>NC_091821.1:277951703-278278489 GCF_038994185.2 Dermacentor albipictus | reverse complement strand
TGTTATCACACCGTGGAGCACACAGCTTTCCGTTAAGACAGCACTACCATCCTGGTATCACTATAAACAGGAGATGGCCACAGTGCTTCAGATAGCCACTTCAGATAGCCATCTTCAGACAACCACAGTGCTGAATTAAAGCAAAAGATGTGATTGCAAAAGGGAGAACTAGTGTGCCGATTCGTTACTGCAGTCACGCGGTGTACACGGAGCGCCCCTATTGGGTGAATCACTGACATGCTTATTTTCCGTGCATTTCAGCAATGGCGAGCTGTGCATTTCCAGTGTTTTCGAGACTGACATTTCAAGATGTACCCGCTTAAGCTGCGTTTATTTAGTTGCTCTGTCTTACCTGCTGCCCTATTGTGATCAGGACATGATTTGTGAAAGATAAGACTTTGCAGCGGCAAAGCTATTTGGTATCATTGGGGGATCGTTGAGCAGAAAGGCAGATAAATTTCTCTAACGAGTCTGGTCGATGAAGGAAAGCATGGAATGCAGAGATAAGGCTACCCATGGAAGTGAACACATGGCAGGGACTGATTGATGCACGATCATGACAAAAAAACGTGAAAAAAAAAGAAGAAGAAGAGAAGAAAAGAAAAACAAATGCCAAACAAATAGGATTTCTTTTGTTTTGTTTTTTTTTTCTTTCAATTTGAAAGTGAAGCCTGCAAAGCTTTTATGTCCACACTGCTTGGGTACGAACGGACCTGCTCAGCGCGCCTAATCACATTACCATAGGAATGCATTGATACAAACATGCGATATGCTGCACAACCCGCAGTCACCAGTTATGACCCCAGAAATTGGCCGGCGTATGACATGAGATTTTGTAGGCCATGACGAGCACAATTCGCTACAACAGGTGAAGACGTTGTTCTAATTCAGCAGCCGCTCTCAGTTGCACGGTGCATGATTTGAGAGATGTGTTTGCAAGCAACTGCGTGTAACACAACCATTTGAACATATTCATTCACACCAATTTCCATTTATTGCCTCGGTATTCCTTCTTCGTAATGCTGAAATCATGTAAAAACACATTTTGTTGTGCCATAGACGTCAGTTATTTGAACCCCGTTATTTTGATTTTTCATTTATGTCCTGGCTGGCACCCATGCATCTCTATGGACACATACTTTTGTTATTTTGATCCTAAAATTGGCCATCGGCCATTAAATCGAGCTTGACTAGTTGGCACGCATGCACCTCACCACTATGGTGACCCCAATAGCGACTCCTTTAGTGGCAGCATGTCTCGGTGAAGCTTAGAGAACAGTGAATGTGTTGAGCACACGTCATCTCCTTTCATAAACACTTATTTTTGGCCTGCTCTAGGAAGATTTTCAAGCAATAACTATAGCTCAAATTCTCTGATTACGGTATTTACCAGAATCTGACATGCATTATGCAAAAAAGAGGTGAAGCTTGCAGACAGGACACAAGAGTAGAGAAGTGGACAACACGAATGCCGACAATCAACTGAAGGAAACACTGAGGCGAAGAAAGAGAGAAGACACAAAACTCATCTGCGCAAGCTCAGGAATGGTATCACCACGTGTCAGTCGAGTATATGTGCCGGTCTACGTGAGAGATAACTGTTAAGGCACTTAATCTCTTCCTTATGTAAAGTAATCGATGGCTGACTCACACACCAGGGTGTCTACCAAGTTGACATTTCCAAATTCCCTGAGTTTTCCAGGTTTTCCCTGATTGGTTTTGCTAAATTCCCTGAGTGACACTGAACTTTGTTTTATGTCGAGACGGGCTGACACCACGTCACCCGATGCAGTCACTCTCTAATAAGCATGTTAAAAAAAAGTTGCAGCTTCGCCCGAAAGGCGAAGCATCGATCGCGATAGCAAATTAGTAGACAGCTATACGAAGTAAGGCTAGTATTTTTATTGGCCATATAAGTTTGTAACATTTACTTACTAACTAAATTAACAAGCATGGTGTCATGCATGCAGAAGCAACTGTGTACACATCTACGCATGTGCACTACGCATGAGGTTTCTTAGCGCGTGTTGTATTCGTTTGTCCCTAGACATGCCGGCTTTGCGGAGTGCGGAGTCCGCGGGCTGCCCGCGTGGTGAGGCAGTGGGCACGGACACCCCATATGGTGATCGCTGTTTCTGAAGGGGCAAGGTTGTATAAGTCGCGGGTCGCTTTTTTCGTCGCGATGATAGATGGGATTTTTTACAAGCACTGCTCCAGGAGCGCACATGTAACCGGCAAACGGAGGACTCAGGACACTCCTTAGGTGATAATAAGGCAGACAGTGCAGGATCTCCAGGGCACCCAACGGGTAGCTGGGGGATCCAAGCTGGAAGCAAGGCGCCCCGTGGATTGGTTCCGCGGAGGCCAAAGCGTACCAGGGGGTATTCGCATAAAAAAGTGGCTGTCCGCGATAGCGGACATCCCATGTTATACACCCCAGGTACGCGCACCCCAGGTTACCCATGCGCACCCCAGGCACCCCATGTTATACACCCCAGGTATGCGCGAGCCCCAACCCACGGACCAGTCCGGGTTCTAGCTTTGGTGTCCTGGACGTGCCGCCAATAATGCGAAATAATGACACGTTGTTACAATTACTAAAGCAGACGATTGAATAAACATAATTACGTGCAGCCGTCAGCTTGTGACGCTAAGCCCGAGCACTCCCGCGCCCCACTACTTTTGCAACACCAGTCAGAACTTTGCCTCTGAAGGTACATCGGACAGACATTCTCGCGCCTGCGGCGCTGGTGCCGAGTCAGTCATCGTCACCGGCAGCCTTTCAGCCACTTGCGCTCAACTGACTGAGCACAAGCACCGCAGCCGCGAGACAGCATGTCCGAGACAGCGGTCGCCACATCAGGCGTCAGTGCCCGCTGCTGCACCTATTTTACCGCGCTGGCAGCCAGTGTCCGTGCGTAAACAAACTCGACTCCACTCCGCAATGCCGGCACGCCTAGGGACAAATGCCTACACATAAGAGCTAAGAAACCTCCTCCGTAGTGCCTAGGCAGAGTCATATATTCAAGGAGCAGAAGCACCCAGACCTTCTCTTCGCGCCCGCTCTTACTGGGGCCTGCCCGCAAACGGATGTCGATCCCTCAAATGAACGCCTCGTCCGTTCCCCTGGTGCCTTGCCCGCGACGGTGCACTTCCTCGTTGCTTTCCTCCGTCGAGTGCGCGAGATTGAGCCGCTGTCGACGGCTCACCCGCGTAGGCTTTCACCAGCACATACAGCATGCGGGGCACGCCGACAATTTTATCGCCCTTGGACTTTATACGGAGACTCACGGCGATGGCGACGGTAAAAACGCACCTGGAGAGTCCATATAATTGCTACTGCAATTATAAAAACACTTAATCTAGTTTGAATAGTAAGGTGTAATGTTTACTTCATTCAAAAAGAAAACAGAAGGGTTAGTAAAATGCACAGCAAGTAAAATATTCTCGATAAAAAAATGGTAAAGCCCTTTGCAAATTGAGTCGAATATTGTCAAATATGAATAAAAAGGAGGCGCACACAGAAGCAAATATTTTTCAAAGTGAGCTACTTTTACCAAGTGATAGCAACCATTTTGGTTGGAGGCCCGAACTTTCTCACAAGTGATTCTCTCTCAGCAGCTACAAAGTCAACGTCAACCGTCCTGATATACGCTCAGCTCGCGCACAACGCCCCAGTGTTGCGTTTCACTGTTTTAGAGAGTTTACAAGGTAAATATACCTGGTAGCGAAGCTTCCATAGGAGTCCATACGTTCAAAACATGGCGGTCCATCGCCGGTTCATGGGGCTTAGCGCCATCTGTATGTGGTGGGAACACTTCCGGCGGAAGAAAAAATAACGTGGCGCCATGTCCCTTAAAAGCAGAAGTGACGTCATTTGGTTTTCGAAGGCACGAAATTTGTTTTGTTGTTCTTCCTTTGGAGCTATATATTCAAATGCCCCGCCATTCGACTTGATGGGCGTTTCGAGCTTTCAGCGTGGAAAGCGATGCAGGAAAAGGCCACCCGTACGGTTGTCAAAATCGCATCCCTGCACAGAACATAGTTTCTTTGGAGGCCGATGAAAGCTTTAGGTGTAGAGTGCTGATCCTATTGTCGGATGCCAAGCCCGTCGGCCAGCGCAGTCGCACGAAAACAACTACACAATTATCTGGCGGTCGTAACTCACTACTTTTGACTGAACAGATTAAGAAGCAATGAAGCTACCCGCGTCACCAAATTCAGACAAACTTCGACAAGCAAGAAAGCACAAATTGTGAGGGGGGCGTATTTCAACAGGTGATACGAGTGCGCCTTTCTGCCCATTTCAAGACGTGCATTGCACTGCGAGTGATAGTGGCGTCAACGCCCCCTGTAGCGATGGGCGCTGAAAAGAAATGCATTTATTAATAATAATAAAATTTAACGTATTTTCTTAACTCATCACGAATATATAAAATTGACTAGGAATTTTATTTTCGTTGAATGAATCGAACTGTGTCTCGTTTGAATTTAAAAAAACGCGTTTTTGTTTCCCAATGTTTGTTCCCTCCAAACATAGTCGTGCTTCAATCGCTGCTCCCATAAACCCCCATGCTGATGTCGGTGACAATCTGTACTGAACCGCTTTTCGCCCGAAGCTTCGCGACCTATTTGAATCGACCTTGGAGTTTATTTCAGTTTGAATGAGGGACACCTGCATCTCGGCGTCAGCCAATACTTTGTTTTTTTAGCTCGAACTGCTTCAAAGATGCGGCGACACGCTTCCTTTCTCGTTCGTTCTTGAGTGTGTCGGCCCTTTCTGTTTTCGTCCTTTCTAGCTCCTCCTTCCACCGTGCGTTCGCCCCACGGACCATTTGACGCATTCTCTTGGTCACTTCTACGCTGGCAACTCCTCCAGCAGATGACACGGCGTCAAAGACAATTTGTTGGGCGACCAGAGATTGTTCCTTCTGATTTTCGACAAGACAGCCCTTGTTAACAGAAAATCCCCGCTCCACAGACGCATTTCCGTGCGAAAGAGATAGAATCATCTTGGCAAAAGTGAGTAGTTCCTTGTGTGAACCACAGATGCCTGCCCAAAGGGTATCCAGCCGATCCGTGCTCCTGTTAAAATTTTTCAACACTGCTTGCGCCGAGGCTAAGGAGCACACATGCTTGTAGGACTGCATTGCCCGATCAGCTTCTGCTCCGGTCATCCATTGGTGTTCCGTCACAACTTCGAGTGCATCAGTGAAACGCCTTTCCCCAAGCTCCGGAATTAGGGCGCACGCGGGATTCAGAGAGGACGATCCCCTCGTCAGCTTAAATTTCAATGGCGACCTTTCCGCGATTTTTTTGCGCAGTTCTTTATGAAAGCGGTGCAGTCCCTTCTGAACTCGAAAATAGTACCATCTGAAAGTTTTGGGGCCTTTCGGAGCGCATTCTTCATAGCAAAGCCAAGGTCGATCTTGGGCGTCGCAAGAACGTTCGCATGCTGGTCCATGTCAACCTTTATCAACTTCAACAGAATGTCCGCTGCCATCATCACTTCTTTCTTCACTATTCTACTCATTAGTGATCGCAGAATATTTTCCAATGCTGTACCAAGAAATGGAAGCATAGGCGAATCCGTCTGGAACTGAGCCAGGAACGACTGCAATTCTTCCGCGATACAAAGCATAAAAGTTAGCTTTGCAGACAACAGAGGATCGTGGATGGATGTTTCGACGACGCCGTAACTGGCGCTGGTCGGTCGCTTGTTCTCGTTTCGACACGACTCAACGTACACCTTTAGGTAAGGCAGGACCTCAAGAGCCCTCGAAATTACTCGAACATTTTCAAGCCATCGCACAGAGCAAAACTTCAAAGGGTAAATGTTGCTCCCGGTAATGTGTGCGTATTCAGCACGTCGGGCAGGTACGCATTTAAATAAATTGTACATAGCCCGGAGAAATTCCAGAAGTTGCCATCCTGTTGCCGCATGTCCGGTTTTGAACGCTGTGGGGATGCGCGACCCTCGCGCCTCCCCTGATGTTTTTCCCGCATAGCGCGTCTCCTGTAGTGCGGCTTCGCCGCACACGCGGCGGTCCGAATGGTACAGGCGAAGTCCGAGAGATGGCGCTAGTGTTGCGCGGCTGTGGGGTTACCCTCGGCGGGAGATGCAAGGCGCGCTCTCTTGGGTTCGAGACAGTGAGCGGGACAGACGTGCTTGCACGTGCAGCAACCCTCTTTCCCGGCGGGGGACGTCTCCCGCGAGACCGCCTCGCGTGGCCGCCTTCGAACGCGCCACGATTCGCGTGACTATACACGCGAACGACCAGGCGTTGGGATCCAGCATGGGGCGAACATATTCGCTCGCTTCCGGTCGCGGTAAGTCGGACTTCTAGACTTGTCGCGAGCCCATCGGCATGTTTTGTGGATAGCAACTCGGCTAGCAGGCATTGATGTATGAAAGGTGCAATAAATGCCCTTGTGATTGTGTGCACTACTGTGTTGTCGTTCCTTTGTCCCAAGAGTACGGTGAGAGATACCCCACATCAGACCCCACATCTGGCTGCCCAACGTGGGACTCTTGGGGCATCGGACGATAATTTTAAGTGTTGCTTCGTTCGAGACCTTTGTTTGACACGAAGCGTAGGCCTAGCGTGGATTTTGATCGCTAGCGTCGGCGGCGTGCTTTCTTGAGCGAGGCGGCGGTGGCTGTAGTGTGTTGGAACATGTCAACATACTAAGCCTTTTCGCAAGTGTTTTTTTTTAATGGCATTCGTTGGTACGAGAGCCACGTGGTCTGCATCCTGGGAGAGCGAGGCTGAGCGCCCGCAGAGCAGTGGCAAGCCTGAAGCGAGTGAGTACGGAAGCCTCGTGGGTGGTCCGAATTATGTAAATAGCTTCTTCTATCTCTTTGACTCGGATGAAGTCGCGGCTCTGGGAGCCGGGTGGCCGCGGGCCACGGGTGCCACTACGGGCTGACTGGTATTGCGGCCTGGCACCGGGCGCTCCGACACTGTCTGGGACGGTGGGCGCCGTCAACTCGGATGCTGTGTGCACCGAGCGGAGTAGGACCACCTCACAGAGCTGACGTCTCCTCGCGGCTGCCTGTTTTGCGCCCATTTTGGGTGTTGTTTTTGGATGCCGGTTGTTGTCAGGGTAGCGACGCTTTAGGCCTAAGGCTTTACGAAGCTGCCTGTCGCACGTGGAGGGACACAACCTGGTGGACCGTGGCGTTGAGGTGTTGCACTTTGCTTACCTCATTCTAGTTAGCCTCGCACGAATTGAAATTACTCGTTCGACTCAAGAAAGCGAGCTTCGTTCACGTGAACTTAGCATCTGAGTAGCTGCCCGATCTTTTGCTAGCCGAGTTGAACATCGTACCACGTGGGCGATGCGCATGCAGACTTCCTCTCCCTTGCACTACTTTAGTGTTTGCCGAGTGTGTTGAGTTTACGCAGTGTGATTGGAGTCACCCCTGGTTTGCCGTCGCCTGCACATCGTCTGCGCTGCTGCCCCGGACTACGATCGAGCCACCCCCGGGCGATGGTGATGCTGTGGCCAGTTCGGCGCGACGACTTCGGCGGCCTCCTGTATCCAGCTCGCAACCCTCGGCGGCGGACAAAAGAGCCGGCGGTCACCGACAGCTACTGCGGCTCCCGCCAGCAGGGCGAGTCGGCGCGAGCGACGCTTGCTCGTACCGACTACTGCGTCGTCGTCTCCGGAGTCCTGGCCTGGGATCGTGCCGTCGAGGCTGCAAAGCTGCTGCTGTGACCGGCGGACGCCAGCGGTGCACCCAGGGACAATGTCGGTTCGCATGCTATGGACAGCGTGTGGACATTTCTTCGGCACGGCCACTGTTACATGTACTACCTTGTCGCGAAGCGCGCGTTGATGTGAGACCGAGTGACATGTTTCGCCGGAATATGTAGTGATTTAAGGTTGGGGGGATGTGGGGATGCGCGACCCTCGCGCCTCCCCTGATGTTTTTCCCGCATAGCGCGTCTCCTGTAGTGCGGCTTCGCCGCACACGCGGCGGTCCGAATGGTACAGGCGAAGTCCGAGAGATGGCGCTAGTGTTGCGCGGCTGTGGGGTTACCCTCGGCGGGAGATGCAAGGCGCGCTCTCTTGGGTTCGAGACAGCGAGCGGGACAGACGTGCTTGCACGTGCAGCAACCCTCTTTCCCGGCGGGGGACGTCTCCCGCGAGACCGCCTCGCGTGGCCGCCTTCGAACGCGCCACGATTCGCGTGACTATACACGCGAACGACCAGGCGTTGGGATCCAGCATGGGGCGAACATATTCGCTCGCTTCCGGTCGCGGTAAGTCGGACTTCTAGACTTGTCGCGAGCCCATCGGCATGTTTTGTGGATAGCAACTCGGCTAGCAGGCATTGATGTATGAAAGGTGCAATAAATGCCCTTGTGATTGTGTGCACTACTGTGTTGTCGTTCCTTTGTCCCAAGAGTACGGTGAGAGATACCCCACATCAGACCCCACAACGCGCCGTTCACTACATGAAGGCCACAGCTTCCAACGTCGAGAATTTGGCGGCCGTCATAGGATTCACACAGTTCTTGCTTGATCTCACGGAGAAACTTCATGTTGACGTTTGGCTCGTCCATTGATATCTGAAGAATTTTCGAACGTAAGAGTCCATCAGTGGCACTTTTAAATGCGGACACCAATTCTTCAGCTCGCGTGCGCCCAAGAAAGCATGACGTCAGGTAGCGTGTTTTCACGCTTCCCTCTGCATCCGACCAAAAGCGAACCAACACGTCCATTTGCTCCTTTTGTGCAACTTTGTTTAACGATTCGTCAAACGCTAAGACGAGGTAGGAGGCTTGGTTCAATTCCGACATGAGGCTCTCTCTAAAGAAAGGTGCGAGGCCATAGACAATAGTATATCCCACCTTATCTTTACCAAGCTGCACTTTCTTGGCAGTAGCTGATGATGGAAACATCAATGGGAACAGAGAAGCCGATGCCGCGGCAGCACGGAATGATGTGTGTGTCATGACAGCATTGAGACACCACATTACCTCAGCATTTATCACTTCTGTGTCACGTTGAAAAATATCCTTTGCCGCACGCTCGGGTTGGATGTCCGTAGCTGTGGTTGAAGAAGATGAAGGCGGCGCAGAACCTGACGCCACTGGTCCAGCTTTGGTCACAACAGCGCCCGACGGTTCACTTGCTGGCGGCGTAAGAAACGAAGCTACAGATGGTGTCCTGGCTCCGTTTGCAGCAAGTTGGTGCTTCTTACTTACAGCATGACTTGTCAGCGCTCTTCTTCCCATGTTGCTCAGTGAAAGCTGCTTTCTGCATAGCGTACAGTACGCCGCGTTCGCGTTATTTTCAACGGGCCTAACCCAGGTGGCAAACTCACAATGTTTCGAATTCGTCCAGTCCTGGACGAAAGTACACTTTGACGCGCTCATACTTGTCGCACCAGACAAAGCTTGCCTGCTGCACCACTGCTGTAACTAAACCAAGTCCGGTCAAAGCGGGGTCACTAAAACTTAGAAAACGCGACACAGTTCGATACTTTGTATCTCTGCCAGCGTCGGCAGCTCGCGGCAGCGTTATGGCAGGGCGCGAAGCTATAGTCGCCCTCTTTGCCGCCTGGGTCCCGCGCGTGCCACCCCTCGAGGTAGAAATGGACGCTTCCATCGAAGCATTGCGCAGGAAAAGTTCGTTTAAGGCTAGTACTGGAAAGCGGAAGCGTAGCGACAACTTTCTGTGGCTCTGCAGGGAAAGCTACGGAGGCAAAGCGCGCGCAAGTGAGCGCTTCTGAAGAGTCCCGCATTTTCATCCATGTTAGTTTAAGCTGGGGAAGAGAAAACACACACCTTATTAGAAACAGTTAAATAAAACAAAACACACCACTGAACGTAAAAGGTTACTTATTTTGCGGCTTTTCCCTTCCCCGTCTGGACAAAAGGGAACCGCCGCTCGTGGAAGCAGCGTCGATTCAGCGTCTTCTCCGAGCAACCGAAAGTACTGTCAAGTGCTGACGGACTAGTTGGCGCGGTAACACTTGGGCAGAAGCTCCGCCCCGTAGCTTTCCCTTCATAGCCACAGAAAGTTGTCCGCGAGTTTATAGTCTCGCTCGCAACGCTTTCTGCCGCCTCGCTGGAGCTTTCTAGGCTGGGAAACAAATAGGGGGGGGGGGATGCCGGCGACCGTCGAAAAACTTGATTGCGAGCCTTACGAAGCCCGTTCTCTGCATTACGTGGCGCCGGGAAGTGTCCGCATAATTTCGGCTCGCTTAGAAATTCAAAGCGCTGCGCTTTTTGTCGCTTTCCTGGCACGTTCTCTAGAAAGTACAGTGCGGGAGCCCGGCGATGGCTGTGGAGAAAACGCGCTTCATACGAATCGTATAAAGTGCATCCTGTCTCTTACTCGAGCCAGCATTACTGCGACTTTTCCCTCGGAAAGGCACAAATTCCCTGAGTTTTTCCAGACTATACAAATTCCCCGAGAATTCCCGGTTTTCCCGGTTGGTAGACACCCTGACACACGCACTTCCACCATTATAGATATGCCATGCCTCTACCATAAGACGCGTATCTTTGTTCTTATGCTTGTACAATATCCAACTCTGGCAAGCAGTTACAATCTTGGCAATGTAGGGAAAGATTAGAAGGCGATCCACCAGTTAATGACCTTTTATGTTCCATTAGCCTCTGCTTGATACACTGTCCCGTCTGCCCTACGTAGAACTGGCCACAGCATAATGAATCCTTACCAACTAGCTCAGCTTTCTGTTGTTCTGACATGCACTTTTTTTTATTGTTCAGGAAAATTGCATCGAAAATTACCTGCAATCGGACACAAAACCAGAAACGCCTTCACAGGTTTTGTATGCTTTACCGCAAAACAAATCAATATTTGAACAAAGCTGACTTTAGGAAACTGGCCATCACTGTGCAACACACATTAATGCCAGACCCCACGTACACATCAAACGCGCTCAAGCTCGCATCTACGTGCCTTGTGCTTGACATGCCTCACGAGGAAAGGCAGTTTGCATATACAAGAGATGTGCGATTCATAGATGCCTTGGCAGATGCCACTTTATTATTGACAATGTTTCAGAATGCATGAATATCTATAAAAGTAATTGTTATATTTATAGAGCTGTTACATCAGCATAAATAGGAAAGAAAAATCACTTTCTCACATAACACACCGTATTTACTCAAATCTAACACGCACTTTTTTTCCCAATAAAACGGTTCCGAAAATTGTGTGCGCATTTGAATTGAGTACGACCCATATCTGTGTTACCATATCGCCATCGGAATTTCAAAATAGCTGCCGTAGCTTCCTCCATGTGCTGTAGTAGTACATCGTCTGTCTTCCCGTTTTCTGCATTTGCTCTATCAGCGTGGAGGTGCCGACTGCGAAGACACATGATGCCGCAATTAAAAAGAAAGTGATCAGATGTGCAGAGATGGGCGGAAATTGGGCCGCATCATGGGCGTTCGGAGTTTCCAAAACTTGCGTGCAGGACTGGCGCAAACAGGAGAGGCTTTCTACTCCGGTAGCTGCTGCGTATGGAGTGGCTGTGTGGCCCCCATTTTGAAAGTGATCTGCCTTGGAGAAAGTCTATGCATCTAGGCACACCGTGCCATGCTCTCGTCGCTTCGTTCGCATTGAAGCGAGAGGCCGCACAAAGGTCAATTCGCTTGCTCCTGCTACCACACTTTCTCCACTGTTTTGATAAAGAGTTTCCACGGTCATTGAGTGAGACGTGTTCATGTTTGCTTGTACCCCTGTGAAGCCATGCTTGTTAACTTAGTAAGCCAATGTTTCAAAGTTTATATGGCGGATAAAACTACTATCCTTACTTTTCGCATAGCTTTCTACTAATTTGCCATCGCAATCAATGCTTTGTTCTTCGTGCGAAACTGCTACTTTTTCTATTTATCGCAACTTTAGCGTATTGGGAGTCTTTGCTTTGCCAAATGAGAGAAAGTTGTATTTCTGTATGAAAGAATGAGGTGCGCGGCAAACTGGTGCACGTTACTATTGAGGGCGTGTTAGAATCGAGTACAAAATACGCTAAATCTGCTTCACTGACAGTTGATTGTACCACGCCGTAGCTGTGTAGCAAAGCGCATTCACGCGGGGCAGCCTAAGCGTGCGATAACAAAGAGGAGCTGTTCATCAAGATCGTTCCACATTTAAACGCATACGAGCCATGCTGAACTTTCTGTGCATGTGTAGGCGACATCCCCAAACGTAAGCGTGGCTTTACCTTTGCCTATTTATCTTGCTTAAAAAAAAAAAGGTGTGTGTCTGATTTCTACTTTTGTTTAGGAGCTTTGATGTTATTTCTCTGTTAGTTTTCTACATTGGACGCACAGAAAGTGAGCACGAGTTTGATTAGAGGGCATGTTGAAATTGGGCAAATTCTGCCAAATGAATCAGCAGTGTTTTGGAGTTGTTTAAGTTGACCCACTGGATAACTCAATCAATTTCGTCAGTCCTGTCAGGGCCAAATTAACGAAAGTAGAGTATATTCCCTAGCAAAAGTTCTAATAGAAGTCTGTATTAGTCTGATACAGTTTTGTATTAGTTGTATAAGTTTTGTATTAGATGAATAGAAATTTCTATTAGTTGTACTGACTGACCTATAAGACCAATAGGCCATATGTACTAGACGTATTATTCTTAAACTGTGTTGCATGTCTGCCAGTTTCTTTATTAGACTAATACGTCCTATTGACTTTATACAGATTGTTGCTGGTCTGTCATGCAGCGTGCATAGTTGAATTCTGTTTCCATTGTTTGCTGCTTGTTAAATGCGAGGGTGGACATTTATGAAAACTTAGACTGTAGTGGGGACCGTTTGCAGAGAGGTGTCTAATTATTCGCTGAATCATTAAGAATTCTGCTGTACAAAACGTGCAGCACACTGCATTCGCACGTTTGTATTAGTTTCATCGCACTAAGCTAATGAAACTGGCCCCCATTCGACGCGCGCCGATAAGGTCTTGCCACTTTTGCTTCACTGGCGACGTCTCATAACTAGGCCTCCGTTCAGCCTTGTCGCGATGAGTCTTGAGGAAACAGCTAGTGTTTACAGCACAGCAAATACTTCGCCACGAAAAAAAGAAAAAAGAAAAAACACAACGAACAACCAGCCGTAATCTGCAAGGCAGAGTCGCGGTGCCCGGTGAGTTTACGAACGATGGTGCAATCGCAGCAACCATATTTGTTTGCCACTGAAGTTTCCTTAGTCCCGTATTTTCTGTAGAGATGTGCACAAAGTATTGTTAAACTTGTAACCTAAATTGGTAACTTAATACTGCATATAAAAGGCCGTAATATTTATTGACACCAAGGAGCAGTATCGCAGAGAAGGGACCACGGCGGGCGGGAAGATCGCAAAACTGCAACCGTAGCCAACCATAGTTGCACACAGAACGTGTGCATTGGCAGCTGCCATGTTGCAGTGTACTGTAGATCTGTCAAGGCGAGGCATGCGTGATTTTTAGTGAATGAACGATATGTTTTTAAGGAACCCGAGTTGTTGGCGCCTGTGCAATCTTATTCGTGCAGTAGTATATTTGGATAGTTTCACATATGGATGTTGTGCGACTTCAAGACAACAGAAGGCAACTGTTTTTAGCCCTGTGCTTCATGGCTTTGTGGATCTATCAGCGTGCATCAATGTGATGTGTTTTCCCCGGCACCGATTCTACCATTTGGAGGTAATTATTCTACTTATTTATGCTTTTATAATATATAGCATAAAGTTGTTTCTTTCTTTTTATCCCAACGGTGGATGTACTTCAGTAAAGCGTCACTGGGCCGATTGTTGTGCGCATAGCGGCAATGACATGCCTGTTTCCGACAATGCTGTGCAAGATTTGTCTAGAGTTGTTCTGTCCTACCGTTTCGATGTAACACACAGAACATCTTATGTTCATTTTATGTGCTGTTTAATTCTTCTGTCATGTCAGGTGATGTCATTTTACATTATGATAAACATGTCGAGCTAAGCATATCACACTTTGTCCTAAAATTAGTTCGGAAATTGTGGGGACATTTTATTCCAATTTAGAAGCAAATGTTGCCAGCTTATACATTTAATGGTAGAACTAGCACCCCTGCTTTCACATGTTTCTGTGTGTGTATGTTTCTGCCCAGGTTTTTTTTAACCTCTTCCTCGAAAGGACGCTCTCTGGTCGAAGTGGTGGAGTAAAAGCTCTGGCAATCAAGATTGCTGACGTGGTGAAGATCTCGAAAGAGAAATCTGTAAAAATACATGATGTGCTAATAAATGCTTCTAGCAATTAGGCCTGTTTTTCGTTGTTTATCTGGTGCATTACAACCTTACCTTTCAGACCAACAGACCTATTAGACTAAGACAATAATAGGCCTATTAGACTAATATGCCGATAGACCTATTAGGCTAATATACCAACAGACCTATAAGACTAATAGACCAATACACCAATATATCTATTAGACTAATACACTAACAGACATAATAGATTGTATTAGTGTCAATAACCTCATAGGCTTTTAGTTTTCGTATTAGAATTTTTGCTAGGGTTGAGGTTCGAAATGCATGGTCTTATATAGACAAGAAGTTATAATAAGTTAAATATAGTGTTATATCGAGAATTTCGTAATATCGGGGTTTACTGTACCAAGTGATTTTTGTCAGTTTCATCCCATTTATTATCAGGCTTTTGCTATGCAGGGGCAACATGGCACTCCATTTGCTGACACACTCAACACACCAAACCACATTGTGGTACTGGAAAGTGCACAAAAGTGCTATTAACTGCACTTAGGTAAACGGAAAATTAAATTACTGAGAAGCTTATCAACTTGCAAATGAGGTAATAACGTGCAGCGAATAAAATGTGGCCGACTTTCTTGTAAAACAAAAAGTTTCAGTTCTTCACAAGGTGCAAAGTATTAATAGCGATAAATGGTATAATAATATAGTAATGGTCATAGTTTTATGGACAATATAAATTTCAGTAAGCATGTGCACTGTCATGTGCCAAAAGAGCCACATGAGATTTCACTAAATGGCTGCCAGCAGTCGCGGACACAAAGCTGGCATGATGAAGAGTACCAGCAGTAGCAGAGTGCAGCCGCTCTCTTTACCACTTATACTGCCTCCAAAACTCAGCAGATCATGTGACACAATGCACCAGCTTGCTTAGCTTGCCCTTACCCTAAGTAGATAACATAACCTCCAAGACTGGGCACATGCACTTGCATTCCCGGGACAGCAGAGCAGCAATGGGCCAAATGTGTCTCAAGTATCCATATAATTGCCATTGCAATAAAATCACAGAGTGAGAAAGATGGCGAAAAGGAACTGACCAGCTCCAAACATGCCCCCAATGTAGGCATGGCGTTCATCAAACCCCTTCTGAACAATTGCATTGATGAAGGGTGAGCCATGAAAGAGCATGCGCTCATTGGACTGGTTGTGGTTTTCCTCAGCAACTTCTTTCCTCCGATGGCAGTAGCGTTCCAGGAGTTTCCGGTTGCGCACTTTTTGAATCTGGTAGAGACAAAAAAACAAAGAACTCAGTGTGATCACAACATAAAGCTTTAGGTATTGGGGATGTCTGCCGCTTGTGCACACAATGCATCTTAGTTCTGCATGCTCAACAGCAAGGAATATGTATGACTGTGCAATCAATGTGTAGCGACAAAGGTGTTGTGCACTGTGAGTTATAAGTAACATGTAAAAGAGGCGTTTCTTTAATAGCTGGTACATAACACACCAAAGGTCGGTGTCAACCAGAACAAAAAATGCATTTCGACACCACACATGAGGCTGACTCCTATGTTCTGGCTTGTCTTGGTGAGTGTTGGTTTAGTTTTACTTTCTCAAATATTGCGACAGAATCCTTTTAAGCAGGTGGCCATTCTTCTGGGACTGGCTGCCTGCCTCAAGCATCCAAAGAGTGCTGGTTGGGTGCAGTGCTGCTGATGCTATTTCTAGGGCACCCAAGAAGCCTTGGATCACTCCATGTAAAACTGTTTACTTTTAATTACTTCTTCACAGCAACAAAACATGGGTCACGGTCACCCTATCTACAAGCACTGCACTACATTTCAAGGCTCCCAGCACCCTTGAAGACTTGCTGTCCCATCTGAGGATTGGACTTCTTTTTCCGAGTATTTATTTGTAGGTAATTTTTAATTTGTAGGCCCATAGGCAATTTTTAATGAGTGCAAAGAGGTGTGCATACAGTGATTGCAAGATGGCCCTCCAGTGGTAGCTGTGCCCCTTGCGAGAACGACAATGGTCTCGTAATCCAGCTGCATCCTTAGATGCTACCAGTAGTAGGGAGTATGATGTTAGATGCTGGGACCGTCGTTCAGGTGACGCACAAAACCAGCTCAGACTGTCATCAGCTGTTTGACGGCAAGTTTCGTTTCCTGCCTGTTGGCGAGTGATTTCTTGTGCTGATTGAGATATTGTAGAGATGTTCTCAATATTAGAGGTCTTATATACAGTGTCTTTACAGCGTATGCCAGAGATTTGCAAACATAAGCCCAGCAAGGTCTGGTTTCTTGCCCAATATTTGTGGCCCTGACCAGAAAACATTTTTTGTAGCTCACATTCCTGATGATCTAGAATACCTCCACGTCCTGTAGGCAATTGAAGTGGAAAAATTTTCTATATTTCAGTTACGTTGCTTAAGTTAGGCTGTTATGATATTTATGCACACACATGAATAATCTATATATTACACATTTGCTCATTATCCTGGCTTACATAAGCATGTGCAACAGATCGTACTGACATAGCCATATAGGCTAATTATATGTACAAATATTTCGGTAAATATTTATCCTGTCTGACTATAAAGTTGATTGATTGACTGATTGAACTTTTCTGATGGAGGTTGTATTCTGTTGTAAGAGGTACAGTCGAGCGCCTTTAGGAAGAAAACCTCTACAATGAAATGGCCTATGTAACAAATTAATAATTCGGACCCCATTCTACTGCGAGCTTTGCAGTGCGCAGTCTTTACAAAGGTGTGACCTGTATAATGAATGATATTGAAGGCCCTCAAGCACTTTGCTATAAATGTGTGACTATGATCCTCTCTTTGACACGTGCCAATGTTCTCCAAAAACCACTAACAAGGCATGACGAATTCTGTGGCCATCACTGCACTACGAGCAATAACAACGAGAGAACACCACAAGTGCTCCACATTGCAAAGAAACAAGCTCACATAATGCAACTACACATCACTTCATGTATGTGACACGCAACACATTGGTGCATCTTGTGCAACCTGCTTATTTGCACACTGAACATGGCGTAGTTTATTTTCTAATGAACTTCAATAGAGTAACCTGACCTTTAAAATGTTTGGAACTATATTATAATCAAAATGGTAAAATATTCAGCCTGTTACCACTGATTACGAGGCACACTGCAGTGGGAGACATGCACCTAAATTCGAGGACTTTTTGCATTTAACCTCCACTGAAATGCGGTCACCACGATTGAATGTGCAGCAGCCCATGGCCACTGGACCCCTCCGCAGCAGGGCGCCTTGTGAAGTTTAAAGAACCCCATACTATAACATTAGTTGCCATGGCAATATAGGTACTCTTCGAAAGTATAAACTGCACAAAAGACATTTCTTCTATATATTGTGTTTTCTAGCTGCACCATCACCTAAAAGTGATAGTATTCCACATCATATACTTAGAAGTGATATTTCACAACACCGCATCAACAGAAAAATGCACTTAAACGAAAGAAAAAAGTAAAGCATAGCAGACCTTGATGATGTTGTAGTGCATAAAAATTCCACCCGCATATCCATTATCCCTATGTTCACGGATGGTAGCTTGAAGCTGCAACGAGAGTCAGGCTTCAAAATTTTTTCAAAAATCAGAACAATTCCTTAGAAAAACGTTGGACTCCTTGGTATAAAAAATATGTTAATAATAATGGATACAGTAATGTCTAACAAGAAAGTAATATGGCTGAACACGTTCAACCCGAAAGTTATTGTGCACATCTAAGTTAAAAAGACAAGAGGGACACACAGGTGACTTTTCATTTATTTAACCTAAAGGCCTACATAGGCATTACATAGGGCAGGTATGGGACATTGAAAGCAAAAGAACTCAAGCACAATTTACGCATATACACAGGATGATTATATTTAAGTTTTATGGAATTAAAAAAAAAAATCGCCTGTGGCAGATAGCATAATTCTGTTCCTTGAGCTGGATTATTTGAAGAGGTGGACATTACTAGCATATGCAATCAAAACATATATTGAAGTAATTAACAAAAACACAATAATGAATTTCTTCATTACTTCACACACATACTGCAATTTATGAATTGTAGCCAGTGAGCTTGCAAGACGTAACCACTTGAAATTAATTTCCAGGATGGCACCAGTTACGAGATACTTCCCAAAGTGTGGAATGAAATACATGAGCGTTCCAGTTACTTCTCCGCTTCAATGCATAAAAGAGTGTTTTGTTAAACAAGTAAGTGGAACAACAATGCATTTTTACGGCAAGTTTGATGGTGTCGTTCTGGCGTCGTTCTGGCGCCAAACTGGCGTCGTTCTGGAAATTCATTCCAAGTGGATACGCTTTGCAAACTTACTGGTTATAATTCGTAAATTTAATGTGTGCCGTAATGTACTTAATCAAAAGATTAGATGATTTTTGTTAATCAGTTGAATATACATTTCAATTTCACATGCACGTCATGTCCACCTCTCTGAATAATCCAGCTCAAGCACTAGAATTATGTTATCTGCAACAGGCTATTTTTTGAAATTCCATGAAACTTAGAAATGACTACCCTGCACCCTGTGACAAGACAGCAAATATAACAAGCATATTATATACATGCAATGTAAGCGCTTAGAAAATACAAACAAGAAATCTTATCGATAATTAGAATGCAAACATGCAAATGACATGCCAGTGCTCCATAATATACACTACAAAAGCCTGAAATTCATTAATGAAGGCAGTTTATACATGTTTATATTTACTTATTTGAACTGACATTATTTAGCATTTGTATAAACTGTTCAGTGTTTGTAATACAGCCAGTACCACGTGGAAGGCTGTTCCACTCATTATTAGCAAGAGTTAAAAAACAAAATCGCATGAGGTTGGTGCATGCAAATGGAGGTTGAACTTTAAAATATCATGGTCAATAGATGTAAAAATGTGTAGCACAGGTTTAACTATTGTTCTTGTGTAGTTGTTAAAGTGATACTTTTGTGGAAGAAAGTGAGCAGGGCTATCTTTCGTCTGCTTTCTAATGTCTAGATCGAGACACTGTTTAATTCTTGAAATGCTTGCATATGTGGAGTAGTGTCCTGAAATAAAACGAGCTGCTTTATTTTGCAACACTTCCAATTTAGTGATGAAGTACAATTGATGAAGGCTCCATATAAATGAAGCATATTCCATTTTAGAGAAGATAATAGAAGCATATACAAGAAGTTTTGTGTCTTTGTTAGTGCGAGACAAGGAATGATGAATGAATCCAAAAGTTCGACAGGCGATACTAACGATATTGTCAATACACATGCTCCCTGAAAGGTTTGTAGTTAAATTAACTCCAAGATAGTGACACGTGTACCTGTTTATCTTTATCGGGTGGCCATGTTTCACAAATGTTATTGCAGAGTGCAGGAGCGCATGCATCAGAAGTTTCTAGAACGTTATCGATGGTTCTATCCACAGTCTGTTGTCACCATACCTTGTGTACTTGATTTCATTGCGCGACACAAATGGTGTAGAACATTGTGGAAGACATGCGGGTCCCAGCGATTACTCTGGAACATTCGGCAACTGGTGTATAAAAGCCAACGCGCTTGACGTGCTGATCAGATTTTCGACGATCGCCACTTTCGTTGCGCTTTAAGTGTAACTTGCTTTTGAGGGCGCAAGTTCACCCAATAAATATTTAATTTCACCATTTACAGTTCTGATACTGTGTTCATCCCAGTCACTACCACGTGACAATATTTAAAAGAAAAGACTGCCACTATAGGCTCAGAACCTATGGCATATGCATAAGAAAATACATCACTTCTTGTGATAAACCTCAGGGGTTTGGTCTTGTATCAATTTCCATTTGCCACTGAGCACACCAATTATTTAGTGTGTCCAGGTCATTTTGCCATGTTAGGTGTGGTCATGAGGATTAACTATAGGCAGATAAATGACACAATCATCTGCGAAAAGTCTAGTTGAATTCAAGTCAATGCAAATGTCACTACTATAAATTATAAAGAATGTGGGCCCCACGATGGTGCCTGGGGAACACCAGATGTGGTGGATTGAAAAGAGGACTGATTGTTACGTATAGTAACCGCTTGACATCTATTTTTCAACCCACTAAATATTATTTGTATTTTAAGCATTTATATTGTTACGTGAAGCTGAAGCTGAATACTATTTACAATTTATTTACAGGTAAGCTCACGGAGCCAAAATGGCGACACTATACCAAACCGGCACACACGTCGTCTTCGTCCTCCTCAGTGCAGCCACACTGTGGCGGCTGTTCCGTAGCATCACCCCCGGCTGTAGAAGCACCGTCCCGGTGCTTAATCTACACATCCGCGGTGAAAGGTGTGTGGTATGGTCTTAGTCTTGCCACGTGAACGATGTCACTTGCAGCTGATGATGACGCTGAGAGATCGGTGGGGATGATTTCATACAAGACATCGGTCACTTGTCGTACCACACGGTAAGGACCAGTGTAGCGCGAGAGCAGCTTTTCGGAAAGGCCCACACGGTGAACGGGTGACCAGAGAAGCACCAGAGAACCCGGAGAAAAGTGCACGTCACGATGGTGGCAATCATAGAGGCATCTCTGATGCTCCTGTGAGGCCTCGAGACAGGAGCGGGCGAGCTGGGGGCGCACGTGGTCGGCGTGTGCGATCGCGTCGCAGGCGTATTCAGTGGCGGAATGTGTGGCCGAGGGCAGCAAAGTATCCAAGGACAACACGGGTTCTCGGCCATATAGGAGATAGAATGGTGAATAGCCGGCAGTGTCGTGACGCGATGAATTATTCGCGAACGTCCCATATGGTAAGTGAAGATCCCAGTCGTGGTGGTCGGTCGCAACGTACTTGGAAAGCATGTCGGTGATGGTCCGGTTGAGACGCTCCGTGAGGCCGTTGGTCTGTGGGTGGTAGGACGTGCTGAACTTGTGCTTTGTCGAGCAGGAGCGGAGGATGTCCTCGACGACTGCCGACAGAAAGATGCGGCCACGGTCAGTGAGTAATTGACGCAGAGCACCGTGCACTAAAATGACTTCATAGAGCAGAAAGTCAGCAACGTCAGTAGCGCAACTTGTTGGGAGGGCTCTGGTGAATGCGTACTGCGTAGCATAATTGGTAGCGACGGCGACCCATTTATTTCCGGAGTCGAGAGAGGAAATGGTCCAAGAAGGTCTAGACCAACACGGAAAAAGGGTTCGGGTGGGATGTCGATCAGCTGGAGACATCCAGCTGGAGGTGTGGAGGGCTTCTTCCGGTGCTGACAGGACTCACAAGTGGCAACGTAGCGCCGCACGGAGCGGGCGAGACCCGGCCAAAGGAATCGACGGCGTACACGGTCGTATGTGCGTGAGACGCCCAAGTGTACAGCCAAGGGAGCATCGTGAAGTTGCTGGAGGACAGTCAAACGTAGGTGCGATACAATGACGAGCAGAAGGTCAAGGACGTGTGGATCAAAATTACGGCGGTATAATGCCCCCTCCCTAAGGAGAAACATCCGGAGAGAGGCATCGCCAGGAGTTGACTCCAGAGGGTCGATGAGGGCGCATAATGAAGGATCGCGCCGTTGCTTGTTGCTGATTTGAAGCAACTGGGACACAGAGAAAACGCAAGCGATGGCGTCTGCATCAGCCGGTTTGTCGACGGGGTAGCGGGACAAACAATCGGCATCCTGGTGCAAGCGTCTCGTCTTATATACCACGGAGAAAGTATATTCTTGCAGGCGTAACGCCCAGCGAGCGAGTCGTCCCGTGAGGTCCTTGAGCGAGGATAGCCAGCAGAGAGCGTGGTGATCAGTGATGACACAGAAGGGGCGTCCGTACAGGTATGGACGAAATTTCGCAACAGCCCACACAAGAGCGAGGCACTCGCGCTCTGTGATTGAATAATTGCGCTCGGCGGGTGATAGAAATCAGCTGGCATAGGCTATAACGCGATCATGTCCACACTGGCGCTGTGCTAACACTGCTTCTATGCCGTGACGACTGGCATCAGTTCGAACTTCCGTTGAGGCAGATGGGTCAAAGTGGGCCAAAGTTGGAGGCGTAGTAAGGAGAGTAGTCAGCTCCGAGAAAGATGCGGCATGGTCAGGACCCCAAGAAAAAGGGGCGTCTTTCTTCAAGAGGTCAGTAAGGGGACGTGCGATGGTCGCAGAATCCTTCACAAAGCGTCGGAAATAAGAGCACAGCCCTACGAAACTACGAACGTCCTTGGTAGACTTTGAACAGGAAAATTCGTAACGGCGCAAATTTTGTCCGGATCGGGTCGCACGCCTCTGGTGTCTACGAGGTGCCCAAGGACGGCGATTTGGCGGCGAGCGAAATGACATTTTGACGAGTTCAACTGGAGACCGGCGCGGCGGAACACGTCAAGAAGCGCTGAAAGACGGTCTAGATGCGTGTCGAATGTGGACGAATAAACGATGACGTCGTCCAGATAGCACAAACAGGTGGACCACTTGAACCCCTGAAGCAAAGAGTCCATCATTCGTTCGAAGGTGGCGGGCACGTTACAGAGACCGAAAGGCATCACCTTGAACTGATAAAAGCTGTCAGGGGTAACAAATGCAGTCTTCTCTCGGTACATGTCATCGATGGATATCTGCCAGTAGCCGGACCATAAGTCGATAGAAAAATAGGTGACACCGTACAGGCAGTCTAGAGCGTCATCAATCCGTGGCAAAGGGTACACGTCCTTTTTTGTGATTTTGCTCAGGTGGCGCTAATCTACACAAAAGCGCCATGTTCCATCCTTCTTTTTGACAAGTACGACAGGAGATGCCCAGGGACTACAGGAAGGCTCGATAAGGTCCTTTGCAAGCATCTTTGCGACTTCCTGTTGGATAACAGCTCGTTTCGACGCAGAAACACGGTATGGACGTCGGTGAATAGGGTTCGCATCGGCAGTATTTATGCGATGGGTCACGACGGACATTTGACCTAAGGGTCTATTGTCAAAGTAAAAAATGTCGCGATAGCCTTCAAGAACGCAGCAAAGAGCTTCAGGTTGAGCAGGCGTAAGGTCAGAGGAGACCATCTTCTTAATGTCGACGTCAGTATCGTGCGATGACGTCACGGTATGGGCTGAGCTGTAACGATCTTCCACTGTAAATGGCTCGACCTCATCATCCTGCAAAGCGCGAATTATAGCCAAGGAGATGCCCTGAGGCAGAACTTGCACGGTTGGCGCAAAATTGACAAGAGGAAGGCAGGTGCGGTTGCCAGTAATTTTCAGCACAGTGTGCGGCACGGTAACACCATGTGTAAGCATAACGGCCGGAATTGGTGCGGCCACGTAATTGCCGTCAGGTGCAGCTGGTGAGGACAAGTCGACGTGTGTCGCAGAGTGAGGTGGTAGGCGAATAAAATCTATACAGCTCAGATGGCTTGGAGGCGGGTCCACAGGGTCGGCAAGAAGAGGCAAGTCAAGGCGAAGTGAGCCGCGGCCGAACAGTCAAAGAGGGCAGAATGATGGGCACGAAAATCCAGACCGAGAATGAGTTCGTGAGGGCAATGCTCTATGATGGTGAAGAGAACGACGGTGTGTCTCTCGGCAATGGTAAGTCGGGCAGAACACATGCCAACAATAGCGACAGTCCCTCCATCGGCGACTTGTACAACTCAGTTCGAGGCAGGCGTCAGAACTTTCTTGAGCCGACGGCGAAGAGCAGCACTCATAATACGCCCGCGACGCGATCGCACACGCCGACCGCGCGTGCCCCCAGCTCGCCCGCAACCGTCTCGAGGCCTCACAGGAGCAGAGATACCTCTATGATTGCCACCATCATGACGTGCACTTTTCTCCGGGTTCTCTGGTGCTTCTCTGGTCACCCGTTCGCCGTGTGGGCCTTTCCGAAAAGCTGCTGTCGCGCTACACTGGTCCTTACCGTGTGGTACGACAAGTGACCGATGTCACGTATGAAATCATCCCCACCGCTGATCTCTCAGCGTCATCATCAGCTGCAAGTGACATCGTTCACGTGGCAAGACTAAAACCATACCCAGCACCTCCACCAAATTAATGTTACTTGAAGCTGAAGCCGAATACTATTTACAATTTATTTACAGGTAAGCTCACAGAGCCAAAATGGCGATGCTATATCAAACCGGCACACACGTCTTCGTCCTTCTCAGTGCAGCCACACTGTGGCGGCTGTTCCGCAGCAATATTATGGGCGTTATCATCCTCATCTGTACATAACCATCACCATAGCTTTGCATCTTCATTGTCGGTGCGCTAGCTTGTGCTTTTGGAATAAAAGCGTTGAGTAATATTGTTTCTCCTCAAGTGGTGGAAGTGCTTTAGGATCCCTTTGACCTCTTCACGTTCCTCTCTTGGAGCTGCGTTTGGGTCACCACTTACACCAAATTCCCACCAACATGTCCCAAGACGAGCCAGCAGTGTCCAGTAGCCCCGCTCAAGTGCCAGCCACCCTACCCTCCTGGTCTGCAAGCAGCCTTCAGTGCGATCCTGAGGTGTTCGCTGGCCTGCCTGGCGATGATAACTACGATTGAGTAAGCTTTTTTAAACACTGGGATGATGCTTCTAAATTACAGAACATTTCCTTCTTCGTCACTGACGTCGCCAGGACATGGGTTAAGAATCATGAGCGGGACTTCCGTGATTTGTCTTCTTTCAAAGAGCATCTTGGGCATATTTTGACACACCTACTGACCGACGGTGTCGCGGGACAGAAATTGTGCACGTTTCCAGCCTCAAGCCATTCCATCGGCGCTCTACGCTAGCTTAGTCTGCGGCCAGGCTGGCCACTTCCGTCCATGGTCCCCATTAGAGTGAGCACTTTTATTATGGACGTCATCTTCTTCATCTGAACATAACCATCACCATCCTTTCGAATCTTCACTGTCGGTGTGCTAGCTCATGCTTCTGGAATAAAAGTGTTGAGTAATACCATTACTCCTCAATATCTACATCATTTGTTTCATTTTGTAAATAATCTTATGTGGTACGCGATCAAACAGCTTTGCAAAATCTACAAAAATTGTGTCAGTTTGTTGTAGTTTATGTAGGTTGCGATGAATAGCTGTTGTTAGTTCAAAGAGTCGCACTTCATATGAATGGCCATGATGAAATACACGTAGATCAGTAAAGACAATGTTATTATTGGTAACGTAATTCATAACCTGAGATATGTTCAAAGGGCTTACAGATGATAGATGTTAATGATATGGGTCGGTAATTGGTTAGTTGATTCATCACCCTTCTTAAATATGGGGATTACGTATGCTAATTTCCAGTCCTCAGGTATTTCGCTAGTGTAGACGGATTGCTGAAAAATAAGTGAGAGTATTAACGCTGAAAAGGACTTCATAGTTTTCAATATTTTGGTGGTTATACAATCGGGACCTGGGCTAGAATATGATGTGTAATCAGGAGAAAGAGATGCACTGAGGCTAGGGTGCTCACACGATGGGCGCTAGAAAATAAGAGGCAGAAGTAAACAGGCGTTTTAGCGGCCAGCCAATTGTCTGTCTGCTTTACAATGGCACAGCCGGCGAAAATGCAGCCTTAAGGACAGCCTTCGTGGGACCACGCCATCTTGGGTGCCTCCTGCAGGGAGGCCTTTGGTCGCATACTTGAGGCTCAGCTCACAACGACAGCTGCCGAAAACAAGGTTCAAATTGAGGAGCATCGGCAAACTTTCTTGCTGGGTATCGCAGGCCCGTTATCATCTTCCGGTGCCGTGGGTAAGGATAAACCATCACCTAGTATTTCATCGAGCTCCAATGATGGAGCACTACCACTCCAGGGCCCCGCCAATCTGTCCACAGAAACTGGACATAAAATACTCGTGACCCTGTCAGTACCACACCTCCCGACTTCGCAGCAGTAATCAGTCGAATTCGCTGCTAAGAAACTACAAGAGATGCACAGGAGACTAGGAATGCAAGAGACCATCGGTTTCGGTGCAGACACAGCTGTCCACTGCTTCGAGCTTTGAAAAGCTCGCAACACCGCCTTTCACAATGCACATCACAGGCCAAAATATCTCCTGCTGATGGTACAGCTTCTAGAAGAAGACAGTCTGGCTACACCTGACGCTTTGTCAAGACCAACTGGTTCGAGCACCTTTGCACTTCAACCAACCACAGCCAGTGAGATCGACCCCACCTAGCGAGACATACGACGATTCAGTGTCCGAGATCACCTGCCCCGTTTTTTCAACTGTGACAAGATAACCATCGGCGAAAGCTGCGACCAGAGCTTAACAGTCAGTGCCGACCCCCAGAGAAGTGGTTGCGCACTGGAAGGTCATAAAGACACCTACTTCCATTGCCACGTCTTGTGTACAACGTGTTTCCATCAACAGCATGCCCTCACAACTGTCTATCTTCAGCATTGTGGCCAAATGTAATGAGGAGAAAGAGACGCACTCAGGCTAGGGTGCTCGCACGGCGGGCACTAGACGAGAAGAGGCAGAAGTAAACGGGCGTTCTGGCGGATGGCCAATTTTCTGTCTGCTTTACAGATGGTAATCTGTCTATTGCATTAGCAACACTGTCTGTGTAAATAAAAATAGCTGGCATACATGTTTGCATTTGTCGTGAGGAGATCCTAAAATCCAACTCATTTTCTTTTTCAAAAAACACTACAAAGGAAATTATTAAACATCTTGGACAGTTCAGCGGTATCGAGCCCGACACCATTTTAAAAGATAAGATGTGGTAACTCCTTCCCGGGTGTAGGAGAAACAACCTTCCAAAATTTTTAAGATTCGTTTGGAGAAAGTTCAGTGTGTCAGAATTAAAAAATTTATCATTAGCTTTTTCGCTAGTCTACTTCCACATAAAAATGCTGCTTGCAAGCACAGGCTGTAAAGCAAAACAAAGCCAAACAGCAGCTGCATAATCTACTGTTTCAAGTTCATTTCCACCAAAACAAAGAGGAAACAGAAGCAAAAGGCAGTTGCCAGATGAGGTTTCAATGCGCATATACAGTTGACAACAGCAGCAAGCAAGTCAATGGGCAAAATAATTAACACGATGCGTGGTCAAAAAATGGGCTTCAATCCCCGCTGTGAAGGTGGTTGGCCAGTGTAGTATAGTGTCGCCCCCTGTCAGATCTATGTGTCATTGCCTATGTATGTTTTGTAGTTGTTTAGCTAGATGGCGCACCCCCCTTCTGTCATGCGACGAGCATTGGACCAATCGGGAGGCGTCATCTGGCGTGTGAACCCTTTATAAGCAATAAACAGCCGCCGGTCGGCGGAGTCTTCGTTCCGGTTTTCATCGGGAGTAGTTCGCTCCGCGTCTCCTTTACTGCGCCGGCGTTAGCCGGGCGTACGCTGGTCGGGGCCCCCCGCTTGCCTGCCGCTGCCGACACAACATCATTGGCGACGAGGATGGGATTCCCGCAAACGTTCCGACCGAAGCCCCGGGAAACCAACGAGCTTCGTGAGTGAAGCGTCCCTTCCGTGTCTGCACGGCCGGCAAACGCCGCCGACGCACTTGGCGTCGCGAGGCTTCCGAGCCTAGGCCTACTCTCCCCCTTGCTCTTCCTTGCCTATTCCTGCGGCGAGCTCCGGCTCGCCTCCTGCACGCTACCCGGCATGGCATTTACGGCGAACCTTCCCGTTTTTCTCGAAGTGCCCGGCCCTCCGTTAATTCCCTGGTACCGCTGGAAAAAAATTTTTCAGGCCCACCTCGAAGCGGCCGGCGGCGGCGACTGGACGGACGCACGGCGAGCGTCTGCGCTCATCAGCGCTCTCGGGCGTGAGGGCCAACGGAAGCACTTCGCAGCCGAGGAGCAGGAAGCAGCAAGGCAGTTAACCAGCGCAGCGTCAGCTTCAAGCGAAGCAGCAAGGCAGTCGACCGGCGCAGCGTCAACGACAAGTGATGCGGTCCCGCCAGCGTCAGAGTTTCCGAGACTCTTGCAGCGGCTTGACCGGCTGTTCGCCGCGTCAACAAATGTTCTGGCGGAACGGCACGAGTTCACCAGCCGAAAGCAGCTCGAGGGAGAAGGCTTCCTGGGATTCGTGACCGCATTGAAGGAGAAGGCGGTACAGTGCAGCTTCGGCACAAGCTATGACGAGCGCGTCCGAGACCAAATCATACACGGGATAGCGAACGCCAGCGTTCGCGAAAAGTTGCTGGCCCATGGCGAAACCCTGTCCCTGGACAAGGCAGAAGAAATTGGACGCTCGTTAGAAGCCCTGCATCGAGCGAACCGCGCGTTCGGCTCCGAAAATGTGCGAAGAATCGAGGCATCGCAACTTGGCGTTCCGTCGACGAGCCAAGATGGCCGACTTCTTCCGGGGAGCTGCCAAGATGGCCGACTTCTTCCGAGAAGCCGCCAAGAGGGCCGACTTCTTCCGAGAAGCCGCCAAGAGGGCCGACATTTCGCACGTGGCTCCTCCGGGAACCGTGGTGCATGCGACCGGTGTGGCAGCACGAAACATATTGCCACATACAGGAATTGCCCCGCAAGGAACCGGCGGTGCAACGCCTGCCACACGTTGGGCCATTTTGCATCCGTATGCCGAAAAACCCGTATTGTTCAACACGTCTCTTCCGCAGAGACGCTGTCTTCAACTTCCGCAGGACAGCCGTCCGCGTCTGTCTTGACGGTGAGCACTTTGGAAGTTAAAAGGGATTTAAAAGTTCCGGTCGTAGTTAACGGCGTCTCCATGCGACTGCCGGTGGATACGGGAGCGTCTGTCTCATTGATGACGGCCGAAGATTTTGGAAAGCACTTTGGTCGACAGTCCAGACTGTCACAAACAACAGTGGACTTGAAAATTTTTTCCAAGCAACGCATCGACATTCAAGGCCTGTTTCAAGCCACTGTCCAGTTTTTTCAAAGGTCATGCTCCGTCACGTTCCACGTAACGACTACAGGAACATCACTGCTGGGTTTAGACGCCATCCAACGTTTGGGCATACAGATCGACGGTACGTCGCTGACATGTCGTCTACCATCGCTTCCTTCAGTACAGAGCCCCACAGGTGTGCCTCCGGGTTTTGATCACCTTTCCAGTGACGAGTTGGGTCTCGTCAACAACTTTGTGCACAGAATTCATCGGCAGCAAGATGCGAAACCAGTATCTTCAAAATTGCGCCGACTACCCCTGGCTCTCCGTGACCAGGTCACAAATGAATTGCGACGTCTCGAAAACTGCGACGTCATCGAGCGCGTCGACGCTTCTGAGTGGGTGTCTCCACTCGTGGTGGTGCACAAGGATGGAACCATGCGGCTCTGTGTAGATTCACGGGAACAGGACAGTCTTGTGTCTCACGTTCAAGAAAGGGTCTTGCAGAAACAGTGGCAGACTAAACAGTACGTAGACAAACGTAGCGGTGCTCAGGCAACTCGTATTAAGGTGGGCGACACCGTCAGAATAAGATTTAAGAGGAAAGGATTTTTTAAGTACAGTAAACCTCGTAAGGTCAAGGCCCAGATAGGACCATCTACTTTTCTGCTCAGTGATGGGAAGACGTGGCGTGTGTCTAAGTTAACCCTAGTGATAAAGGATCCAACAGGTAGTACATTGTGTACAAGTGACAAAGATTTTTTGTACTCGTATTCAAACCTCGATAGTCATTCCGATGACTCGTCTGTAGTGACATCGTCTTCTCATAAGCATCAGTTAAGTAGCTTGTCTGACTGTATCACTTCCGAGTCTACACGGTCAGCAGTCGTCTCCGATTCCGTAGAATCGGTAGTATCCCAGGACTTGTTGGGACTTCGAGAGGAGCGTCCTGGGCAACCCTCTCCAGCTTCGAGCGAGAACCACATTCAACTTTCCAACCAGGGGGAGGGAAATAGTAGTGGGACGACTGGGTCTTTAAAGTCGACCGAAACGGGTCGCAACCCCCAAAGTTCTTCTGAGGTACGCACGCGTCCTCATCGTGTCAAAAAACGGCCTCCGCGGCTTGATGATTATGTTTCCTGAATGCAGAGCGTTTTGCCGTCTTCGAAATGCCACGGCTAGGGGCCTCGCTGTGACATTTAGGACAGTTCACATTTTTTCGTTCACACAGGTAAAATGTGTTCCTTGATGCGGTACAGTGAGTTTTGTGCCGTGTTCCTTGTTGAACTTTGTTTCAGTGACTGCCTGTGTTTTTAGTGCCCAAGACTGGTGCGCGTGTATGTGAACTTGGGCGGGGACGGATTGAATTTGTTGTGGACTTAAGTGCGTGCTTTGTGTGCAACTGGTGCGCGTGTGTGAACATGGGGGGAATGAACTGAAATCTTCTTTGGACTTAAGTGCGCGTCGTGTGTGCGCGTTTCACTGTATGTTACTTTGTTTCCAGGGGGGGATGATGTAGTATAGTGTCGCCCCCTGTCAGATCTATGTGTCATTGCCTATGTATGTTTTGTAGTTGTTTAGCTAGATGGCGCACCCCCCTTCTGTCATGCGACGAGCATTGGACCAATCGGGAGGCGTCATCTGGCGTGTGAACCCTTTATAAGCAATAAACAGCCGCCGGTCGGCGGAGTCTTCGTTCCGGTTTTCATCGGGAGTAGTTCGCTCCGAGTCTCCTTCACTGCGCCGGCGTTAGCCGCGAGTTCGCTGGTCGGGGCCCCCCGCTTGCCTGCCGCTGCCGACACAACAGCCAGCAAAGCTGTGGTATTATCTGATCTGACAAACCACTGTGATGTAGCCTTGAACTGGGTTTTTACCAAGCCTGAGCATGACACAGTTGTGTACATTGACGTTGCTGTTCCTGTCGCTGCTCATTGTGTTCACGCTGCTCTTTGGTAGTCCTAACTATGCATGGCCTTTCCATAGTGTTATCAGAACGCAAATGACATCAGTTGCTAGGCAGGTTCTTCTTTTACATATGAAAGTGTAGTTACGTCACTCCTTGCTTCATGTGCTGCAGTATTTTTTATTGCGACAGCGTGCCTTCTGGCATAAAGAAATATTTAAATGTGTAGATACACTCCAGATTCGCAGAGGAAGTCCAGCAATGTCCGGTGGTGGGGCCCCAAGATCAACTTTCTACATCTGGCGGCTGACCTGGGCGTGGTCCACATCGAAGCAGATGTTTCTGGCGGAGGGCATGTAGAGAAGGGCAAGTCTAGAGGACGTGCCCAGTGTCCACCTCGCAGTCAGGAGCGGGACAGAAGGGGCAGGAATCGCTGATGGAGGCACGGTACTGTGCCGTCCACGACCAGGTTACCGCAGGGGTGAGGGCGACACGGGGGCGTAACCTTCGTAACAAGACCTCTTCCCAGCGCGCTAGGCCGCCAGGGAGGTCGGTGCCACACGGTGGGAGAAGTGCTCGCGTGGCGCGCCGAAGGTGTTCTTTTTCTGTGAAGAGCCTTGTCTCCGGAGAGGTGGGGGCCAGTTGAAGTGGACGCGAAGGTTTGTTGCTTCCCGGTAACTGCAGCTTATGCAACTGTAATCTTTACCAGGGAATGCTTGCAGCAAACGCTATGAGTGAAGGCGACCTTTCTTGTACTTTTTATTTCTGTCCCCTGCACAGCTGGCGCCGCCATTGCCACAGATGCATAGAGGCAAGCACCATCTGGTGGTGCTGCAAGGAACCCAACGGTGCATGCGGAGTGCAGCTCCCCTCTGTGGTTGGTTGAGTTTTTATCCATGGACACAATAAATGAATTGGCGGGTAGAGGCACACAGCTTCGCTGTAAAAGTTTTGAATCCTTGGTATAATCAAAAGTCCAATACTGGTCACTTACCTAGCCAAACATGGTCTCCGTATTAAGACTTGTGGTTCCACCATTGTTACACATCAGGGAGTTAAACATGACGTCTTCCCACAATTTTAAGCTATAGAGCGTGATAAGTTTTTGTGCCAACAAAGGAGTTCTGGCAAAGAAATTTACAGTTTGCAGTAGAACCTCATTGATACAATCCCATTACGTATGATTTCCCAACATTCGCAATCAAGGACACAATAAAATGACCCAATACAGTTACACTTTTTTTTTTATCAGTTCGTATGTTCCGGGAAAACACACTCCTTCGGCCCCACCGTTCAATACATCGCCAAAGTGTGATTGTATAATACGTTTTCCTGCCGCTATATCACGTGTAAACAAAAAAAGGCAAGACGCGCGCACGATTGGGAACAGTAGCTGCCTGCCACAGCAGCTTTCCCACAGTACTTGCCCGCCCCTCTCAGTTTCCTATTCCGGAACCAGTAAATCTCCTTCTACGTTCTCGCACGCCACATTCGCAGCTATCCCCGCCAACCTATTGCAATAAGCATCTTCAACTATCTGTTTTACAGTGTGTGCAATGTAGTGCCGTTTGAAGTGTACTGCACCCTTTTAACTGGCAATAAATCAAATATGCCGTCATTCCCTGCTGCAGACAGCACTAAGTGAGTGTCATGTTTCGCTCAGGCGGCATAGTACGCATTGTATTCTGGCGTCACCCTCAAGCTCAATTTCGTTTTAGCTTTGCAAAGGAAAATGACAACTTGCAATTGAACGACAACGGTCGTTTGGGCGCCACCAGCTCCGCACACATTGGCATCTCGTGTAGCAAAGATTCGCGCCGAGTGGGCATTTCAAAACTTGCCGCCAAAATGCCCCACTCAAGAGAGGTGCAAGAGAACTAAACGAATGCAAATGTAAGCTTTGCCGAAGTTGTGAAAATGACAATGCTCGTCGGCATCTTGTGCTGCAACAATTCGTGCAACACTTTGCATTATGTAAAGTCAATGCCCAATTTTGCCAATGCCCGATAATTCGGACGCCTTTGCGGCAACACCACGTCGTACCCTGTAGAGCAAATCTACAAGTCTGAAATTTCGGACGCAGAAACCTTTCACTATCCGATTTTCTGGACTTTTCGCAGTGACTACAGGTCCGAAACGACATTAACTGAAGCCACATTAACCACCACTTTAATTATCTCGCCGCCTTGAACCAGCGTTCTAGCATGCAGATCAGTTGGCAAGCGTAGCCACCACCGAAGCCCCGCTACCTCGCCGCTGTCAGCAACGGTGCCGATTCCGCCTTTTGTAATCCTCGCCAATGGCTTCGAAACTCGGAAAGCATGACATGTTGCACAATGCCGGTTCCCGAAAGTCTGCTTCGCCTCAATACAGAAGTGCTATGCAGCGAAGCATACATAGAGTGGGAAGAGACAATTGTCACGAGACTCAGTCTGTATTCCTTAATTATCCACGCGTGCACCCGCTATCTCCTGTCACAGTATGAGCACTGACACACCTAATAAGTGTACCGGCAGGCCTTCATAGCTATCCCGAACGTGTCTGTCGCAATTTGAACCCTTTGGGGCAGTAAAAGGCATGCATTCATTTCATCAGACGGACCAATTTTTCAGATTTTTAGGAGGCCCCTTGGGAGTCCGAAAAATCGGATGTTGACTGTAGATGTCAACCAAGTTGTCTGCCTATTCTTTTAATGCTTCGGTTTGTACGTTTTCCTATTTAGTATGCTGTTTCTCCCCTTTTTTCCAAAACATATGAGCAATGTTCTACTGTAGTAGAATGGCAAATGTGTATGGCAGTGAATGTGCTTTGTATGCTACAGTAACTCGTTGGTTCTGACATGAAAGTGTGGATTTCCAAGGTCAGAATAATACCGATCACTTGGACCAAATCAACTTGAGCTGCGAGCCTTATCATGAACAAATGATAATGTTTCTGCAATGAAATATGGCAGTGTGTGCTGAAGGCCTCGGCCCGATGGGTGCCACACTCTACACAAGATTGACACCACCACTTGCATTTATCAAGGTATCTATAAAAGTGACCTAGAAGATTCCCTCAGCCACCTTGCGACTGAAGCCACCTTGCGACTGAAGGCTTTACTAGTAAGCCTTCAGGGTCACCACCATTGGCGAAGCCAGGACAAGGGGGGGGAGGGGGTGTTGGAGGGTCGAACCCCCCCCCCTTCCCCCTGAAATTTTTTTACGAAACTCCCCCCTTACTAACGGAAGGAACAGAAAGTTTCAGGAGGTGGGCTCTGAAAGAGCGACAAGGATGAAAGGGAAAGTCCGAAGGGGGAAGAGGGGGTTGTCATATCAATGCATCTAGAACTTAAGCTTATCTTTTGCTCCCACTCTCCCCCAACCCTGGTGGCGCTGAGCCGTGTTCTCGCAAGGGCTGCAGAAGATAGCGTCAACCTTTCCTTTTCCCCTCAAGAACCACTTCTCTCTTAAGTTTATCCAGTTTCCCCACAACTGCTGTCATGTCTACTGCAGTAGCGCTTCCTTGCCTTCTCATGTCACCTTTTCCGTATCCCCACCCATGTACTGGAACTGCAAGCGAAGAGTGGCAAGGCTGTTAATCACTCGTTTCGCATCTGCGTGGATTCTACCCATTCTTTGCCTCCCCTCCCCCCTTCTCTCTACCATTCTATCTAGCTTGCCTCTGGACTTGGGTATAGTAGAAAGGTAAGTGCTGCAATTTCTACAGTGGTTTTGTGGGGGGTCAGGGATAACTACAGCTGTCAAGAGGCTAATGTGGTGATCGACGCGGTGCAAAGGTCCAAACGAGTTTGTCGTGTCTTCTTTCCTCTCTGCCAGGCTCCTTCCATGTATACACGTGCTCTGAACCACACCCGATGCGCGAAAACTTTTGTGAAAAAAAAAAAAAAGCTTGGCTTTAAAAGAGCGCCGATTTACGCACAGCAAAATATATCAAGGACGGAGGTGCTGGGCCAGGGAAACTAAGAAACCGCCACAACAAACAGGTGGGAGGGCAGGTAGGAGAATGGCCTCGAAGGCCACACAGAAACAGAAATATAGGAACGTTAGCAGCCACCGCGCTGTTTAACAAACTGGTGAACGTTGAAGAGTGTGACAGTGACCAATAGAAAAGAATGTTAAGAAAGGGAGTGATGGATACGGGGAGGGGGGGGACGCGCATAAAAGGCGTCGAACGAAGTTGGTGGTTAAATGTGGACATAGGGAGAGCGTCTCATCACTGCCCGTTCGCTCAACACCAGACTGCCGTGGCCAGTCGCCTAGCTGAGGTTCACCTACCACATGGTAACACACGTTGCTTGCTGCGGAAAGCCCATCGTAACTAAATGCCTTGGCAATTTTCAGATTAGGATGGTGTCAGGAGACATGAAGCTTTCAAATCTCTTAGAGCTACTGGCCCTCATTTTACTGCGAACAACAGATGCCGTAATTTTCTGAACGGTTTCTAAACGGGAAGCAGCGCTGCTTCGGACTGTCTGCCTTATCAGTTCCAGAGTGGTCAAACAACAATATGCGCCACGCGATGACTACAATACCATGACTGCAAGTTACTTCCAAACACCTCTTCAAACAAGTTGGACAGCAGGTCACCAAAAGTCGGTGAAACTTGCATCATATGATACTATCGAAGTTCTAGGGCAAAGCTTTGTTCCTTTATTTTTAAATCTAGAATAATATAGCATGCCCACAACGTTGAAAGCGCGATTGAGTGATACAAAACTTGCAAAATAGTGACCGCCCTCTCCCGTATGTAGCCGTGGCCGTACCACTAACTAGAAGGTCTGGCTGGAAAACAACCTGGAAACAACAAACAAGGTCTGGATCTCTGCTGTTACCTAGCTGTGACCAGTCTGACCTGCAAATGAGAACATACGATAGTGCGCTGCCTTGTTGTTTCTGTATGGCCCCGTTTCTAGCGCTGTTAATTTTTCCAAGTCATGTACCAGGCTAGGTCATTGATATAAAATATCAAATGCATCAATTCGTAAACGAAATTTAAATTTTTTTATCATCATTTTTAATAACAGCATAAGGATAATAGCATAATTTGGTTCGAAGTGGGAGCAAAACATGCATCCCCGTTGTTAAAGCATTCTTGTCCAGAGAGTTTGTCTCTCTCTCTCTCTCTCTATATATATATATATAGAGAGAGAGAGAGAGAGAGAGACTGAAGGAGTGGTAGTCATTGCCCCCCCTCCCCCCCCCCCGAAATAAATTCCTGGCTACACCACTAGTCAACATTTTCAAAGGGAGTTCTGCTGTTTACTTAAAAAATAGAAAGAACAGGAGCACATTATGCCTCTGAAAACTGCGTGTGACCATCGTCAAAATGACAGATACGTGACAAGAGGCATCTCCCTCATGCACAACATGTCCAGATTTACAGATCCTGTGTTGCCCATGCTGCCATGCAAGTGTACTTAAAAAGAGCCTGGCCCTACAGCATTCATCTCGCCACCCAGTGACCGTTTTATTCATTCTCCAAAAGTTTCAGAACCAGAATGTGCTGCAAACTGCCACAGAGCAGTAATTTTACTAGCAAATTTAAAATTTTTCTTTTCATGGTATCAGAAGCGTTCTAGGCGAAAGGGAGAAATGCACTGTGTGAGGGAGGATTATGTTTAAAAAACAGCACAGTTAAGCTTTGATATAACAATATTCAATATAATGAAATTCTCAATATAAAGAAGTATATAACTTCATAACTTTTTGTCCACAGAACACCATATTTCGAACCACAATATAAGTAAGTGTGCTTATACACAATTTTAATATAATGAAATTCACTGCCGCTATTAAGGAATATTGAGGCAGTAAATGGAAACTGCCGCGGATCCAGATGGTCAAATGGTTGAAATACATGTGGCTGCTTGCGAATGCACCTCTAAAATCGCCAGCCTTTAAAGCAGAGCAGCAAGATCTACATACAGTCAATTTCCATATGAAGTCCAAATGTGATAAGATCCTATTGTGCCCCGCAGTATGTATACTGTGGGTGCAAGGGTAGGCCTGTGAGCTTGAGCCAAGAAGGATGGCGAGGGGCGGCATGCAGAGAGTTTCCTACAATAATTACTAGAAGGAACTCTGGCACTGCGATCATTCAGCCATGATGGGAATGATGGTTAGTTCATGGATTTGCCTGACCTTCATGCTTATGGCTTCAGGCAGATTAGTCTAAATTTTAAAGCAATCTATACTTTCTTAAATGAAGAAGGTAATAAGACTCTCTGAACATGCATGATCACTGCTAAGTGCAGTGGTTACAGCTGTCTAGGTGTCCAAATTGAAATGCACCAAGCATTTCAACAGGCTGGCTTGCCCGGAAGAAATTCTCATGGGTGTTCTACACCACCTCTCTATGCATGCACCCGTGGCCTAACGGTTTTAGTATCCGGCTTCTGTGCTAGAGGTCCTGTGTTCGAATCCTGCCGTCAGACAATTTTAATAATGTGTATTTAATTATTTATAATGCAGTACTTTGTTGAGGATGATGAGTTTGCAACGCCATGGAGCTGTTCGAAGCCAGAACGATGAAGTTTAGTCAAATCCATAAATCCATGCACTGTCATTCCCATGCGGGCTGAACCACCCTGCTTGCAGCTCCCGTACCCACTGGCATCAGAGTTCCCCCTAGTGATCATTGTATGTGCAAAGGTGTTTATTAGTCACCGGCGTTTGAGACCGACCGTTAGCGCAGGGCACAAACTTTCAGCACGAGTGGCATTCACGTGCAGAAGCACTGAAGAGCCCGACCCATTAGAAAGCGCTGGAGAGGATGACCCACCATATCGTTCCCATTCTCCTCTACAATTACCCCCAGGAACGAAAAGGGAGCCTCCTGGCGACCCAACAGCTTGTCACTATGAGTGGGTCATAGTAGGTCTCGAGGCGGTCAACGTTGACAATGTCTTGTCCACGATGGCGCATGTCCGAAATGGGCTCAACGGGCTTGATCACATAGTTGACCGGAGATGTGCGGTCGACTGCACAGTCATCATCATCATCAGCCTATTTTATGTCCATTGCAGGACGAAGCAACGTTACTAGACTAGCTTCAGTTTTCAAACTCTGCGCCGTTGCGCGAAACCGCCACCCGCCCGTGCCTTCGTGGCGCTGCAGTCGCGCCCGGCTTCACCTCCTCAATAGCCGGCTACGCGGGCGGGCCGGACTATGCATGCGGTGCAGTGGTAGTGTATTCTTGACGGCGCATTTCAGCAAGCATGTCATCCGCGAAATTAACCTTCGCCGAGTTAAGAATATCAGCAGACGATGCCGACGTGCCGCGTACCTGGCTGCATAGGCGGCTATTGGAACGATGTTGACAGTTCGGCGCGCAAGTTTTTATGCGAAGCATATTACTAGAGCTCAACCCAGCTCCTCAGGCGCGGCGGTGTCGCCTTCAATACCACGTGACTCCGTGACGTCACGACAGAGGAGGAACGGGATCCAATCGCGGCGTCGCCCGCCGCATCGGACGCGGTGAGCGTCGAGCAACGCAGCGTTCGGCGCGACAACGAAATGTGCGCCTGAGCAAGAGCCGCACGCCTGAGCCGACGCCGACGACACCGGCTTTTCTGCGACACGAGCTCCTTAACGCTGTCGCGTTAAAATCAAGGCTAGTATGCTTCGCATCCTGGGCTTAACCTTAGCTATGCCACAGCCATTTTTTTAAGTGCTCCCAGCAATGCGACGCTTCGCTAGGCGTGGAACAGAGTGATTCCTCGTGCCGACCGGAAACTCTGAGAGATCCACGGCACGCGCTCGTGCCACTGCTCCCGCATTCGTCGTCGTCGTCTTCCGCAGATGACTGCGTTGCCGTTCACCATTCCAGCGTAGAGAGAGAGAGAGAGAGAAAACATTTATTTATCATCAGTTTGGGCGACTTCCTCGCAGGGTGGAGCCCTTAGTTCAGGGCCCCATTGGCTCGCGCCACTCCGCGTGCCCGCCGGATCAGCCGTCGCTGCTCTTGCGGGTCTGAGCTGGTCAGCGCAGTCTCCCAGGAGGAAGGGGAAGGTGAAGAATTTCAATTCTGTCGTCGTAACGGGCAGGCCGCGTTTATGGGGGTATGAGCCATTGCTTAAGGGAGTATGAAGGAAGGAAATCAAATTTATTCAAGGTCTTGCAGACCACATGAGCTTTGGGCTCTCCTGGAGTGGGCGTCTCCCATGACGGAACCGGGAGGTTGAGTTTCCTGCCGCCCTCGCATACCTGCTGGACAGCCCAGAGTTGGGGAGCAGCGAGTTCTTCGATCGCTCCGCCTTGCTTCTTCAAACTTGCGCTTGTCCAGTTCGGAGTTTATGTGAGCTTGTGAGCACGGCCAGAGTAAATGGTAGACGTTAAGGGATGTATTGCAATTGGTGCAATAAGACTTGTCGTAGGGCTCAGGCATGTAATGGTGTAGTCTGTTTTGCGTGGGGTATGTGTCTGTCTGTGGCATTCCAAGTGTAACCACTTGAGCTCGAATGAGCGCGCGATGTGGCGTGCTCTACTCTCTACGTTGTAGGTAGTAGTGTTTAGTGATTCTTACTGATTTCCAGTGATTACTTCTAGTGATTTAGTGGCTTACGAATTGGACAGAATTCAGAAAATCTTGCTGCAACACTAATGAAGAAACCATTACCGACATTGATCAATGGGCAAACGCCTTGCAAGCAGACGTAGAGGCCCATACCACCACTCTCCCGCTAGACACACCCTTGGCCACAATTGACTCCAAGCTACTACACATGTGGGAAGCGAAGCAAGCTTTACTTCGGAAATGGCTAACAGCACATTACAATCATAAACTCCGAATCCGAATCGCCAAATTAGACTATCAGATCCAACAATATGCTATCAAATTGGCGGCGCAGCAATGGACTCAGGTTTGCGAAGGAGCGCATGGTACTCTCAGCACTAAAAAGACCTGGCAACTGCTCCGGCACCTGCTTGACCCCACCACGTCTAAGACGCACAACAACCACCAGATGAATAAACTGCTGCATGAACATGCAGCCGACCTGCTGACCATGTTCAGCAACCTGGCTTCCAAACATATGCCCCCTTCTACGCAAATACCCATGCCTGACTATGCTGGTGAACCCAATGAGGAGCTTTGCAGCCCCATCACAGAAGCGGAGGTTCGACATGCCCTCAACCAAGTGCGAACCACCACGGCACCAGGCCCAGACTCTGTGACTAATAAAACGCTTCGAAACCTCGATGAGCTATCCATAAGCAAACTCACCGAGTATTACAACCACTGTCTCGAAGAGGGAGAGATACCCCAACAATGGAAAGCAGCCAAAGTGATCTTCATTCCAAAGCCGAATAAGCCAATTCACATTGATAACTTCCGTCCAATTTCTCTGACTTCATGCATAGGGAAAATCTTGGAGCACGTAATCCACCTACGCCTCTCCAAATACATCGAACATAATCACTTGTTCCCTTCGGAAATGACAGGCTTCCGCAAATCTCTTTCTTGTCAGGATGTCATGTTAAGGCTCAAAGAAGACATTATCGAACCGAGCGACGCACGTGACACACAAGCGTTGCTCGGCCTCGACCTCAAAGGCGCCTTCAACAACGTGTCCCACTTGGCCATACTACGCGAACTTAGCAGTATAAACTGCGGGGAGCGAATCTACAGCTATATACGCAGCTTCCTCACGAAGCGCACTGCGACGCTACAATTAGGCAGCGAACAATCTGGCCAAATAAGTTTAGGAAGCACTGGCACGCCCCAAGGGGCAGTACTTTCTCCCCTCCTCTTCAATTTGGCTATGCGACCTTTAGCTTTCACTCTCAAGAAGATTCCTGACCTCCGATTCACACTGTACGCGGATGATATTACGCTGTGGATGACCGGAGGTTCTGACGGGCACATCCAAGACACCCTCCAAGCCGCAATTGATCAGGTCGAGCAAGTGGGTCACGAGTTGAATCTCAGGTGCTCCCCCACCAAATCACAGCTTCTCCTTCTACGCCCCACAAGACGCTTCAGGAGTTCACCCCCGAATATCCAACTCACGATTGAAGGGCACCCTATACCCCAAGTAGACAGGATAAGGGTCCTAGGATTACACCTCCAATGCAACCGAGCAAATCAGCATACCTTGCAAACACTACAAACAACGGTAGATAATACGCTCCGCCTGATAGGGAGGATCTCCAACAAACACGGAGGGCTTCGAGAGAAGGAACTAATTCAGCTAATCAAGGCTTTTGTCTTAAGCAAAATCACCTTCGCACTACCGTATCTCTCACTCTCTAGGCAGGAAGAGGATACTGTGAATTGCTTGATTCGCAAGATACACAAAGTCGCTCTTGGTGTGCCAATTAGAGCATCCACACAAAGGGTGATGGCCACCGCCACACTAAATACCCTTCAAGAATTAACCGAAGCCCATCTATCATCACAATACCATAGACTCACCACAACTGAAGCTGGGCGCGAGATCCTGAGACAACTTCATCGTGCTCCACCATTCAACGAGAGCAGGCGACATCAACTTCCTCCGAACATACATGGCCAATACCACATCCAGCCCCTACCCAGAAACATGCACCCCGAATTTCACGTCAAACGCCGCAAACATCGAGCCAAGGCGCTACAACGCAGCTATGGACAGGCTGAAGGAGTGTACTATGTGGACGCTGCAGCCTACACCCCTAACAATCGTTATGCTGTAGCGGTCGTAGACAACCAGGGCAACACTGTTTGTTCAGCATCAGTCAAGACCACCTCGGCGGGTGACGCGGAAGAGGCCGCCATTGCACTTGCATCGGGGCTACCCGATTGCGACGTCATTATTAGTGACTCTAAGACTGCTATCCGGAACTTCAGTAGCGGCTACATTAACAACCTCGCACACTCTCTGCTTGTAGCTCACCCACCAGAAAAGGACATCGCTCTCGTATGGGCTCCAGCACATCAAGGACTCCATGGCAACGAAATGGCACATGCCGCTGCTCGAGGATTCACGGACCGAGTGGCCGCAAATATGGGCCTAACTCTAAAACCCAATGACTCCCAACAACACAACAATAAAGACACACTCGTCACATTCCATGAAACTTGCACACATTACAGAAACCAACGCCTATTGTATCCACCTCTCTCTGTGTCTAGAACGCGCCAAGGAGAGATACTGTGGCGACAACTACAAACTCGCACTTTTCTTACCCCGCGCACTTTGCACTTATTCTTTCCCGCCACATACCCGACACCCAAGTGTCGCTTTTGCCCTGTCCCCATAGCAGATCTCTCCCATATCATGTGGCAATGCCCCATCAAAACTCCCCCTCGCGAGCTCAAACCATTAATTAGTAGCGAGGAGCTGTGGGAGACTGCCCTGCGCAGCTCCGATCCCACCCTACAGGACCGAGTCCTGAGGTGGGCTGAGGAGGTAGCGGAGGCCTACCACGACTGGTAGACGGACTTCTAGCCACATAATGTGGTGATGGACGCCTGCTGGGACTGGACTACTTAGACCTCCCTCTCTCCCCCCCCGTCTCCTCCCCTTTCTTAAAAGGCGAATAAAGTTCATTCATTCATTCATTAGTGATTCTACTGTATGTAGTGGGGGCGTCCTTGTTCTCCGAGTGGTCGGGTGAAGCCGTGCGGTCTGTAAGCGCGCACGCAGCCTCGTGTGCCGCCTCGTTAAGGTTGCGGACGTCGCCGATCTTTGGTTCTAAGTGTGCCAGGAACCAGTATATGACGTGGTTCTGAATCATTTCTTTGCGACAATTCTGAGAGCCTTTGCGCAGACCATGCCCGTTTGGAAAGCTCTGATTGCGGCTATGGAGTCGTTGTAGATGTGAGAAAGATTGTCGTCGGTGAGCGCAACAGCGATCGCAACCTGTTCGGCCTGTTCAGGCTTCCTTGCAATTACCGTGGCTGCATGACTTGTGGACCCGCGGCCGTCCACAACCGCCACTGCGAAAGCTTTGTTTCCCGCGTCTGCCGCCGCGTCCACAAAAGCTAAGCGTCAACCGGTTCGCCAAGGGTTGGTGAAGGAGGAATTGTCCTCTCGCTTGTTGTCTGCCCCTGTTGTTTTCGGGGTGTAAGTTTTTGGGTATAGGTCGGACCGTGATCTTGGCGCGGATGTCCCGTAGGAGGACCATGAGCTACTCATTGTCTTACGTAACGGACAGATTTAATTTTGAAGAAATTTAATTTCGAATAATCACAAGCGGCAAATGATGGGCGAAGGCTGCTAACCACGCCGCTGAGCAAACTTCAAACATCAAACGCAAGTGCCAATGGCGGACTGCAGGCATACCGTCAGTAACGTCGTTCTTTCCATCGCAGCCGATTGTGTGTGTAACCTCATAATTGAGAAATACTTAAATGAACCCTCGGGATTAACCCAGTGGTAAACACAGGGGCCGCACGTTTCAGCTACTCCGGTTAACCATCTTCACGAAATGAAACACCCGACATTTTTTTTTTGTGGCGTGTGTGTTCAAAGACTGACATCATCTTTCTTTTTGTAGCGCTTCTTTGGCGTGGTGAGAAGCTTCGGTGGGGATGAAGATCATCCTACAATCACGCCTTTTGGCCAAATCTTCAGGTTCCTGAGCTAAACTGCGCGAAACATTAAGAAACTGCGCAAAACATTGAGACGACAGGAAGAAACAAACGACATTTAGAAACGCAGCTTCTGCGCTTCACTGTAAGCGTTTCTTCCTTTCGTGCAGTTTACCCTTCTTTCAGTATGAACCAACTGGCCCGATATATCTTATTGCTATAGGTGGATACCGCTTTCTTATGGTATCACCAATTCGGACAAAGTGAGAGTGCCAGCAAGCGTGAAACAAGCGCGAACTGCCCGTCCACACGAGCTCAAGGCTGCGGCGAGGCGTCTGCGGTGGAGCTCGATGGAACGGCGCTGCCATCTGGCGGCTGTCACAGAAGTGGCGACAGCGGCTGTAAGCGCGCAGGTGGAGAGTTTTACAACTGAAGCTAGTCTAGTAACGTTGGGACGAAGGGCTCTCCCTACGATCTCCAATCACCCCTGTCCTGTGCCAATCGATTCCAACAAGCACCCGGAAATTTCCTAATTTCATTGTACCACGTAGTCTTCTGCCTTCCTCTACTGCGCTTCCCTTCTCCTGGTAGCCATTCTGTCACCCTAATGGCCCAACGGTTATCTAATCTGTGCCTGCCCAGCGCCATTTCTTTCCCTTAATGTCAATTAGAATATTGACTATAACTGTTTGCTCTCCGATCCAAACTGCTATCTTTCTGTCTCTTAAAGTTATGCCTAACATTCTTCTTTCCATCGCTGTTTGTGCATCCCTTAACTTGTTCTCAAGCTTCTTTGTCAGCCTCCACGTCTCTGCCCCATATGTCAGCACAGGTAAAATGCAGTGATTGTATACCTTCCTTTTCAACGATAATGGTAAGCTTCCAGTCAGGACCTCACGATGTCAGCTGTATGCGATCTAAGCCATTTTCATTCTTCTGTGAATTTCCTTCTCATGGTCTGGTCCCTACCCTACCCTACCACGTCCTTCTCAGGACGTGGTAGGGGCTTTCATACTTGGGCAGTAGTTCCGATGAGAGCCCAGGTGCAGTGGAAGGAACTGAGAGCCACACAAGTGCTCCAGGGAGGAACGTGGGCATAGAAGCTGTGTCACCGTGAACACTCCTCTGGCGCTCTTGGTCATTTGAAGTAAATGCCCGGGCAAGATCGCAACACTCTTCGGCATGTCTAGCTGTGGCAGAAATAGGCGCACACTTCGATGCAACCGGCTTGTAGGGAAAGATTGTGACGATTGTGTGCAACAGGTGCCGGCCGTACAATAAGATGATGATGATGTGTGGTGCATTATGGCGCAAGGGCCAGGTTTGGCCAAAGAGCACCATGACAAGTGGTAATGTTGACAATGTATTATGGATGGCGTGCACAATGATTTCATGGTAGCTGTCACATGGCTGTAAAAGAGCCTAAAATCTGTAGCTGTAAGTGGCGTAGAATATATAGTTGCTAAAATAATGACGGTGACTAGGCAGTGATGTGGGCTATGGGCTGTCGTTAAAACATTATGCAATAAAACAACATTGACACCAGAGTTTCAAGAGAGCCCTTGAATGCAGGGCTGTTAGTCACGTGCTAAAAATTGCCTGGCCAAATGATTTTCAGAATGTCGGTTTCAGCTAAAAAATCTAAGACTATTTGCAGTTTAAAGAGAGGTTCGTCACTAAGAAAAAATGCAGGATGGAGAGGTATATTTTCCCGATATGTAGAAGGGAAATACTTTTTCCTCTCCGTTTCTATGCAGGGCACTGGATAAGAACATGAAGGACTGTCAGGCTATCGCCGCACCTACTACAAGTAGGAGGATCCCCGCCAGTCAAGAGGTAGGAGTGAGTACTGTGTGTCCTATTCTTAATCGGCAAACAAGTACTTCCTTGTACCGTGCTGCTTTGTCACTTATTCAATTCCGCAATCTCGGTTTTATAACATGTAACTTATTCAATGTTTGTGTATCCCACTCTGCTTGCCAATGTTTCCTCAATTTACGGCGCAGAAAGGGCTTTAGGTCTGTGGCAGGAATGGGGATATTTCCATCTGTGTCGCTAAAACTCACTGACGTAGCGTTTTCGACAGCAGCTACGTTGCCTTTTATACCTTTATGGCCAGGTACCCAGCATAGGATAATCGCTTGGTTGCACATATATGCGGAGCACAACAAGCTATACAGATCATTCAAAACAGCATTCTTATGCTTTCGTAAGCTAATCAGGGCTCTCCCGACACTTAATGAGTCTGTAAAGACAACAGCCTTAGCGAATTTTCTGCGCCTTATTTGTTTAATAGCCGAAAGTATACCGTATGCTTCTGCCGTAAAGATACTGGTGTGTGGGTTTAGCAGCCCAGATGTTGAAAATGAGGGTCTGAGAGCTGCGTAAGCAACACCAGCAGGAGACTTCGAAGCATCTGTGTAATATTCGTCACAGGAATACTTCTCTTTAAGTTCAATAAAATGTGATTGTAGGTAAGCCTTAGGTGCTTGTTTCGATAATTCTAAGAAAGAGATGTCACATTGGATAGTTTGCCACTCCAAAGGCGGTGGAAGCCGAGAGGGCGCCATTAAGACATTCTTTAAAAGAGAGACCCCTGTTTTTTCTGGAAGTGCTTCCAACCGGAGGGACAGAGGAGGCTGGACACCTGGGCAGTTACGAAACAGCCTGGCCACGGAGGAGTCATGAATAATTGAATGACATGGATGATCCACAGCTGATTTTACCTTCAAGGCATACGAAAGACTTAAATATGCCCTTTGGTAGCATATGGACTATTCATTAGATTCGACGTAAAGGCTTTGCACAGGACTAGTTCTAAAGGCGCCTGTTGCAAGGCGGATGCCTAAGTGGTGGACAGGATCTAAAATTTTTTTAGAGTACTAGGTCCAGCAGAATTATAGACTATGGCCCCATAGTCAAGGCGTGTTAATATTAGACTTTTGTACAACTTTATTAGGCATCTCCTGTCGCTTCCCCACGCTGTGCGTGACAACAGCTTCAGCAGATTCAGTCTTGAGGCACTTTGCCTTAAGATACTTCAGGTGTGGCACAAAAGTTAGCTTACTGTCTAGAAGGATCCCTAAGAATTTGTGTTCACAGCTCACAGATAACCGTTCTCCATTGAGATTGATTACGGGGTCCGCCAGTATTCCTCTTTTATTAGAGAACAGGACGCACATACTTTTTTTCGGATTTAGCCTAAAACCACTTTCGGCCGCCCACTTAGACAATTTATTTATGCAAAGCCGTACATGTCGCTCACAGATACTTAGATTACATGATTTAAAACCTATCTGGATGTCATCTACATATACAGAATAAAACATACTACGTGGTATGGCAGTCTGGATTGAATTCATTTTGACAATAAAAAGAGTGCAGCTAAGCACACCTCCTTGTGGAACACCAGCCTCTTGCGTAAATGGACGAGACAGAACGTTACCAACTCTAACACGGAACGTGCGATTGGAGAGGTAACTCTGAATGATGTACAGCAAGTTGCCTCGAACTCCCATTTCAAACAGATCACGGAGGATTTCAAAGCAACAGGTTATGTCGTATGTCTTCTCCATATCTAAAAATACGGACAGGAAAAACTGTTTGTGGACAAAGGCATCACGGATTTTTGTCTCGATGCGAACAAGGTGATCTGTTGTGGATCTACCCTCTCTAAAACCGCACTGTAAGGAATCAAGTATCTTGTTGCTTTCAAGAAAATGGATGAGGCGACGGTTAATCATTTTCTCAAATAATTTGCATATACAACTTGTCAGAGCTATAGGCCTATAACTGTTGGGTGAGGAAGGGTCCTTGCCCTCTTTGAGAATAGGGATTACGATTGCTTCTTTCCAGACAAACGGAATGTAGCGTGCGGAGAACATGGAATTGAAGAGTGACAGTAGTGTTTCTTGGGTTTCAGGGTGCAGGTGTCTGATCATCTCGTACATTATTCTGTCACTTCCTGGAGCGGACTTGTTGCAACAGTTCAGTGACGCTTGAAACTTGGCCATTCCAAATGGACGATTGTATGCTTCATTGGATCAGCTGTTCCGGCCCAATTTCTTCTGTTCTGTAAGTCGCTGGTATTTTAGAAATGTGTCTGTGTAATGAGATGTACTGGAAATGTGCTCAAAATGTGATCCTAGACAATCTGCCTGATCCTCAAGAGTGTCTCCTTGTGTATTTAATAAAGGTAAGGGATGAGTTTCGTGGGCTTTTATTTTGTTCACCCTGTTCCAGGCTTTTCGTTCCTCTGTATATGAATTGATGCTGCTAATGTAGTTTTTCCAACTTTCGCGTTTAGCGCAATGGCGCGTTCTTCTACCTTGCGACTTGATTGCCTTGAAATTAATCAGATTCTCTGTGGTTGGGGAGTTACGGAGGAGGTTCCAAGCCTTGTTTTGCTTTTTCCTGGCTTCCCTACCCTCCTCATTCCACCATGGAATACGTCGTTTTGAGGGCGACCCATTTGTTTGGGGAATGCATACTGATGCAGCCTCAATAATGAACGCTGTTACGTATGCTACTGCGTCATCTAAGCTAAGTTCAGAGATATCATTCCAGGGCAGCTGTGTTAGTTCGCGAAACTTTGTCCAGTCGGCTGAGTCAACTTTCCACCGAGGAAGATGTGCATGACACTCACTTTGTTTTTTAAGGTTTAGAACGATGGGGAAATGATCACTTCCATAAGGGTTATTAATGACATCCTACTCCAGATATGGCACAATTGTACTAGACGCTATGCTTAGATCTATCGAAGAAAATGTTTTGTGTGTAGAGCTGTAAAATGTTGGCTCTTTCTTGTTCAGCAAGCAGGAACTTGAAGAGAACAGGATGTTTTCTACAAGACGTCCTTTTGCATCACAGCGAGAGTCGCCCCACAGTGGGCTATGCGCGTTTAGATCACCGACGACTATGTAAGGATGATGCAGCTCATCAATAAAGCTTTGAAATGTTGTGCTAGAGAGTTGATAACTTGGGAGGATGTATACGGACGTGATAGCAACTAGTTTATTGAATAGTACTGCTTGGATAGCAACTGCCTGAAGAGGGGTTCGGAGTTGCAGTTGCCGACAAGCAACGCCTCTGTCTACCATTATTGCTACCCCGCCGGACGATGCAACAGCATCATCTCGGTCCTTCCGGAAAATAGCATATTGCCTAAGAAAGTTTGCTTGTGTAGATTTAAGATGTGTCTCCTGGACACACAGCACCTTTGGATTGTATTTGCGTAAGAGTTCTTTGATATCATCGAGGCTGTGGATCAGACCTCTCACGTTCCAGTGTAATATTTGTGTATCCATGTTGTTTGTGTTTATGTGCTGTGTGTCAAGAGATATCACTTAGGTTGGCTCAAGGGACCTTTCCAGGCCCCTTGATGCGGGGTATTTCTTTTTTGTTGGCGCGCTCCAGGGAGCGACGCCGTTCCTTTGGCGTCTGAGACGCCGGAGAAGTTTTTGTTACATCCATCGCCTTGTCAGAGGCGCTGGATGACGCCCGCTCAGCGGGCACTCTCGGGAGCTTTTCGGGCCTGCCTGCACGAGCAGTGGCCCTGTGACCGACAGGCTAGGAGGTCTGCTGGCCCTTCGTGGTAGGGGGTGGAAGAGCAGTGGCTGCTCCCGCCAGGGGGGCTGATGGCGTAACCGCCGTCACACCCCGTGTGACTTGCGCGGCCGCCAGAGGATGTGGCACTGCCCCCCGGCGCGTCACATCACTGTAGGACGGATTCGATTGGTTGTGGACTGAAAAACGCTTGCGCGCTTCTGGAAAAGGAATGTTTAGTTTGACCTTAAGTTCGATTATTTGTTTTTCTTTCTTCCATGACGGGCACGATCGCGAATAGGCGGGGTGGTCTCCGTCACAGTTAGTGCAGTGGGTTGTGGAAGAACAGGTGTCTGATGTGTGGTCTTTAGATGCACATTTTGCACAAGTAGCACGCCCTCGGCAGCTCTGAGACCCATGCCCAAAACGCTGACACTTGCAGCATCAGCGCGGATTGGGAATGTATGGTTGTACGCGTAGTTTACAATATCCCGTCTCTAATGAATCAGGCAGTTCACTTGTTCCAAATGTTATTAGATGCTTTGTTGGAATTTCCTTGTCATCGCGCCTTAACATAATTCGTTGCACCTCTACCACGTTTTGGTCTTGCCATCCTTTCAATAGCTCGCTCTCACTAAGTTCAAGGAGGTCGTCATCAGAAATGACACCACGCACAGTGTTCATTGACCAGTGGGGGCCCACAGAGACTGGAATGTCACCAAACGCAACAAGTTTGGTCAGTTTGCTGTATTAGAGCTTGTCACGCACTTCCAGAAGAAGGTTGCCGCTTCCCATCTTAGTTACTCTGTAACCAGAGCCGACTGCTTCAGTCAGACATTTTGCAACCACAAATGGGGATATTGTGCGAACTGTCTTGGTTTCATGCTGACTATGTATTACATGGTATTTGGGAAAGATTTCTTTCGGTTTCAAGAGAAAATTGAAAGTTTCATCGGTGTGCACCCTCTTCAGGGAGCGATCAAGGAGCGGGGGAAAATTTGAAGCCATATATAGAATGACTGTACTCGGCAGGAATGCCCGCCGCCCACTTCGGAGCCCAACCTGGAGACGTCACAGGATTAGAAAAATTCTATTCTGCGTACGCCAGCGGTACGTTCCCACTATAACCTAATATATATATACCCAAGACTGGATATATTACACAAGGTTAACCCTTGCCGCCAGGAAATAAGGAAGTAATAATAAGTGAAGAGAAGACAGGAAAGATGAAAAAGGCGACAGAGAAAGATGAAGATTCGAGAGGAGGACAGGAAAAGGCGACTGCCGATTTCCTCCAGGTGGGTCAGCCTGGAGGTGCCGTCTATGTGAAGCCGAGGCCGAAGAGGTGTGTTGCCTGCGCCGGGGGGCCTTAAACGTCCAAACACCCAGCATCGGCTCAACCTCCAGGATCCCCCTTTCCCCAGACACGGCTAAGCCGCGCACGGCTACACGCGGGAGGGTCCGACCCTCGTGTGCTCGGGTACGTGGTGTCGCAACACACCAAACGCTTGCTGACGCAGACGCCCCTGCGGGGGGCCGTACAATAAGAAAAAGGATTCAATGCTAGTGGTGCCCTGAGCGGCGCCACCAGAAAAATAGAAAGTGGACATGTCATTTTTTTTAATGTGAAACTGCATTTAAATGTAAAACCTTCAATGGAATATTTGTGGAGCCTACACAAAAATATCCAACTGATTTCTTTCCATGAAAATAGCTGCTATGGTTTTAATTTTCCAGGGCTTCGAAGAAAGCTTGCAAGATGTACCACATGACCAGGCAATTGTGTGCCATGACATATAAGCAGACTCACACGCACGGAGAATGAATTATACGTGTAGCACATTCAGGGTCCTGAATATTTAGTTGCGTGTGTTAAAATATAATTCTTGTGCTCACCGCTGCACTGTTCTTGCTCAAATTTTGCAGAACGATCACATTTTGGTGTTGGCTTCGTTTAGTATAACACTTGGCACAGTTAATTGCTTGGTTTTTAAGAAAAAAAGTGCAAATTTGCCGGCGCTTATGGGGATGCGAGTTGCTGCCATGATGGCACAAGCATAAACTTGTGTCGCCACCTGTCGTGTGCAGAAAGCAGTGTTTCAGCGAGGGCAGTCGCCTGTTCCAGGAGTGGGTAACACACAGCAGCCCTCTCTGAAACGCTGCTTTCTGCAGATGACGGCAGGTGGCGACACAAGTCTGTACCAGGGCCGGGTTTTCAGACACCATTTTTCCATAGACGAAAACAGTTTCTCACATTTGTCCTGAAAAACAGGCGACTAATCATGCTAAGTGTTATACTAAACGAAGTCGACACCAAAATGCTATCGTTCTGCAAAATTTGAACGGGAACAGTGCAGCAGTAAGTGCAAAACCTTTTTTCGAACACACGCAGCCAAATATTCAGGACCCTGTAGATTCAACGTATGAATAGGCTTGAATAGGAACAACTAGACTAGGGAATAGGCTATGAATAGGAATGTAGGAAAGTTGTGTTTGAGGAGCAACAGCCATGGACGTCATTTCAGATGTCCTGCCACCCACTGCCAAAGCTTCCTTGCCACTTAATGCAATTTGTCAACAGCAAAAACACTGAAAGAGCTTCAAGAAATGCCATGCACTCTTTATTACTATATTCTGTAGCTTCATTTGCTTAATCGCTTCAGTAGACAAGATATCTTAGCAAAAATGGATGACCAAAGTTTTCAATCCATCTTTGCTGTGCGAAGCGCATCCTGTTTGCCTGCAGCATCCATTCCAAGAATGTCTCAGGGCACTAATGTAGTGCAAGTGGTGCTTTATCAGATCTCAGATGCTTTCTATTGAGCCCAGAAAAATTTAAACCACATAGCCATTTTCATGCAACGAAGTCATTTGGGTGTTTCTCAATCAACTTCATCATTGGAGGCTTTGTGCTTAAATCAATACTGTAAAATGTTGGTGGCGCAGTATTTACTGCGCAACGATTGGGGTGTGATCGGGGATCGTTGTTTGGAGCGCGAATTCGGTTGTTTTGCACACAACTGGCCTAGGCCACGCCGACTTCGCGCGGCTGACGCAGTCTGCGCAATGTAGGCCAATTGCACGTGGCACAACCGAACGCGTGCTTTGAACAACGATTCCCGATCGCACTATTGGTTCATTGGTTTATTTGCAGAAGTTTTCGACTTGTTTTTTGAGTGATCTTATATATCCAATTCTGGCTATATCAAACTATTTCATGATCACCGCGCTGTTCTATATATCGAGGTTCGACTGTATATAACAAGTAATCTCTGACAGCATAGCTTTTTCCCAAATGCACTTGTTTAAAATGGGTTGTTTTTTAGTTCCTCAGGCAGCTCACAGCTTCTCATACCTCAGGTAACAATTACAAGCTACTTTTGTTGATGATCCGACTTCTCTGAAACATGGAGGAGTGTCATGCACTTACCTCACTTAATGCAAATTCATTCTCAGTATTAGAAAACAGTGAAGGAGTCTTGCAGCAGCAACACATGTAGTCAGCGGAGTGATGCGATATCCCTTTCTATGCAAGAACAGCAGAGGCAGTAGTCTACACAGTGGTGGAGCTAACATTTGAGCAAGAAGAACAAGTGGATACGGGGAGCTTGATTTTTTTCATTAGTCACAACTGTTATATAGTTGAACTCGGCTATATCGAACTCCTAGAAAACGCCTATACGTTCGATATAGAGCATAATTTGATATAAGACTGCTCAAAAATTGGATGTCATTAAAGCATATAAATTTATAAAACCCCTTTATTGATGAAACTAGCTGTTTCCCATGAAATAGTCCTGTATTTTCTTCTGCTTGGGAAATTTCACTGCCTGCTATGCACGCACTTCTCTACATTGTCTAAGGAGTTGGAGCAGCTGAGGCCGCAACCTTCTGCATTCGCGCAGAAGCACCAGACTAGTGCAAGTGCGCCAATCATCTCGGAGGATGTCGGCAAAGGACCATCGTTGCTTTCCTCATTGTGCCCACTTTCACTTGTGCTCAGCACGATGTTGGCAATGTAGTCTTCGTTTTCGGGCTCTCCCGTGGTCATGACACCATCATCTGCACTCCCAAACTTGTCGACCGTTGATTCGTCAACAGCTTCCGGAAATTCTGACAGCTTGCTCCAAACTTCAGCAACACTGGCAATGGCTTCATCGCATGTTATATTCAGTTTCGTTATTCATTTCAGTTCTTTATTCCCCAGGGGGCGCTTCTGTTCTTCATTATATATATTGGTTGTATATGTTAAATAAACGGCTTTTTACTTCGGGACGGCTGGAGTCTGGCTTCCACCTTCGGTCAATACCACATTGGCGACGAAGATGGGATGAACATACCCCCAGCCCCGCTGCGCCGTCCGTATCTGCCCACCATGAGCTTCACCGGGCTTGCTCCGCCACCGTTTTTCCTTCCGACGCCCGGCCGTCCCTCACTGCCATGGGAGCAGTGGGAGCAGATGTTCAACGTGTACTTGCTGGCATCCGGAGCCGCTGCATTCAAGCCGGAGCAATGCAAGGCTATTTTTTTTGCATTGTTTGGGGGCGAAGGGCCAGCGTATTTATCAGACGCTACATGCAAGAACCAACTCCGCAGCACCGGCAGCGCCAAGTGCCGCAGCACTCGCCGATGACAAGTCTGTCGTGGCCCCTCCTGACGAATACGACTCTGCACTCGCCGCATTACGGCACCAGTTTTCGACGTTGCGCAATGATATCATCGACCGTCATCGCTTTCACCGCCGCAGCCAACACACAGGCGAGTCCGTTCATGACTTTGTTGCCGCTCTACAGGAGCTAGCGTCACATTGTTCGTTTGCCTCGCAAGATGATGCTCTGCGGGACCAATTCGTTGCCGGCGTAGCTTCCACTCGCGTACGTGAGCGGTTACTGCTCGAGGGTTCCACGCTTTCATTCGAGAATTCTGTTCAAATTGCACTTCAGTTTGAGCAGGTGGCTGAAGAGGTAAAGGAGCTTTCTGCTTCGGTCGAAGCAATTTCATTGTGGCAGCCTCGAAAACCATCGTCGCATTCTTCGAAAAAAAGGAATTCACAACCAGCAGCCACCTTAGAGCAGAATTTAACGTGGAGCGCAGGCAACTCACGTGCGCCGCAGCGGAACCGCCCCTCTCAGTGGAACCGAGAACAGAGTAGCCGCTCCGGCTCGCCACATTGTTTCCGATGCGGCTCGCGGAACCACACCGCGTCAGCGCCGCAGTGCCCAGCGCATAGCAAGACTTGTTCGTTTTGCGGTCGCAAGGGCCACTTTCAAAAGGTATGCAACCGCAAGCTAACCCAAATGCAAGGCCGAGTCCGTGAAGTTGAATTTCATGAAGATGTTTCGTCATCCAGCAGTGCCGAGGAAGTTTTGACTGTGCAACGTTTTGCGCGTAGCGGAATTCATATTTAAGTGCAAGTCGCGAATGTCACTTTGACATTCCTTGTTGATTCAGGGTCGTCTGTTTCAATCCTGTCGGAGCAAGAATTCAGTCGATCAGAGCGTTCCGCTCCTGCCTGCTCCACATGTTAGTCTGTTTGACTACTCTTAACGGCCGATTCCAGTGCTAGGCTGTTTCCAGGCAGACGTTCGATTTAAAGGCCGCACAGGGTCGCTATGTTTTTATGTTGTTCACCGAGGAACTTCTCTGATCGGTCTTGACGGCATTAAAGCCTTGGATCTTCGCATTGAGGGTTCTGCTCTCAAGTGCTTATACACGTCCATTGCTCCGCAGCCGACTGTTGTTGACCAGCTATCCTGTTCTATTTCCACCGTCAAGCACGCAACCCCATAACACAGCTCTTCCGCCAGCCTTGGCACATGAGTTCAGTTCACTTTTCAGTCCAGAGTTGGGTCTTGCTAAGGGGTTCAAGCATCGAATCAAGACACGGCAAGGCGTGCCACCTGTAACTTCAAAGCTTCGCCGTCTGCCGTATTCTCTCCAGTCACCAGTATCAAATGAGCTTCAGAGGTTGCTGAGCCTTGACGTCATCGAGCGAATCGATGCTTCTGAATGGGTGTCCCCTATCATTGTTAACAAGAAAGATGGTAGCATCAGGATATGCGTATACCTTCGAGAGCCAAACTAAGCTATTGTTCCAGACAGTTTCCCATTGCCCCATACAGAGGAGCTGCTTCACGCTTCGGTAGGCGCTACACACTTCTCCAAACTTGACTTGGCTTCCGCTTACCATCAGGTTCTCTTGCACCCCGACAGCAGGGATCTGACAGCTTTCATCACTCATGATGGCCTATTCAGTTTTAAAAGAGTTTGCTTTGGGTTGGTTTCTGGCCCAGCGGCATTTCGGAAGATGATGGCGAAAATCCTGGACCGCTGCCCAAAAAGGGCAGCGGCCCCCCATTTTTGGCAAGACCGCAGAAGAACATCTTTCAAACTTGAAGACCGTGCTGCAAAAGATCAAGAACGCAGGTCTGAAACTGGACAACAAATGCCTTTTCGACGTTCCAGAACTTGCCTTTCTAGGGCACACGGTCACTGCACGTGGTATCTCACCACTTTCAGAGAAAGTAGACTCCATAGTTAACACACCAGTGCCAACTGATGTGGCCACCCTTCGATCGTTCCTGGGCCTCGTAGAATATTACTCCAAGTTTGTTCCACGCTTGGCACAAGTGGTTGAGCCTATGAGAGTCTTACTTTGCAAAAATGACCTATTCATCTGGTCTGCCGAAGCAGACAGCAGTTTCCGGAGGGTCAAAGAAATGCTTTCGTCGAGTACAGTCCTCCAGATGTTCGATCCGTCATTGCCAGTAATTGTGTCGACCGACGCGTCTGACTGTGGGCTGGGAGCAGTCCTGCAGCAACAAAGTGGCCACGAGCTCCGCACAGTAGCTTTCGCATCTCGTACACTGTCGCCTGCAGAGAGAAAATATTCTGTCGGGGAACAAGAAGCTCTTGCGTGCATTTGGGCGTGTGAGCGATGGCACACGTACCTGTGGGGTCGCCATTTCACAATTTGAACAGACCACCAGGCACTGGTGTCCTTGCTTTCGTCATAAGAACACGGAAGACGCCCACTCCGAATCGCACGCTGGAGTGCACGACTGCTTTGCTACAATTTTACTGTTGAATACCGCAAGGGGTCCACAAACACTGTAGCAGATGCACTTTCTCGGCTACCAGCACCTACCTCGGAGGCAGAGATTGCTAAGGAGGAAGAAATTGTCTCGTTCATTGAGCCAGCCTGCATGACTAAGGAGAAGTTCAGGCAGGCCACCCTCAACGACAGTTGCCTGGAAACCATCAAGTCATTCGTGCTGAGTTCCTGGACGCCAAAGAAGTCCATACCAGAAGAGGCGAAACCATTCTACGCCATTCGGGAAGAACTTTCTGTTGTCGATAACCTGCTTCTGCGTGGAGAGCGCCTCGTTGTTCCGTCCTCCCTCACGGCTCAGATCATCGGCACCGCGCATGAGACACATCCGGGTATCACGCGCACGAAGGCGCGACTGCGTGAGCGGTTCTGGTGGCCACGTATGGATAAGCAAGTGGAAACGGCAGTAAAAAACTGCCGTCTCTGCCTGGAGGCAGATAAGTCTGCCAAAACATCACCAGCACCGTTGCAACCTGTTGAATGGCCTGAGCGACCGTGGCAAAAGCTTGGCCTAGACATTGTAGGTCCTTTGGAGCATGCAGCTTACAACAGCAGATTTGCTGTAATGCTTGTTGACTACCATTCTAAATGGCCAGAGGTGTATTTTTGCAGCGAAGTGTCCACGAGCACGGTGAAAGACTTTAACAAGTGTTTTTGCCCGTGAAGGCTACCCGGAAGAGATTGTTTGTGACAATGGACCTCAGTTCACTTCACGTGAGTTCATAACTTTCCTGCAAAACAGAGGCATCAGTCTTTCACATTCTTCGGTATACTACCCCTAAGCCAATGGGCAAATAGAACGTTTCAATCGCACATTGAAGAATTTCATTCAAGTTTCACTCCTCGAAAGACGACCACTCCGGCAAGCTGTCACAGAATACCTCGCCATTTACCGCTGTACTCCGTACGCCACCACCGGGGTTGCCCCAGCAGTCCTGCTGCATGGTAGAATGCCCCGAACCAGGCTGGATGTCGTGGGTTTCTCAGCACCAGCATTTGCTGAAGACCCAGCCAAGGAGTTGGCGCGACTTCGTCAAAGGGTTAGGCGTCAGCAGCAAAGCAGCAAGCACTACACGGACAAAAGGAGAGCCTCCAAGAAGACTAAGATAGTCGTAGGCGATTTTGTCCGTACGAAAAAACCGTCCGTTCGGTTCAAGGGAGCCTGCGCCTTTTCTTCACCAACTGAGGTGATCAAGAAGAGGGGACCAGCCTCTTTCCGACTTGGAGGTGGCCGTACGTGGAATGCCTCCAAGCTTTCCAGGGTTCCAGAGAGGGGCACCTGGGAACCAGGCCCACCTGCCACGCCGCAGCCGCGGTCTCCTGATGCGCTGCAGCCCGCCACGTCGCAGCTTCCTGATGCGCTGCAGCCTGCCACGCCGCAGCCGCGGTCTCCCGAGGCGCTACAGACTGCCACACCGCAGCCGCTGTCTCCGGATGTGCTGCAGCCTGCCGTGCTACAACCTCCTTCTCCCAGGATGCAGGCACTGTCTCCTGGCATACCGCAGCAGCAGTCAATGAGCCCATCGCCAGTGCGACGTCCAACGCGGCCGACCCGAAAGCGCCGGCCACCGGCCTGGCTCCAAGACTATCAGACCAATTAGTTGGCGGTCTGTCATTGTGTACATAGGTTGTAAATATGTGTAAATAAGTACAGTGTGCATGCCTTGGGGTTTTCCTTACCAATACTTACTAACAACTAACCACTAAAAATAAGGGAGGGAGTATGTTATATTCAGTTTCGTTATTCATTTCAGTTCTTTATTCCCCAGGGGTCGCTTCTGTTCTTCATTACATATATTGGTTGTATATGTTAAATAAACGGCTTTTTACTTTGGGACGGCTGGAGACTGGCTTCCACCTTCGGTGAATACTACATCGCATTCATCAGAATTTACAGTCATCACCGAGCACGTGGAAACTGGCACGTCTGAAGCAATTTCGGATAAACCACTTGTACACGGCCATGCATATGCGTCACGCTTCACAGGCACCAGGTCGCGAGTTTGTCAGCTTTATCTCTAATATCCCCCTTATTCTTCAAGATTGTGCTGAGAGTGCTACCCTCTGAATCTTGCACACTGCGGGGACATCTGACTTTTCATCGCGTTCGACCCGATTTATGATTTCAAGCTTCATGGCGAAAGGTAAATTCTGCCGCTTCACTGCAGGAGAAGGCCCACAAGGTGCAAACATCGCAAACAAATGAACCAGAAAAGCAGCGAGACATCTCACACTTGCACGATGAGGGCACAAGAGCCTCTGATTGGCTGTCTGAGCAAGCGCTGCGGGCGGGCCAGGATCATTATTTTTTTGCAGGAGGATGTCGACGGCTCACCCGACGCAGTGTGGTCACAGTAGGGAGAGCGGTTGGATGGAGCCGCGCCGGCGGGTTTCCCCACTGCCACGAGGGAAAGCCAACTTCTGGGGGCACTTTTGCACCACTTGTTCGATATATCGGGAGTCGCTGCTATTTTTGTTCAATGTAAGCGTAATTTTTTCTATATACACTCATTGTAACTATCCGTGTTCAGAAATTGCTTGATATATAGAATAATTCGGTGTAAACAGATTTGTTATAGTCGGGTTCAACTGTATGTGCACTGCTTGCTCTTTTCCTGCCATCTATGCATTCAAGTTAGCTGACGGCTTGTGCCCCCTTATGTAATGCATCCTGAATCTGTACAGCCTCAATAAACACCGTTCCATTTCTGCTCTCAACTCAGCTGGTCCCATGTCCGACTCGCTCATGCAACAAAACATAACAACAACCATAGGATAATTGCTACGTTTAATTGAAATGTCTAAATATTTAGGTAAAAGCCAATTAAAGTGGGTGAAGAGATAAGCTCAACTTCTGCATTAAGCGCATGCGGTGCTTTGCCAACCAAGCTACTGTGGCAGCCATTAACTTTCTTAGGTACAGTCAAATCTCGATATATCGAACACGGATATATTGAATTATTGCGTATATCAAACACTTTCTATATCACCTGTAAAATCGCATGCATTTTCATTTTTTACTTCGAACGGGGTTGGACGTAAAATGGATGTATCGAACTCCACTACCACAGACCCCGTACGCTCTGTTGACAGATGGTGAGCTTTCCCGCAACACCCTGGAAGATAGCAGTGGCGCAATGGGCATTCCCAACTGCTGCGATCGTGCTGAGGGTGCCATTTGAACATAACGGCATATGCACTCGGCGGCTTCGCTGGTTCGACAACGTCAACGACGCATTACATTTGTCGCTCTGACTCCTCCTCAGTGCCGGGCTCTGCGCCTGCCGAGCATCACGAGGGCTAGCGGGTTTGCACTTGCATCTACGAAGATGCGCAACAGCGAGCGCTGACTGGGCTCACTCATAGACACCTTGGTAGATGCCACTCAACACTTTGTTACTGACAGTGTTTCAAAATGCTTCGATTGACAGACTTGGAGATCACAGCAGAAGTAGCGGCCAAACGAAGACACTGTCGAGGTTGATCTCGCAAGCGCTGATGTTGCACCGCTCCCGACTTCAACTGGTGCTGTAGCTGCTTTGGCCCTTCTACGCTGCTACTGTGGCGCAATAGAGGGCATCGGCCTATCGCTTGTGGATCGTTTAGACTATGTTGAAGACTCCGTGTTTAAGCACACGGCTGCCAATAAGAAGCAGGCTACACTGCTGCACTACTTTCAGCCAAATAAATAAATACTTTGTGTGAAGCTTCTAGTGCGTATTACCTGCGCCAGCGCCACAATTGGGGTGTGATCGAGGATCGTGGTTCGGATCGCGCGTGCAGCGCAGCCGAACGCGTTTGGCCTACACTCGGGGACAACTTTTCTTGGCTATGAAGCGAAAGCTACGGGGGTGAATCTTCTCCACATGACTGTATTCGTACACAATGTAGTCCGGGCGCACTCGGCACCGGTTTCAGTTTCACCATCGTCAAGGCAGATACAATTAACTCGGCATGAATCAATGTTTATTCACATCCGATATGTACAAAGTTCCGAACAGCAAGCATCGCAGCCTGCGTCGGAGCTTTGAAGCAGCCGTATGGCGTCGGCTAGGACTTGGACGCGCAACCGACACTGGCGTCAGTGGAGCCGACGCAGCAGTCAGCTCGCTCATTCGTTTGCACATACGTCCCAATGGTTGCGATTTCTGGAGGGGTTCGCTTGGTTTCCGCGCAGACGCTGTAAAAAACTTTTCTGTGTGTGCTTTTTTTTTTGCTAAAGTTGGACAACAGCCTCTCAGGGGAGTTGATTGGCAGAACAGCAAGCGACGAACACGCACAGGAGACACGGGCGTCATTTTACGTTTGATGAATGTGCAAAACTTGCGACGGTTTCGGGTGTGTGAAAACTCGAAAGAGCAAACTAAAAATACAATAAAATAGCAATAGTTGACTGGTGAATGTTACATATCGTTTCAAGATAGGTGCTGTAAAAAGAAAAAAAAAGAAGTATTGTTTTCTATTTCCCAAGCAAGAAAATGTGAGCAAAGCTGCGGGACTACTTCCAGCAGCGGTGAAATAGGCCTGCTTAGTTTCCGTAGTCATCGCTTCATAGCCAAGAAAAGTTGTCTGCGAGTATAGGCTGTCCCGACTTCGCGCAGCTAAGTCAGCGCTGCCTAGGCTAATTGCGTGCGGCGCAATAGACCGCGCGTTCATGGCCGATTAAGTCAGCACGACCTAGGCCAATTGCACACGGTGCAATCGAACGCGTACCCCAAACAGCGATTCCCGATCGCACCCTTGGTTCATTGATTGATTTGCAGAAGTTTTTGACGCGTCTTTTTACGTGATTTTTATATATCGAATTCTGGCTATATTGAACTACTTTGCGATCACCGCCCTATTCAATATATCAAAGTTCGACTGTATTCGTGAATGCGTATAATATTAGCCCAGGGAAGGATAGCCAGCATTCCTAACCTGTTGGCCTTATGAGCATTAGAATGTGCACAATATTCTTACTTGCATTGTTATGTGAGAACACTGAGATGTTTACGATACTAATCCTGCTTTTTAACTGCAAAACTGCCAAGTGTACAACAGGTCACACTTTCAGTGAAGAAGAGTCCATAACATGGCCTCAGGTCATATGTCATGTAAGTTGCTCTCCTCGGTAAAGTCGGTGCTGCAGTAAAGTCGCATGCTAAAACAACCTGCCGGTAATCTAAAGGTTCAAGTGCGGCTCTCATCCTGACGCTCTTTTCTTACAGCCTGATAGCATAGTACATACATGAGCAAGAATGAGCACGGCCTGGCTAGTGCTACCCACCTCCTCTTCTACAGCCATGTACTCTTTATCATCAGGCGAAAGGTCCACTAAGACAGTTCCGGTTGTGTTGGGCATAAGTGACGACGAGATTGCTGCAACAAAAAACAGTTTTTAGACCACAGGTGGCAAGCAACAGAAAGCCAAAGCTTTTGCATACACCAAAAGATGCAGGCTTGTTAAAAATCTGGCACCCACCTCGACCTGTGAGCAGCTTCTCAATGCCCTTCATCAACTTGTGTCGGTGCCCGTAAGCAGACACGCCTATCTGCTTCAGTTCCTCGTGACCCATCTCAGCCAAGATGTCAATTGTAATCTGAAGAGTGAGAAGCATAGGTCTCATACAGTGTGTAAAATGAAAGCAAATAATCTCACAAAAAAGAAAGTAATTACAATATAACACAGTGTGAATTACTAAAGTTTTCTATGAAGGGTCAAATAAAGAATCTTTTACTGTAATGGTTGACTATATCTTTTACTGTAGGCAACATAACTGCAATATATTACAACATGTTATACAAACTTACATTTGAAAACCATTCCTCGGTGTTCAATACTACAAGTTAAATAAAGTCGAACCTTGATATAACAAATACGGATATAACAAATTATCGGATATAACGAAGTAAATAATAATTGTCTCACCAATATTACAGTGCAACATATATGTGCATATAACAAATATGGACATTACAAAGATAATTTTGTGTCAGGTGCGACTTCGTTATAATGAGGTTCAACTGCATTCATATCCAATTCATATGAAAAAATTTTCACATTGCTACATTTCTTGGGTAGAGAAAAAGAAGAGGCAAATCTCAAACGCACCATCTCTTTCTCAAAAAGCTCACAAAGATGCCCCAGGCCAATGTTGGTGAGAAACTGCATAAATTCTTTGTTGTGTGTCGTCAGCTCAGCGAGAGGTTCACTGGCTGCTGAGCCCTCTCGTACGTGACCGGCCCGCTGTGTTGACAGCAGGCTCATGGCTGCAGGGATTTCAGCCTCCAGGGCTTCCAATGACAGCGCTGACAGTGGGCTTCCTCCTAGCATGTTGGATGGGCATTGTGGCTGAACTGCTGATGCTTTAGTCGAAGGAGGGAGGGCATGTGGAGGCATGGCATCGGTCAGCAGGCAGCGCACATCTTCTGCCTATAAATGAGAAAAGAAATAAAGTGCAATTCTGCCTACGGCACTGCAACTACTCAACTTTCTGTAATCAACAAACTACAGCACTCCCACGCTCAAAATTTTCAGCTTGCAGAGAAAACCTAATTCCACTGAACGAACCAGATGCATCTTCATATTCCTTAGCCATTTTCCCTCTCATCCCTCCCTCTTGCCTTGTGCTGAAGAAAATGGAGAGGCTGGGTGCTTTTGATCAATCCTTCTGTCCTGAAGGACAGGAGAACGATCATCACAGAATGCCTCGTCTAGCTGAACAAGACTGAATGTACAGATTGGATGTAGCGTATTTAAATAGCCACTCTACTTCCCCCACCCCTGGTAAATACACTGAAACTAATTATACATATAGGTCATTCCATTTAATTGTTTCTTTGACTATTTCTCGCTGCTTAGAAAAGAAATGCTTTCAGCAGAGACTACGAAGTGTGCCTTGGCGGTTTCGTTGTCCGGATTGCTTAGCACCGTATAATTAACTACTTCTAATTTGACACTGAGGGCCTAAAAGGCATTCTTCTGAGCACTGTTCTTATTATTACAATAACTAATAGCGCCCCACATTGACATTCTTAAAGTGGATACTCAAACAAATATGGTTTTTGCAAAGAACACCAAGACAAGTTGTTCCACGTTTGTGTTCAAGATCAATAAATGGAGGCACTTTTCGAGAAGCTGAGCTGCATTTCAGTTTTCATAAAGACCACATAAAACAAAGCAAAACAATTGGGAGCTTTCAGCAAATCGGAAAAACACAAAGCATGCATGTTGAATGTTGAAGTGGAACTAGTGAGAAATGATGGCAACATAAACGTAAGCAAATGTTTCTTTCCTGCAGTATGATTTGCTTACTTTAGGGTGCAGCTCTTAGGCGCCCATTCCTCCATTGAGCGAACACAAAGCGCAGTGGTGAATGAGGCAATAGCGAAACAAGGAGGAAAGCAGAGAAGGAGAGCATGGCGAAAGGGTGAGGAGAAAGGCACTGCAAATCATATTGACCGCAAAAAAGACGGGGACATAGGAAGAAAACACATAAACAGCACAGGCGGTAGCATACCGCATACCGCCTGTGCTGTTTATGTGTTTTCTTCCTATGTCCCCGTCTTTTTTGCGGTCAATATGATTTGCAGTAAATACCAACTAGGCCAAACTGAAGTTCTTCTGAAGAAAGGCACTGCGATAGCGAAGAGAGTGCGAAAGCGAAGGAAGCCAACTTGAAGCACCACCAGATGGCGCTCACGTCTGTGCATTCATGGCAACTGTGGCGCCAGACGTCCAAGTGAAAGAAAGAACCAGAAAGTTCACCATTGTGCACAGCATTCGTCGCAAGCGTTTCCCAATAAGGATTACGGCTGCAGAAGCTGCAGTTGCCGGGAAGTGGCAGCTGTGTGGCCGGTCTATATGTAGCGCCACATGTTGCAGCTCTGCCGGTCGGCACAATGATCGTTGCAATGCTTCAATAAACACTTAAACCTCGTTAGAATGAAGTTGAAGGGGCAGCCAAAATTACTTCATTCTATCCGTTACTTCATTAGATCCATTGTTGCCATTTACTGCAATATATGCCCAACAGAGTGCACAATTGTAAACATGTATATAAGGGGTACGTTCGATTCGCCTGCGCCACCTGAACCAGTTCACGAGGTGCTACACCCTGCCATTTGTTTCAGCAGTGCAGCAATGGCGCCCGCTGAAACATGACGTTCGTTTCAAAAGGTGCAGGAAAGGTGCAGGGATGGTGCATGATTTTGCTCCACCCACTCCACTGTGGGTGCCGACTTGGTGCAGACGTACAGGTGCGAAGCAGTGGCGCAGCACATGGGCAAGAGCACCGTGAAAATCCCCCTTACACACGTCCGATGAGTATTTACGCCCGAGGAGCCTATCATACCTTCAGTTCAGGACCTCTCAAGCTTACTCACTCCGTGCACACTAGTCTGACATAACATAATGCCTGTGCCGTGTCTGCACCTTTGCATTCGTTTGGAGTGCCTTACTGGGCCTGTACCGCAGGATTCGAGCTGCACAATTTCTGAACTTCTTGTGAACCGCTGTGAACTGGTTCACAGTGGTGCAGGCTAATTGAACAGACCCAAGAAGATGGCCTTGTGGCCTGCTGAGCCGCTAGGTACATGGCCACGTATGCAATGAAATTTGAATAAAACAACAAAAGGATCTTTGGCGTGTCACACGTCTTCTTAGCACCTGACGTGACAGCCTTTAGATAGCTGCCTTCTGTTCTATTGTGATGGTCTTTTGCGTTTGCTTTCCACTTGGCTCGTCGTGGCCGAGCAGCATGTGGCACACAACACGGCACTTTCCTGTGTGAGTGAGGAGGTAAGTGAATTTTGCTGTGCCAGGTCGTGGCCTCAGAGATCAGACCAATGCCAATTCAATCTCAGAGGCCACGACCAGCTGTCAGCATGCACAGCATGCTGCAGGGTGAGAAGTGAACGCACGGCCTGGGCGTGACCCCCCCCCCCGTCTCCCAAGACTGCACCAGGGTGGTATCTGAGGCCAGCCCAGCTGCGGCTGCCTACACGGCGTGCATTAGAGAAATAGAGAAGTGAATGCACTAATGTTTTGCACCGCCGCACGGAGCTGTGCAGCATGGCACAGGCTTGCACAGGCTTGCACGTGACCCTTCAAATTGTGACGGGAAAAATCTAGGAGGCCAAGCCTAGTTGTGTCTGCCTGTGTGGCGCGCAGAGGTGAATGCACTATCTTTCGCACCTCCTTGTGTAGATGTGCAGCCAGGCACGGGCAAGAAAGAAAGGTCAGTGAAAAAGTATGATAGTGAGCTGTTGCTGCTTCTCAGGTGTGCAGCTACACATGGTGGTGAGAAAGCCCTGTGTTGCTCGACGACATATTTGACGCGAGTACGTGGGAGTTATGACCTGCCCCGATAAGCAAGTGCCGAATCCCACGGAAAGCGATGTACTTGACGGGCAGCGGTCCGGTAATTTTTGGTTTTGCAGACAAATTTAGTTCATTATATTTATTGGCCGGACAATTTCACTGCATTAAAACGAGGTTTTAAATACATGGATCTCTATGGGGATTTCACAGGGGAATTTCATTTACTTCGTTATATTAATTATTTTGTTATATCCTGTTTTGTTATAACGGGGTTTAAGTATAGCGAAACGAAAACCCATATCGCTCAAATTTCACATTAGGGAGTATCGTAATCATCCGTGAATTTTTTCATGAGAAATTCACACTTCTCTGCAAGCACACTCGCATTGTAGTAAAAAAAAACTTGCAGTAAAATAAATAATTTGAACTCCTTGTATTCTCCTGTACCCATTATTCCATGACCTAAACATTCATTGATATGGAAATATTTGGTTGCGCCCCTGTTAATTTAGTAAGTCCCTGAAATAAGGGATTAAAGATGCAACTAAGGAGGTTATATAATACTTCTGGAGTGGCAGTCCCAGCCACTGCCTACGAGAGTGAGTGAAGCCGCCGCCAGCCACATTGCTAGAGGCAAAATAGCATGGCTCCAGCATAGGCAGCCGTGGTACACGTGCGGTGCTCCTTGAGTTTACGGCCCAGCAATATATAAAAAAAAAAAACCCTTTAGAAAGAACCTATTTGCACGATTCCAACATGCACCTCTTTTTAATAAAAGGTGCATTCAAATTTGCATGGCTTGTTACAAATGTAACTAATTCCAATTAAAATTTAAAAAACGACCCCGATTCTTACCCCTTCCCTTTCAATGTGAGTAGCTGCTACACTGCCATTCAACACGTAGTTTGAAGAAAGCAATGCTCAAAGACATTGCAAGGTTGCTCCATGGTGCATGGAATGCCCTCCCGCAGACGGTGGTTGCGCAAGCCTTCAAGAAGTGTGGCATTTCTAATGCATTAAATGGAACTGAAGATTACTTTCTAAGGTCGATACACAGCGAAAAGGTGGTGTCGTCGGACTCCGATAGCGACCAGCTGCTAAGATTCAGCTGTGTTCAAGTCTGTGTGCCTTTATATGTTCCATAGAATCGTTTCAACATGGTAAGCGTCGACTCCGGTTTTGTTATTTGATGTGCACGGTAAAATTGGTATCAAGTTTTTTTTTTAATATTTGGGCAGTAACAGAACTGCGCATGGCGCGGTAGAATCGTGCGAATAAAGTATATCAGACCACACTTGCATGTCACTGTTGTTGATAAAAAAAAATTGCTGCGTCAATTTATTGACACAGGCTTTCAGAAAAATTATCGGATGGACGCTTAGGCAATTGCACTCCCTCGCTTCGTTAAATTATACAAGGTCTCTCCATACAAACTAAGCTTATGTGATGCGTAATGAACATTCGTCCTTGTTCGCCCAGTGGTAATTGACGAGATGCGATAGGCGCTGCTGGGCGGTATGTCAAGTGAATGATCCTCGAAGTTGCATGGTGCATCACCGTGCAATCCACTTAAAAGGCTTTGCTATGTTCAATTCTGTCACAGGCATTTCTGAAGCAATGCTTCTTCAATAACTTCGGTGAACTTTAAGGATGATGATGCCAATCTCATCGATAGGGATAAATACGTCAGCACTCGCCCTTTTACTTTATTTTGTAACAGAGGTTCGAAGTAACGATGAATAAAGCCTTGAGGACATCCTCTTTTTTTGCATTGTTTCCGGTTTTCATAGTGATAATTCCTGTTGGTATAGTAATTTCTACAGTAATTGTTTTTTATTTTTCTGAGAGAACGAAAGTATCCCTCGTGATATTGATGGTCAGGCTATTTACATGTAAATAAGGTAATTACTCTCCATTTTAGTACACAACATTACGGAGCCGGTTTACAGAAGGCGTTGCAAGCTATGTGTTTAGCATCTTGAACAACTTGATAGTCATATGCTAAAGCCAGAGCTCGCATCATGAACTTCAATGTGGATGTTCTATATTTCATATGTGCTCAGAAAAATTGATGCCACTCATCCATGCCATTTAGAACTTACTATTGTAACACATATGACAGCTGAAACTTTAGTCAGAAATGCTACACAGACACAGGAGCACCAGAAAATATTTCCAATTGACACCTCAACTTTTACAATGCATATAGGGCAATACAGTCACAGACTGATTTTCCGGACTCCAAAAATTCAGACATGCTCGACTGTTCGGTCTGCTTCGCGGCACCGCCATTCTCCCCATAGACCATACTGTATAACAATTGCCGAAGGTTCAGACCCCTTGCAACCTCTCGTCTGATTTTTCGGACACTCCTTGAGCTAACTCGATCGAGAGCGCCATGCACAGACTTTGACCGGTGCATGGTTCGACTTGCTGAACGCGATTTTTGTTTTCAATGGAGCCTCCTGGTTGCCCCACGAAGTGGCGCTACTGAAATCCCCGCTTATCATCATCGTTTCTGCCTGGTTCATAGCTACAGCAGCTCCGGTCTCAGCTTAGTAAGCCATGTCAAGACAATCCAGCAGCTGATTTGTTTCTTTCTTCGTGCATGACGCTGCGAGTAGGCCACGTTTTTCGTTTGTGCGAATGGTGTCAGCGTGACGCCGTGGTGATGCAATGTGGCATACGGAAACATAGCATCAAGTGTCTAACGGCGCCGACGGTGCCGGCGCAGACTGCGCTGGGGAATGCCGGCAAGTGGGTGCCGGGAGGCCTAGGATTTGTCGCCTTCCGATGTGATCCCTGCTGACGACGAAAATGTTCTGCCGAGACCTGCACATTGGTTCCATTGCGATTCCGGACCCCGTTTCATTTAACAGTTTCACAGGTGCTGATACTGCTGTACTGACATGCGCAGAACTCGACGACGGCGAGATTATTCGTCAGGTTTCTGCTGCGCCGCCGGACGATGACTCAGTGTCTGAAGACGACGCACCATGTACGCGCTGCCGTCGCATGCAGAGCGTGTACAAGGAGCGAAGACACGTTCACACCGAAGGTGGAGCGGACAAGCGGCCAAGCGAATCTAACCAAGCGGCCGCGTATTTTCCGCTTTGCGGAAAATATGCGGCCGCTTGTTTAGATGGCGCCCGAACCGATTTTTTCCGCGCGAACAAGTTGGCCGCTTTGGCTGCAGCCAATCAGAACCCGACACGGCGGAAGCGCTGGTGAACGAATATAAACGAATGTCTTTCACTGAGCTTTTCGCTTCTGTTCTTGAAAAGCGTCAAAACAGCAAGTTGGGCCAGTTAGTTGGGATGTATAGTAAGGTTTGTTAAAGCGCAACACAAGACAAGGACAAAAGAAGGTATAACACAACGACACGGCACTGTGTCGTTGCTTTATACCTTCTTTTGTCCTTGTCTTGTGTTACGATGTAACAAATCTTGAAAAGCAACTATACAAGTGGCGAGTAAAGTGTTAACGATCTCGTCTTCTTCGTCTGAGCTCATTATTTTGCAGAAGTAGATAGCGGACGGAAGCACGCCAACCCACGACGAAAAAAAAAATATGGAAAGTGCGCGGACAAACCCTAAGTGCCGCGAGATGGCAGCACGTCCCTGAAAGTGCTAAAGATATTGCGAAATGCCCCGCCTTCCCGGCGGCGTGGACAGCCAGACAACGCGGCTGGTCTGAACAGGCGCGGGCCCTCGCCTCCTTGCCGCTTTGAAAATCCGCTTGTCCGCTTAGACGCTCTGCTTTTGGTGTGAATGTGCCTTGACTGTGCTTTCAGCTGCCTATAGTGACCGTACGACCCTCTCCGAGATTCAGGCTTATCTGATTGCGTGTAAACAGAACAGCATGCGACGGCGCATTCACGATTTCTTCAAGCCAAGCCTACTGCCTAGCCCAAATAAGTGCGTGGAAATAAAGGATTTCTTTGTTTTTTTTCTTAATCTGCTTTTTCAGGCACCTGTTTATTCGAACATTTCCGCAGTCCCCGTGAGGTCTGAATAAACGGTCGGCGACTGTATACAAGCTAGCTTCGTTTGTAACTCATGTTCTGCGGTCATTAACCCTCTCAGGGTCGATTTTTTTTTCGCCATATGCGACCGCCCAGGGTCGATTTTTTTTATTGCAGATTCCAATTCTTCATAGGGACCTATTTTGAAAAAAAAATTACCGTAATTTTTCTAGGGTGACCGTAAAGCGAGAAACTGTAGTGAAGAGGAAGCTGAAGACGGCGCTCTTGTGTCGGCTGTGCGCGTGATCAGCGTTCGTCTACTGCCAGTGCTACTAGACTGTGCCTAGAGCCTCATAATAAATCATCTTATTACATTTGGTGGAAGGTGCTGCACTCCCCGACCTCACCCTGGAACTTCGTAGCCGAACTTTACCATCTGCTCCAGCCGCTACTATGAACGACGCTCCCAACAATCCACTTGGCGCATCTGTCGCTCCTGTCATGTGCGGCGCCGTGCAACAGCAGCGGGACCCTCCTGTTTTTAGCGGATCAGGTGAGACTGACACAGAAGATTGGCTCTCTACCTATGAGCGCGTCAGTGAACACAACAAGTGGGATGACCCGACGAAGCTCCGTACCGTCATCTTCTATCTTGCTGACGTTGAGAACCTCTGGTTCCACAATCACGAACGGGAACTGCAAACCTGGTCCGCTTTCAAAACTGCATTCGCGGAAGTCTTTGGTCGCCCAGCCTTGCGAAAACTCCGTGCTCAACAACGCCTCTGCCAGCGCGCTCAACAGCCTGGCGAGACTTATACTAGTTACATAGAGGATGTCGTTGATATTTGCGCCCGCGTCGATTCCACCATGACTGAAGAGGACAAGGTGAAGCACATCCTCAAGAGCATCGAGGACGACGCATTTCAAATGCTCCTGGTGCGGAACCCTACTTCTGTCGCAGCTGTCGTCACTCTTTGCCAGAGCTTCGATGAGCTGCGTCGACAAAGGGTCCTTGCGCGCAGCACTCTCGCACCTGGCGACTCTCTCTCGGGCCTCACGCTTCAATCAAACACCACGCCAGCAGCATCGCTCTCTGTTGAGATTAAGGATTTCATTCGTGAGGAGGTGGCGCGCCAATTGTCTATGCTGCCTCTCAACGATGGACCTCCCCAGCCTGACACATCTTTGGCTGCTCCCATTAGGCGGGCCATTTGCGAGGAACTTGCTGGGTCTTTACCTTCCGCCCAACCCTGCCCTCCCGTGGCTGCACCTCTGACCTATGCCGAAGTCGCCGCGCGACCTGCGCCGCCGACGTTCTCGTTTCCGGCGCCAATACAACTTCAAGCTGCACCTCCTCCAGCGTCGCCTCCCGTTCCATCTCGACGCCCAGTTCAGACCCCTTGGCACACACGCGACAACCGACCCATATGCTTCGCTTGCGGTGTCGCCAGCCACGTTGCGCGCTTCTGCCATCGTCGCATGCCACTTGCTCACGCTACTGTCGCACCGCCTGGATATGCCTATTCCCACGATACCACCGGGCATGCGATGCTTCCCGACCACGAGTTTTTGCTGCCTCCTCGACGCCCTGTCGGCACCCATCGTTCGCCATCACCACCTCGTCGCTCACTTTCCCCCTTACGTCGCCGCCAGTCACCTAGCGAGGGAAACTAGTTGCTGCAGTTCCGCAGGCACGAACCGCAAGCTTCGCGACTTCTACAAGGCCTGCACAGTCGCCGCGCAATTTATTGGACGTTTTGGTCGAAGGAACCGCCGCAATTGCGCTTATTGATACTGGGGCTGCAGTTTCTGTTATCGACGAAAAGCTTTGTCGCAGCCTCCATAAGGTCACAATGCCGTTGTCTGGTATGCTTCTAAGCACCGCGACTGCGCAGCATATAGCCCCGCTCGCTCAATGTACTGCAAGGGTGGTCATCGACGGCATTGTCTATGTTGTTGAATTTCTCGTGTTGTCATCATGTTCACATGACATTATTCTCGGCTGGGACTTCTTGTCTCACCACCGTGCCATCATCGACTGTGCCCGGGCCGAAGTAGCGCTTTTCCCGCTTGCCGATGCCCCGCTGCCTGACCCCTCTGAACGAAAAGCCTCCAAGCTCACTATTGTGTCCGATACGGACATACCACCCGACATGTGTGTGCTTGTGCCCGTCTCTTGCTCTATCGCACCGGACGCTACAGTACTTTTTACACCGTTGCAGATTTTTCTACGTCGCAAGGCCCTACCTCTCCCATTTGCCGTCCTCACCACAGTGTCTGGATTATCCTCAATGCTTGTGTGTAACCCGTCTCACTACCATGTGACGTTACTGCACGGCGAATCACTCGGTCGTGTTCAGCCCCTTGACCCGCTTTACATTCTCAATGTTTCCGACGACACGGCCTGTTATGAACTCGACGCCCTCACTTCTCCCGTGCCGTGCACATCATCATCATCATTGTTGTCGTCGTCAGACGTTCTTGAATCTGTCGTAGACGCCGATCTGCCGCCTCCATATCGCCAGCAAGTCTTCACGCTTCTTCAGAATTTTCGCTCGTCGTTTGACTGTGACCAACTATCTCTGGGGCGTACGGCAACCGTCACTCACAGCGTACACACTGGTTCCCATCCTCCTTTATGCCAGCGACCATACCGCGTGTCGGCAGCCGAGCGAAAGATCATTAGAACTTAACAACAAAAAGTGCCGTTTTGCTGCTCGCAAGTTAACAATATTGGGTCACGTTGTATCGAAGGACGCCGTGCCTCCTGACCCAGCCAAGCTTCGCGCGATCGCAGAGTTTCCGACGCCCACTACTCTTAACCCTTTCGCTGTCACGGATGTACCGGTACGTCATCGCGCTTCACCCCCCACAGTGTCACTGACGTACCGGTACGTTCTCTATCGTGCGTTCAAAATTTCGCGCCTGAGCGCAAAGCTGGCGCTCCTGGATTGGCGATGCTATCTGTTGACTCTTTCTACAAGTTCGTATATTCACCCCGACATGTCTAAGTCCATGTATTGAAGAGTACAGTGCGACTGCCACTCCCCACTTTCTCTTTGCTGAGTGGCGCAGTGGCTCTGTGTTCGCTGGATCATGCGTCCCGCGTGTGTGGTTATGGGTTCAAGGGTTGTTCTTCCCTCTCCGCTGGTTTGAAGGTTTTTATTTTTCTTCTGTTGGTGTGTCTGCTACGGCGCGTCAAGTTGCGTCAAGTTCAGGTGCACGTGCGCCGTTGCCTCTCCATGCGCTCTCGCCGCACCCTCGCTTCCCACTTGCAGCAGTAAACATAAAGCCCTTCGAACTTTGTTTAGCCTTTTTCCATCTCCCTCTGTCTTCTTGATCACGCAATGTCCCATTTCTCTTGTGCGGGCGACTGAAAGCGCATCCTCCTCCCTGCGCGCGGTTACTTTCGGATGGCTGAGCGCGCGCGGGACCTTCGTCTGCTCATTGGAGCGGTGGCTCAATTCCGATTCAGAATACAAGCCGAGCTCGGATTCGGACTCGGACAGTGTCGCATGCCAGGAAGAGGGTTCCGCATCGTCAGATTCGGATGTTGAACGGATTTTATAGTCAGGCTGATGATGATGATGATGTTTACTAACAACAGCTGCAGAACACTGAAATGTGCATAATGCATTGACTATGTTATTTGTATACCAATCATAATCAAAAATAAGTTGCTATGTTCATTCCCTGTTATGCTCGTTCCCTGAAACCAAGCCGACACTGGGGGTGCGTCATGGTCAGAAAGGTCCGACAGCGAAAGGGTTAAGGCGCTCCGCAGCTTTATAGGGCTCTGCTCTTACTTTCGGCGTTTTGTGCGCAATTTCGCGACCATCATCGCACCACTGACCAATTTGCTTACCGCTACCAACGGCATCTCCGCGTGGTCAACTTCCTGTGACGAAGCCTTCCAGCAACTACGTCGCCTACTTACTTCGCCACCAATTCTTCGACACTACGATCCCACAGCGCCTACAGAGGTACATACGGACGCCAGCGGTATCGGACTTGGTGCAGTCCTCGCACAACGGAAAGACGGCTATGGCGAGTACGTCGTCGCGTATGCGAGCTGCACTTTAAAGAAGGCAGAAGCCAACTACTCAGTAACAGAAAAGGAGTGCTAGGCCATTATTTGGGCGCTCGTCAAATTTCGTCCATACCTATATGGTCGCCCTTTTGACATTGTCACCGACCACCATTCACTTTGCTGGCTGTCCTCGTTGAAGGATCCGTCAAGTCACCTAGGGCGATGGGCACTCCGCTTACAAGAATATGATATCCACGTTGTCTACCGATCGGGCAGAAAGCACTCTGACGCCGATGCACTTTCCTGATTGCCGCTACCTTGTGATGTGGCTTCAGTGTCTCCGCTCTTCGCATCCATGTCAGCCTTCAACGTCGCTGATATGCCGGACGAGCAGCGTAAGGATCCCCTGCTTTCAACTATGCTGAATTTCCTCCACGACCCATCCGCTACACCCTCTTCTCGAACACTTTGTCGCCAAGCCGCTCACTTTACTGTCCGCGACAACGTTCTTTACCGCAGAAATTATTTGCCTGATGGTCGCAAATGGCTCCTGGTGATACCATGACACATGCGTTCTGACATATGCGCTTATTTTTATGCTGCTCCTCATAATGGTCACGCCGGTGTTCTTAAAACGTATAGTCGGCTAAGGCAGCGTTTCTACTGGCACGGCATGTATCACTTCGTGCACCAGTACGTACGCGCTTGCACGGCGTGCCAACGGCGTAAAATTCCACAGCGCCCTCCTGGTGAGCTACAGCCGCTGCCCTGCCCGGCCCTTCGATCGCGTCGGCATAGACCTATACGGGCCACTTCCCTGCAGTTCCTCGGGTAACCGATGGATAATTGTAGGTGTCGACCACTTGACGCGCTACGCCGAGACTGCCGCACTCCCGGCAGCCTCTGCGCGCGAAGTTGCGTTCTTCATCTTGCGGAACTTCGTTCTTCGACATGGCGAACCACGCGAACTGCTCAGCGACAGGGGACGCGTCTTCTTGTCCGAAGTCATCCAAGCCCTTCTCGCTGCATGCAGCATCGTTCACCGCAAGTCTACGGCCTACCACCCGCAAACGAACGGCTTGACAGAGAGGTTCAACCGCACACTCGGCGACATGTTGACTATGTACGTCGCCTCGGATCACAGTAACTGGGACACTGTTTTACCGTTCGTCACGTATGCCTATATTACGGCCACACAAGCTACCACTGGCTTTTCGCCCTTTTTTTCTGCTGTATGGACGAGACCCCTCGTGTACTATGGACACAATGCTCCCATACCGACCCGACGCTTCCGAATGCACGCCTGTGTCTGAAGCCGCCAAATACGCCGAAGACTGTAGGCAGCTCGCGCGAACCCTTGCGACCGCTGCTCAAGGTCGTCAAAAGCTGCGGCGTGACAGTAGTAGTAGTAGTAGTATAAAACTTTTATTTAAAAAAAGAAAAAAAATCACATTCAGGTCCAGTGGGTGGGTGCCTCAGTCCAGGGCCCCACTGGCGATCGCGGCACGCCGGGCTTGGCGTGACAGTGACGCGCTTACACCAGTTTTCCCGACTGGTTCCCTTTTTTGGTTGTGGGTCTCGCCTCACAGCCCTTGCCTTTCGACCAAACTCCTTGCACGCTATGATGGCCCCTACCGCGTCATAGACCGTACCTCCACTGTCACCTATGTTGTAGAACCTGTGACACCTTCAACCGACCATAGGCATCGCGGGCGTGACACGGTTCATGTCAACCGACTTAAGCTGTACTATGAGCCCCTCATCCTACCTACGCCGTAAGTCGCCAGGATGGCTCCTCTTCTCTCCCGGGGGCCATTGTGGTGAAGAGGAAGACGAAGAAGGCGCTCTTGTGTCGGCTGTGCGCATGATCAGCGTTCGTCTACTGCCAGTGCTACTAGACTGTGCCCAGTCATCATCATCATCAGCCTGGTTACGCCCACTGCAGGGCAAAGGCCTCTCCCATATTTCTCCAACAACCCCGGTCATGTACTAATTGTGGCCATGCCGTCCCTGCAAACTTCTTCATCTCATCCGCCCACCTAACTTTCTGCCGTCCCCTGCTACGCTTCCCTTCCCTTGGAATCCACTCCGTAACCCTTAATGACCATCGGTTATCTACTCTTCTCATTACATGTCCTGCCCATGCCCATTTCTTCTTCTTGATTTCAACTAAGATGTCATTACCTCGCGTTTGTTCCCTCACCCAATCTGCTCTTTTCTTATCCCTTAACGTTACACCTATCATTCTTCTTTCCATAGCTCGTTGCGTCGTCCTCAATTTGAGTAGAACCCTTTTCTTAAGCCTCCAGGTTTCTGCCCCGTAAGTGAGTACTGGTAAGACACAGCTATTATACACTGTTCTCTTGAGGGATAATGGCAACCTGCTGTTCATGATCTGAGAATGCCTGCCAAACGCACCCCAGCCCATTCTTATTCTTCTGATTATTTCTGTCTCATGATCCGGATCCGCAGTCACTACCTGCCCTAAGTAGATGTATTCCCTTACGACTTCCAGTGCCTCGCTGCCTATTGTAAACTGCTGTTCTCTTCCGAGACTGTTAAACATTACTTTAGTTTTCTGCAGATTAATTTTTAGACCTACTCTTCTGCTTTGCCTCTCCAGGTCAGTGAGCATGCATTGCAGTTGGTCCCCTGAGTTACTAAGCAAGGCAATATCATCAGCGAATCGCAAGTTACTAAGGTATTCTCCATTAACATTTATCCCCATTTCTTCCCAATCCAGGTCTCTGAATGCCTCCTGTAAACACGCTGTGAATAGCATTGGAGAGATCGTATCTCCCTGCCTGATGCCTTTCTTTATTGGGATTTTGTTGCTTTCTTTATGGAGGACTATGGTGGCTGTGGAGCCGCTATAGATATTTTTCAGTATTTTTACATATGGCTCGTCTACACCCTGATTCCGTAATGCCTCCATGACTGCTGAGGTTTCGACAGAATCAAATGCTTTCTCGTAATCAATGAAGCTATATATAAGGGTTGGTTATATTCCGCACATTTCTCTATCACCTGATTGATAGTGTGAATATGATCTATTGTTGAGTAGCCTTTACGGAATCCTGCCTGGTCCTTTGCTTGACAGAAGTCTAAGGTGTTCCTGATTCTATTTGCGATTACCTTAGTAAATAGTTTGTAGGCAACGGATAGTAAGCTGATTGGTCTATAATTTTTCAAGTCTTTGGCGTCCCCTTTCTTATGGATTAGGATTATGTTAGCATTTTTCCAAGATTCCGGTACGCTCGACGTTATAAGGCATTGCGTATACAGGGTGGCCAGTTTCTCTAGACAATCTGCCCACCATCCTTCAACAAATCTGCTGTTACCTGATCCTCCCCAGCTGCCTTCCCCCTTTGCATATCTCCCAAGGCTTTCTTTACTTCCTCCGGCGTTACCTGTGGAATTTCGAATTCCTCTAGACTATTTTCTCTTCCATTATCGTCGTGGGTGGCACTGGTACTGTACAAATCTCTATAGAACTCCTCAGCCACTTGTACTATCTCATCCATATTAGTAATGATATTGCCGACTTTGTCTCTTAACGCATACATCTGATTCTTGCCAATTCCTAGTTTCTTCTTCACTGTTTTTAGGCTTCCTTCGTTCCTGAGAGCATGTTCAATTCTATCCATATTATACTTCCTTATGTCAGCTGTCTTACGCTTGTTAACTTCGAAAGTTCTGCCAGTTCTATTCTAGCTGTAGGGTTAGAGGCTTTCATACACTGGCGTTTCTTGATCAGATCTTTCGTCTCCTGCGATAGTTTACTGGTATCCTGCCTAACGGAGTTACCACCGACTTCCATTGCACACTCCTTGCGCACTCCATTGCACACTCCATTTATTATGAGGCACTGTGCCCAGTGCCTCATAATAAATCATCTTATTACAGAAACAAATATTTTGCGTTGGTATATTTGTGCTCTTCATTCATGAATAGCAACAATAAAAAAGGAAATAAACTTATAAGAATTAAAAATTTGATGCAGTGTTATACACACAGTTCAAAGCTTTGAAAATGCGCACACGAGAATATTTCGCAAGTCTCAAATGTTCCTGCTCTTACACTAATATTTACGTCCATAGTGTGGAAATGGGAATGTGGGAATGGAAGCACTGCAGCCGCCAACATGCTTCAAACACATTTTCGTTTTTGAATGCAGATATTCATCGGATTCGCTGCGTGGGAGAACCTGATCGGTGTCGCCCATGCGCAGGTGCTGGCTATTCCGGCAGCAAATGTTGGAGGTACCAGCTCGCCCGACCGGTCGTCTGAGGACCCGTTCCACTGTGAGGCCACTGAAGCCTTCTTTCATGCCAGCAAACCATGCCTCACTGAAGCGCTGTCATTTCCGGCTGCCAAATCGACAGAAGCATCAACGCCGGCACGCCTTAAAAGTAGCTGGAATGGCTGGCGCCACTTCAGTGGGAATGGAAGCACTGCAGCCGCCAACATGATTCAACCACATTTTCGTTTTTGGATGCAGGTGAGAACAGCACCTCAACTTTTCTGTAAAAAGTCAAACAATCTTTGGCTGCTAGTGCTTCCAGGCCCACAAGTATTGTTCCAATTAGCATGTGAATGTGTTCTTGTTTCCAAGTTGTTTTTTATGTCCGGCAACGTAGAGCTAAACCCTGGACCCCCTAAAGAAGATCCTAGCCTCTTTAACAAGGAGTTGCTACAGCTAGTTAAATCACTACACGACAAATTTGATTCTAAACACGAAGAAGTAATGACTGCCTTCAGTGAAGTCAAAGAGGCTCAATATTCAATGGAGCAACGAATAGCCGATATCGACAACAGGCTCTCGGCAGTTGAACAATGCATTCGAACATCTGAAGGCCAACAGGGTGAAAGCCTCATGCCGCAAGTGGTCGTATTGAACCAACGGCTCAACGAATTTGAAGACCGTTCACGTAGCGAAAACTTAATATTTCATGGTGCTATTTCATTAGTGCTGCAGAAACTTGGGCGCAGTCAGAAGAGAAAATTTGCTCAGTTTTAAATTCAGCATTAGGCATGAACCTAAATAAAAGCGAGGACCGCATTTCCAGAGCACACAGACTTGGCCGGTTTATCCCCAACAAGTCCAGGCCAATTATTGTCAGATTTTTATCGTCTAAGCTAAGGGAAACGATTCTTTCTTCTAAAAGTAAGCTAAAGACAACTGGTGTTTCCGTAAGTGAAGATCTTTGTAAGGCAATAGAGCTGTCAGAACTAAACTGTACGACTTTGGCAAAGAAAGCGGTCAATTTTTCACTGAGAAATACAACAAGCTATATATCAACAAAAAATGTTATATTTATTCTCCTGATAACGACGGTGTCTGAACTTCAATTGGGCAATGTTCCCTGCACTGCTGCATTATCGTCCATGCTACTAACCACCATTCTGACGCGTCTTTTTCTTAACAGAAATTAAGCACCGGCCACGCAGCCAACCTTGTCGTGATTTCTCTTTTTTAGTATCGAATGTGCGAAGTGCAGTTAATAAACGTGACGCTCTAGCATCTATTTTCGTTTCATGTGCCGCTGACGTGGTTGTATTGACGGAGACTTGGTTGACCAATAAAATTCTTAGCGAAGAGCTGTTCCACTGTGACAAAAATTACGTTGTTCACTGTCATGACCGCAACCTAAAATCAGGCGGTGGTGTTTTAATTGCTGTCGCCGACAATATAGTGTCTTACAGGATTTCACTTGCGTCGTCTTTAGAATTGGTTTGTGTGCATATTGTCATAAACCACCAAAACACATTGCTTTGTGCGTGTTATCGGCCGCCAAGTGCACCATGAACTTTTTGCGATGAACTGCATGACACTCTGAATTTTCTTGTCTCAAAATTTCTACATTCACCGTTATTCCTTTTAGGCGATTTTAATTTCCCCAAAATAATGTGGACTTCGGTATCGCCATTTGTTGTCAGCACGTCCACAGAAAGTCAATCTTTCCTTAACTTGTGCCTGAACTTTAATCTTACGCAACTTGTTTCTACGCCAACTAGAGCTGGCACTACCTCATCTAACACTCTAGACTTGATCCTTGTCACTGAACCAAACTTAGTACATTCTTTAACTTGTTTACCAGGACTAAGCGATCACTGTTTTGTGCCTTTTTTTGTAACAGGCCCCGTTAGATATGAGAAGAACAATGCAAAATTTATTAGAGATTATGCGAGCGGGGATTACACTGCAATTAATAATGAGCTTGCAGTATTAATTGATGGCTGTATATCAGAATTTTTCAGCCGTACCGTGGAAGAAAATTGGAACTTGTTTAAAAACAAAGCCACGTCCCTTGTCGCTAAATATGTGCCACTGCGCAGACTTTCCGGAAAGAAACGCTCTCCTTGGTTTTCCACGAAACTAACAAGACTGTCAAACAAGAAAAAACGCCTTTTCCGTATTGCAAAACGCAGTCGAACATCTACTCGTTGGAATGATTATTCTAGTGCGCTGTATGCTTATCGTACCTCATTAAAAGAAGCGAAGGATGTTTTTTTTAATACCTATCTACCTTCACTCCTTTCTACAAATCCGTCAAAATTTTGGAGCACTGTTCAAATAAAAAAGAAAAATATCATATCTCTTACAGATACGGATGGTAACACCATGAGCAATGCAGAATGTTGCAATGTCCTAAATGACACTTTCGCAAAATCTTTTTCTATAAGCTGTGTTGATACAGTGCCGCACATGCGCAAAGAAGATTTTTCCCCCATGGATTCACTTGTCAATTTTGCGGGGATTTTAAAGTTACAGTGAAAGCTCGTTAATTCGAACTTCAATAATTCGAATTTATAGATAATTCGAACTGTACGATTTGGTCCGGCCAAGCTCCACAGAAGTCTATGTATAAAAAAGTCCGTTAATTTGAACGCGAGAAGGTTCCCTCACGGATAATTCGAACTACGCTCGCCTGGCACACAGCCAGAGAAATGCGCCTACTGCCTACACACAAGGCTGTATTGCCTCCGAAATGGAGAGAACGGCGAGAGAAGGCAAAATCGGAAAAAAATCTAACCGACGCAGGGTCAGCCAGAAGGCAGCGGCGGCTGCCGCCTCTCCGTTCTACGTAACCTCCGAGACTTCTTGCCCGTTGCGAATCTCGGAGGCTTTGCAAATCTTGTACAGCTGCTAATGTTGTGCGGAGATGGCACGGCAAGCGTCAAAACACAGCGAATCAAGTACGTCGCAGTTGCGCTTGCAATCAAGAACCAACGAATCAGGGCCTTCGCCACCTTCACATGTTCAGCGTCTTTGTCTCGGCAGTCTTCATCGGTTGTGCACCTGTTTTCAGCTTAGGAGGTATCGGCCGTCGCGATTCATTGTGATGGTGGCCTCGGCTAACGTTCGTTTCGGTGGACATCGGTGGTGTGGCACAGTCGGACCCAGAGCTTCGACTTGAAGATGGCGTGTGCCGCAGGCACACGCCATCATTTTCTGACACGCCAAATTTCTGACATGCCCTACTACTTCCAAATCGCAGTGTACTGTTGCTCTCCTTCACTTTCGTTAGTTCGAACTTTCGTTAATTCGAACTGAAGCGGCTTCCCCTTGCGGTTCGAATTAACGAGCTTTTACTGTAATTGAAGATTTAAAACTATCGTCTTCCTGTGGTGCCGACGAAATTAATTCTAAATTTTTGAGGAATACTGCTGTCTACTCCTCTATATTTTTTATGTACCTTTTCAACCAATCTATTGAGTGCTCAACTTTGCCCGCAGACTGGAAGGTGGGGAAGGTGGTCCCTCTGTTGAAATCAGGTAACCCGCATTCCCCTCTCAATTACAGACCCATTTCACTTACCAGCATGCCTTGCAAAATCCTTGAACACGCAATATTTTCCAATCTCGTCTCATTTCTTGAATCCAACTTTTTCTTCACTTCATCTCAGCATGGGTTTCGCAAAAACTACTCCTGCGAAACACAACTAATATCGTTTATACATAACATTTTTTCCTCTTTAGACAAAGGCCAAGTCATTGACTGTATCTTTCTAGATTTTGCGAAAGCATTTGACAAGTTGTCTCATCACTTACTGCTTCTTAAACTTAGTACTCTTAATATTAACCCTAATATTCTGAAATGGATAGAATGTTTTCTCAACAACCGTACCCAGTTTGTAACAGCTAACAATTCCGCATCCCCGCACTGCGCCGTGAAGTCGGGTGTTCCTCAAGGCTCCGTCTTGGGACTGTTATTATTCCTAATTTATATAAACGACTTACCTGCCGTAGTTAATAGTTCTATTAAACTTTTTGCCGACGATTGCGTTTTACACCGTGAAATAACTAATCAGCATGATAACTTTATGCTTCAGAAAGATCTAGATAACATTTCAAGGTGGTGTTTACAATGGCTAATGTTCTTAAATCTGACTACAGTAAAACCTCGTTAAACTGTACCCGCTTAAACAGTAGTTTCGGTTTAAAAGTAGTAAAGTCAATTCCCCGACTCAGCGGCCATTGAACATAATGTATTTTGTATCCGCATAAACCGCACCAGCTTATTGCGTACGCATTGGTTAAAACGTAGCGTTTCCACTTTTCGTCGCGCAAGCACGGCAGTGCGTCGTCTCCATCGGGCGGCCCGGCAGAACAACAAGCCTCAGAGATCGGTACAACGGCCTCCAAGCGCCTGTACGTTTGCACGTGAAGCCGCATCAACATCAACATCATTTCGACGCCGCATGGACGCCGTGCCAGCGAGCGTTGTGGCGTTGTGCAAGCGAGGACTCGCGTCATGCCGAAGCTAGGATAAAAAAGACGCTGGGTGCTCAGCATAGAAGAAAAATTAGACATTGTCCGTGCTACCGAACGTGACATGAAGAAGTCGGCGCTGGCCCGCGACATGGATCTGCTGTTGACTACAGTGTGTGGCATTTGGAATGCGAAGTTGCTCGGCAGCGCTGCTGCGACCGCGAAGAGATGTCGGCTACGAGGTTCGACTTTTCACCATCGTTGCCGCTGTTGTTGCCGAAGTGTCAACTAGCGACAGTGATGAGGACGACACGGAAAGCGACAGCAGGGGCTATTCAGGCCCGACAGTGGCAGAAGCTGCGCGTTACGTCAGCCTCATGAATGCGATCGTCGCATGGAGAACAGGAGCGCCATAACGTAACTATTCCAAACGAAAAGTTTTCCGAACTCCGGCACCCGGCAATGAAAAAGGCGCCCCGGGACTTATGCAGCACTACTGCGCGCGTGCACGGAGAATACGTAACGCCAACGAGGAATCTGCCGTGCGAGTGTTTGCCGAGAGAAGAGGGGCTGGCTGAGAAGCTGGCACACAGCTTCAGTAAGTTTGAGGCCGCTGTCGTCGTGCTAGGCGGCCGCGACATCAAACGAAAATAACACTTACGTCCCGCGAAGTGAATAAATACTGCATGTTTTTTCCCCTTTCATCGCACTCTCTCTGAGTTCCGTTTTCGACAGGTAAGTGGGCGATCTCATGCTATTTCGCTTAAACAGTACTACCGTTTAGTACGTACTTTTTCCGAGCTCCGGTCGACTACGGTTTAACGAGGTTTCACTGTAAATGCAAAATTATGTCTGTCTCACGTCGCTCGAACTCACCTACTCCTTTCGGCTATATTATCAATGAAACCAAGCTTGAGCACGTGACTTCCTATAAATATCTTGGAATCCAGCTAAACAGTAATCTTTCGTGGCATGCGCACATCGAACATATCACGAACAATGCAAACAGATCTCTTGGCTACATTCGCAAGAATTTCTCAAAAGCCCCACCCCATTTGAAGTTACTGCTCTACAAAACACTAATTAGACCGAAGCTAGAATACGCGTCATCTGTCTGGGACCCTGGTCAAAAAACACTAGCAGATACTATTTAATCAGTTCTGAACAGGTCAGCACGTTTCATCCTTTCTAATTAATCCCGCACATCTAGTGTTTCTTTAATGAAGTCAAACCTTGGCCTTATTAACTTGCACATTCGAAGAAAAATTTCCTGTCTCTGCCTTTTTTAAAAAATATTTTACCAAAACAGCTCGCTTAAACAAGACTTAATTTCAGAGCCTTCGTACATGTTGTCACGTGTTGATCATCGCTTTAAAGTGTTCATTCCTTTCTGTCGCACAAATGTTTTCTCCGACTCATTTCTGCTGAAAACCAGTGCCGAGTGGAACCGCCTTCCCCCCTCCATCGCCTGCATCGAGAAGGCATCATCTTTCAAGACTGCAATAACTGATTATGTTTTGAATTTATCACCTTAATACTAATAACTGTTTGAGCATGTATTTTTTATTATTATTATTGTACCCACCCCCTCTGTAACGCCCTTCTGGGCCCTGAGGGTACTTTAAACAAACAAACAAATAAACAAACAAACAAACAAATAAATAAATAAATAAATAAATAAATAAATAAATAAATAGATCTAACTGCGTAGACGCACGCACTAAAGAAAACTGTGGTTGTGTGCCTGTCAAAAAAGCAAAACGTGTGACAAACTTCCGCTAATCTTCATCTTATCGCCAACCAGCTAGGGCAATTAGTTTTCGCGAGTCTTAAAAAAAAAGAAGAGAAACGGAAACGCATGCACGGCAGCATCCTTCCTATGTGCACCCCTGTGAGCACTAAACGAGCGAGAAACAAGCGGTCGCCTTTTGAGCTATTAGGAACGAGATAGCCATCAGTTTCGCAAGAGCAAAAAGCCGAAACCACCCGCGGAACAAAACCCAAACCACTGCCCGCCCGCGTCCACGCGAATGTGCGACCTGTAGTATTTAGACGCGCCGGAGCAAACTAGCTCTAAAACAAACCATGCAACGAAAACCGAGAAAGGGAGGCGCGCGAAAGAAATTCCCTGTGTTCCCACATAGAGGCAGCACATGACAGAAATGAAAAGTGAGGAAATTGACGCGCTTTTTAAACATACAGACAGCACCGTAAATATATGACATCGACCATTTTGGACTTGTTCGCGGCGCCATATATTTACGTCATTGGTCCTGAAAGGGTTAATATTTAAATATTACAATCTTGAAAGCAGTGCCACTTTTTTTCTTCACAATTCACTTGTTTAGTGTTAATGATGTGGTGTACCCAATATCTTATACAACACTCTGCAATATTCTTGTAAAAAGGTGCACGCTCTTGTGCCAAAGCCCAGCTTTTACAACAGAATTTTTTGCTAGCCTAGCAGGTAGAAATTATTGAACAGGAAACCTATGAAACATAACAACGCATATGCAAGACAAGTGGCCAGAACGAGCACTGAGCTTACAACTCTTCCCTTGTAAGTGCAGCGCCCATCCTGTCTAGGTGTTCTCCTGTGTACATGCTTGTATTGCTGGTTTTCCCCATTAAAACAAAGTCGCTGTGCGGAACATAGATGGTACAAACCGTACAGAGTATGTTGCTGTACAAGCACGGCAAACATGTATTCAAGCACAACCCGAGACCACTGCAAGCCAGGAGCGAAATCCCATCCTCTCCTTCTAATATGTAGCCCATGCATGTGCTAAATAAAAACGCAGTGATGTGCCGATGAATATTTACAGGATGCAAACATAAATTTAATACTGACATGCACATATCTTACCAGCACATTACCAACCGCACGACGTGCGACATTCCTGAACAGATGCTGCGAGCTTATGTTACAAGTGAAACATTACAACCGGCATCATCTTTACGCGATTGGTACAGGTATGACCTACGGAGGTGTTGCATTGCCCTTGGAAAGCATGCCACAATCAGTTAAACACTGTTGCAACAGCACACAACCAATAAACATGACGAACATACTATGTGCTCTGCAATGACTGCTACATCAATTCGGGCTTCTTGCCTCTAGCAAAATGGCGGTGACGAGCTTCACTTTTGGAAAGCCACCTCCACTTCAGAAGTTTAAGTACATAGCCTCCTTGGGTGCAACTCAAAAGCACACCTTTAGGCCAGCCAAAACTCTGCCTAATTGAGGAGGGAGGGGGGACTGCGATATTGTTTTGTAGGTTCCTTTCTTTTTATTTGCTTTATTTTGTGGCGTGCATAGTGGTCCATTAATGAGGTACTCGTGTTGAATGGCAGGTGCCTGTGTTTCATTTTAATTCAATATGAGGTGCCAAGTAGCGATTCACAAATGAAGTGAAAGGCACTTGGATTTCTACCAGTGCGCTCGTGTCAAACTTACCGACTACTGTGCCAGCCATAGATGTGCTCATTTGAGAAAATAGGCCAGCATTTGAGGAGCATGTATGGCACATATCGCACCATAACCCCACTCTCATAGCCACCTTTGTTCATGTGCACTTTTCATCCAACATAGCCAAAAGCGTTTATCATTTTCATGCATTGCACAAAAGTGCAATTTCAGCACAGATACTGTGTTAAATACAAATGGATTCCTTCACGACATAAAAACATGTTGATGCAGTGAACATATACCCTTGGCCTTATGGGCTTGCGTAGCGAACACAATGGTTGCCACATTCTTTAATGATGATTCGTGTGTGTAAGTGTCAGTATTTTAAGCATTTGTGCGAGGTTGCACGTTTTCACTTGCCACATACTATTCGTATATGAGAAAACGTTTCACGCACGCTCTTGCACCACCAGGTGAAAAACAATGCAGTTTGCGGCAGAGCATGCGTCTCGATGCTGGCCTTGCTTTTTGCAAGAAGTAATGTTAAGGAACACGTCTTCATAGCTGAGCTGGAAATGTAACAGGCAACAGTAGCTTCCAGCTGCAGCGCGAGTGGTAATTAGAGTTATAACTATGGTAGGCAGCATCCATCAAGTGCCAACAGCTGCGACTTTCCTTGCTCATCGTGGTATAGCATCTTTTCATATGCAAAACAGGTTGTGTTCTATCTGCTAGTTATCGCCATCGGTCTAATTCAATATTGTTTTCTGTTCAGCATGTAGCTACTGGCCTTCAGAGATTTAATTCCGGAGCACTCGCCTGTCAGCTCTTATGACCCCTCAAAATGGCATTGCATTTGTGGGAGACTGAATGACAGATTTTGAGTGCTTGCTCCTGTGTTAGGAAGTTAGGAAATTGGCGCGCTTTTTAAACATACAGACAGCACCGTAAATATATGGCATCGAACATTTTGGACTTGTTAGTGGCACCGTATATTTACGTCATTGATCCTGAAAGGGTTAATATTTAAATATTACAATCTTGAAAGCAGTGCCACTTCTTTTCTTCACAATTACTTCATAATTATACTACACTATCATAACTATGGTTCAACATCCTGAAGCTACAAGGGATTTTATAGTGGACAGCTACGGGTTTATTTGAATACCTAGGCTCCTTTAAGATGCATCTCAATTTAAGGTCTTCTTGAACCAATCGAATGCAGCCACAAGGAATGAAGCTCATGACCTTGAGCTCAGTAGCTGTACGATAAAGCCACTGAGCTAATGCGTGCCTTAAAGACCAGCTTGTCCATGCTGAACCAAGCTTCGAAGCGCAGCAAACTTATCCGACTAAAAAACAAGCCCCAGTTTAGCATGTTTCTTGACATTTAACCCTTTATGGACACACGAAAAATATGAATTTCTTTTCTTGGTGAGTTTCGGTTCTGAGAATGGAGTTTTTAGCTAAATGTCTTCAGCCAGCAGTGAATGATGGGCAGCAAGCATCAGTTGCTTGGTTAGAGCAGGAACAGAGGATGAGGAAGAAGTTTGGTACATGCTTTCTTTAGAAAACATGGTCAGAGGAGAAAGACCAATAGAAACTTCCAGACTGCAGTGGTATCAAACACGTAATGCTTAGCAAATGCAATGTACACCTCTATCTCATATATGATGAGAACTGTCGGTAAACAAGTTCCACTAAGTCACAGGTGGCTTGGAGTGACGTCAAATACATGTTTTTCTTTTAGTTGAATATCCTTATTCTTGGTGTATTTTGCACATTTCAATGGAAAACAATATGGGTATGTATCTTCCTTTTAAATGGAGGATATAAGCAGAACTTACTGCTGCAATGTCTAGAGGTGTCTGACCTTCATGGTTCTTCATTGTTGAGTCTGCGCCATGTGCCAGCTGGAAGGAGTCAAGGAGTCACACAATGAGTGAGTGCACATTACCATTGCAGTGCATTGCGCTCTTATGAGATTGCAGTTTTTAAAAAGTTGTCTACTGTTCAGATAGGACACAGCGACATTTACCCATATTCAGAAATAGTTAACTTGCATGTGCTTAAAGATCCTATCTGTGGAAATGGAATGGTGGTGCAATCTCTGACTGCTATGGCAAAACAAGGTGTGTGTCATGATTTGCCATAACCATGAAAAATGGTGCCACGAGCACTGTTCTAACAAATGTTGTACTTTTTGTCTGGCATCACTGCATTCAACACATACTCCTCATCATTAATAAAACAGGCAAGTAATTCATCCAACATCGTACAGGAGACTTTCATTCATTCAACTATGGCTAATTCGATACAGACTGAACATACTGGCCAGCACCAATATATTTCTGTTGGCCAAAATTTTCATTATTTCAATCCTGAAATTGTTCCTGAACAATTACAATTGACTGGTTGGCTAAACTGCCCAACCCAAACGTGACCGCAATGGCTGCAGAATCTGTCGTGGCAGCACTACAGGACAGTGAATGCATTTCGCCTTTTTCACTATTTTCTTTTCGAGTTCCCCTAGTTCTTTAGTGTCTACTGAAGGCTTGCATTTTTTGGCGTTAAGTGCACATGGCCGCTTTCTACCTTGTTCACATCTTTTTGCTTCACACCCAAGTTGATAATTTCCTCAGCACTAGTGAGCAATGCCTTGCTGGCCACCACTTGGTCCTTTAAAGCTCTCTATCCTGCTTCAAGAATGGGCTGCTCAGAGGCAGGCCTTTCTGTTGCCTTCAGCTTGTGCTTTCTTCAGCAGTCATACTCTGTGCATACTTTGCATGAGACTGCTTCACACTCCTCAAAAGGTCGAGGCTGAGAAGCACCTTAGTTGCTTCACTATCATAGCACTGAAGGAAATGCTCAACATGGCACATTCCATTAACGTTAGCAATGCTCGGTAAGCTCTGTCCATCTAGAAGGTGCTTATTTTCACTGAAGCACTGTTCTAGGTCAGCGTTGCCATGGGGTAGAGTAAGAATCGCTTTTGTGAGCTTAGAAACCAGGGGATAAGTCCACAGCCTTTACAATGGACCCACATAACAACATACTTACAGATATAACAGAATATTGTTCTCACTTAGTTTGCTTTGCCTATACAGTAAAACCTCGTTAAACCGTACCCGCTTAAACAGTAGTTTCGTTTTAAAAGTAGTAAAGTCAAATCCCCGACTGAGCGGCCATTGAACATAATGTGTTTTGTATCCGCATAAACTGTGCCAGCTTATTGCGTACGTATTGGTTAACATGTAGTGTTTCCACTTTTCATCGCGCAAACACGGCGGTGCGTCATCTCTATCGGGCAGCCCGGCAGAACAACAAGCCTCAGAGATCAGAACAACAGCCTCCAAGCGCCCCGTGTGTTTGCGTGTGAAGCCACATCAACATCAAAATCATTTTGGCGCCATGCCAGAGAGCGTTGTGGTGTCGTGCAAGCACGGACTCGCGTTATTGCCAAAGCTCAGATAAAAAAGATGCCTGGTGCTCAGCATAGAAGAAAAATTAGACATCGTTTGTGCTATCGAACGTGACACGAAGTCGGCGCTGGCACGCGACAGGGATCTACTGTTCTCTATGGTGTGTGTGGCATTTGGAATGCGCAGAAGTTGCTCCGCAGCGCTGCTACGACCACGAAGAGTTGTTGGCTACGAGGTTCGATTTTTCGCCATCGTTGCTTGTGTTGTTGCCGAAGTGTCGCCTAGCGACAGTGATAAAGACGACACGGGAAGCGACAGCACAGGCTATTTAGGCCCGACACTGGCAGAAGCTGCGTGTTACGTCAGCCTCATGAATGCAATCGTCATGATGACAACAGCACCCTGCAATAGAAAAGGCGCCCTGCGACTTCTGCAAGGCTACCGCGCCCGTGCATGGAGAATATGCAACGCCAACGAGGAATCTGCCATGCGAGTGTTTGCCGAGGAGGCTGGCTGAAATGCTGGCTCACAGCTTTTAAGTTTGGGGCCACTGTCCTCGCTGCTAGGCCGCCGCGGCATCGAACGAAAATAACACTTTTGTCGCGCGAAGAGAATAAATACTGCATCTTTTTTCCCCTTTCATCGCACTCTCTGTGAGTTCCGTTTTTGACAGGTAAGTGGGTGATCTCATGCTATTTCGGTTAAACAGTACTACCGTTTAGTACGTACATTTTCCGAGCTCTGGCCAACTACAGTGTAACGAGGTTTTACTGTATTATTAATTAAATCAATTCCAATTTTAACGGACCCAGTTGTAATGGATTATCGGCTGCAACAGACAAATTATGGGACAAATTTTGTCTAGACGGTGTAAATACAATGTACTTTGCTGCAGCGATGTGTGGGTGCGACAGTGCACTCCTTGCAATTATTTCCGGCCACTTACGGAATTTGCGAAAATGCTAGCACCTTTTCTTAAAGAATGGATACACTAGTGACAAGCTTCCTGCAATGGCATGCCATGCAACACCCTGCCAGCTGGAGAGTTTTCGTGTCGACCACACATGTAGACCACCGCCATGTACGGCTGTGAGCTCAGTGCCGAGCAAGCACCGAAGGTGCCACTAGGCCTAACCAGCTTCAAAAGCGAAGCGGTAGCATACGGCACTCAAAAACAACTGGCAATGATTGCAAAATGCACTGTTTTGAGAATGCTTTATTTGTCACTGCACCAACTTGCACAAAAAAGAAGATTTGCTGCAATTTGCAGCGTCCAGATTGCGAGGCACATGATGCAGTCGAGGTGTCTCGCATGCAGTGCAGCGACAGCCAGACGTGGCCTCCGAGTTCAACTCGTGTTGTACCGTGGCTCTTGTGCGTGCTAAAGATTTGACAGTGGTTGTCACTTGTCACAAAAGATAAAATTAAGACAAGGGCTTGTAATACTGGCCGCGCGACTGAGAACTTTTGCAGATTTGACAGTGGTCATCGCGTGTCAAGAAAGATAAAATTAAGACATTGGCTTGTACTACCTGCTGCGAGACTGCAAAAGTTCGAGGCAAAGGATTCTGGGGAAAACCCTAGCCTTATATTCGAATAAATACAGTATGCAATATGAACATCAGAGGCATAAAGGGCTGATGCAACTTTTGGGTGCCGTGTACACTTTCAATGGGGCACAACGCTGGGCCTACAATGGCCTGCTTCTTGAGATGCGAAAGCATGCATAGAAATTTTTAGATATTTTCCTTGTACTACACTAGTGTGCCATCTATCCCTGAGCAGTGCAAGATGTTGTGCACAACTCTTCCACTGAAGAACAACGCAGTTTTGAGGTCCTGCATGCAATTGTGCTGTAGCTTGTCACTGTCACAGGGACAAGTAAAGGTTTCAGTTAGCATTTGCATAAGCACAACTTTTTGGATGAAATCGTCAAGATATCAAACTACAATGTGATTCCAATAGGTTTTGATATATCTGGAAGCTTTGCTAAAGCCAGAAAGCTTCACACACCACCCTGGCTTATGAGAACAGACCCCGCAATTAAATTTCACTTCCAGGTTTGCATTTTCGTAAAGCCCTCAAAAGTCAGCAGCTTTTCTAAGGAGTAAAAAATTTTAAGTGCTGTTCTGAAAAAAAAAAGAAACTAATAATAAAAACCCTCCCCAGGTTCTTGTAAGAGGTGAATTAGAACACAGTTGAACCAAACACTCCACTCAGTTTGTTTTGAATGCGACACCCATCCATCTGCCCTAAATCCACGTAACTGGAAGGATAACCACATGGTAATCACCCACTGTCCTGTCAAGTATGAAAACAAACTTACCAACAAGGCACAGAGCTGTGTCCGACCTTTTTGTGCAGCCTCATGCAGTGGTGTAAAGCCCCACCGGTCAGTAGCATTCACCACAGTATTGTATTTTATCAACAAGGCTGCTATGTCCAAATGCTAGAAGGAAAAGGAAAGCACGAGATGAGCTTCAAAACAATCAAATTTTATGTCTACATTACTGGAATGCAGGATTTGACAACAGTTCCCACATAAGCATAATGACAGAAGTTATACACATTCCAATTGATGCTATGCATTCTCTTCATTTTTTCATTTTTTTGGAGAGGAATTCAACAAAGCACAAGCTTTTTACCTTACACATTGATTTCTTTGCATTAGGCTGGACATGCAACATCCTGGCTAAATTACAATTTAAATTATGCTATTGATCCCTTTTCACTGTAAGTCCTCTTCATTCCAAGATAGCTACAGGAGTCAAGGTGCCCATAAAGACTCCCGTTTCTTCTTCTGATAATGCTTGTAATGCATTGGCATTCTTAGGGTGCTTCCCACATTTTCCAGGGGCCAACTATCGATCTATGTATGTTTGTATCTAACCGTTGTCCCGCCTACCAGGGTCAGTGGGTAGTCCGTGGTCAAATGGGTAGCCCATTGGGCTGCTGTGATGAGGGAACAGGGTTCAAAACCAACGATCAGACCAGCTTGGGTCATTGAACATGTGGCAATGTATACATATGTGCCGTTCTTCAACGACCCTCCTTCACAGAGACATGGGTAACTCAGTGTAGATGCAAGACTCTGTAAGGTAACGCTATTCAGTGAAACTCTTTGATGCTGACTTGGAGCACTGGTTATGTGCCACTCGGTGTGTGCCGCTCTTCAATGAACGTCTTTGCCGCCGACTTGGGCGACTAGGTGTGGGCCACTGGGAATGTGCTGCCCTACAATGACGAAAAAAATCCCTTAAATTTCTCCAATGCTGAGCAGAGTCAAACTCGTATCACAAGGCTTCTTCAAGGACAGCAACCCCACGCTTTAGCAGGCTGCGCTGCAAATGCACTCGGTATGTGCAGCTTTTCAATGAACGTTTTCCACGCCAGCGCTTTCACGAGCTGCGCCATGAATAAGCTGGCTATTGCCGCTCTTCAATGAACCCCAATGAACCCCTTGCCAACTTGGGTAACTGAGTATGTGCCACTGGGAGTGCAGCAAGTGAATGAACAACTCTCAGCCTTTACTGGCACCGGCGTGTAAGCCTCTCGCCTCGGAGGCCATGTACGACTTCTTCGCAGCATCACTAGACGGTACGGTGAGTCCAGAAAGAAGCATGAGAGAGGAGCCCGGTTGCGGCATGACATTTTTCTCAGCGCCATGCATTTTGGAGGCCATGCACAGACTTCGTGGTGGCTGCGCTCGATGGTGTTGAATGTTCCTAGAGAAGCGCGAAAGAGAAATCCTGCTGCAGTACACGCCTCATGCATAACTTGTTTAGATGGTGGCACTACATTGTGTCACTATGTTAATTCAATGCTACACGCATTACCATCGACAGTCATCATGAGTCAATTTTTTATCCTGCATTTCATCTAATGAAAATATAATTTCCATTCAGTTACTTAGAATGATGAAAATATTGCAACATGTTGTTTTACTGTGCACAGTTATCAGATATTCTTCATTTGCCAAGTATGCCATGATTTGCCTGCCTGCCTGCTGAGTGTTACTTCTACATGATGACATGCTACAAGATTATCTATAGGATATCACTGCCCGGTTCAGTGATATTGCGGAGTTAGCATCAACCAGGGTGTCTACTAAGTTGACATTTCCGAATTCCCTGAGTTTTCCAGGTTTTACCTGAGTGGCTTCGTAAAATTCCCTGAGTGACAGAGAACTTTGTTTTATTTCAAGACGGGCTGACACCATGTCACCCAATACTGTTACTCTCTAGTATGTTAAAAAAAAAAACTTCTTAATCCAGTTTTAATAGTAAGGAGTGGTGTAAAGAAAACAGAAGGGAGGGGTTACTGAAATGCATAGCAAATAAAATACCTTCGAAAAAAAAAAAGTAAAATCCATTGCGAATCGACTTAAACATTCTAAAATACAAACAAAAAAAAGATGAATTTAGAAGCAAATATTTTCAATATGAGCAATTTCTATCAATTGATAGCAAGGTCATTCGTACGAGGCCAGAACTTTCTCACAAGTGCTATTCTCTCTCACAACAGCTTTTTAGTAAACCTCAACTGTTCTCACATACTCTCAGCGCATGCACAATGCCTGAGTGTTGCGTTTTTAAAGAGTTTATTTTGTTTGCACAAGGGGCACCTGCATCTCGGCATCAGCCAACACTTTATTTTTTTTTTTGTAAGCTCAAGCTCCTGCAAAGAAGCCGTGGCACGCTTCCTTTGCCATTCATTCTTCAATGTGTAGGTCCTTTCTGTTCTCGTCTTCCTTCTGCCGCGCGTTTGCCCCACAGACTATTTGAAACATCCTCTTGGTCAGTCGTACAGTCAATGTGCGGTTTCTCAGACTCCCTAGGGGCCGCGAAAATGTCAAAAAAATAGGACAGTTCGAAAAAATGAATGCAAGTATTTTACTGCCCCTCACCAGGCCCCATAACAAATTTTGCTTATGCGCTGGAAGTTGTTACGTGTCCTCTAGGGAGTGTTCTGCGGCAAAAAAATTTTCAAATCGACTCATTAATAGCCGAAGAAATATTTTAGTGCTGCCAACCCGTGATTTAAGGAGGTGAGCTCCACTGCCAAGCGAGACACTCTCACCACTCGCACCGTCTAACCTCCGCAAGCGAAATTCCTTCCCTGCGTTCTCCCACACAGGACCTCGAGGATCGCGTGACACATACAAGCCTTCATTTTTTTCTTCTCCTCGCTCTTTTTTCTTTTCTTTTGTGACGCTGCACACTTGCGCTGGTGTCGCGCGCGAGCTGTTGTGATTCTCTCGTTTCATGCAGCGCAAGATTTTGCGCACTGTGTACGAGGACATCTGACTAGCTGTGCAAGTCAGTGCTACACGAATACTGAGGCAGACACAAGCGGATCACAAAGCATGATCCCGCGCTTTTGGTGTCTGTGCGGGTGATTGCACGACGTGGGAACAAGCAGATGAAACACAAGTACATCTCTTTGCTGCGGTGTGAAGTAAAACAAAAACATGCAGACATGCAGACAGTCTGTGTGTTTTATTATTTCTCTAAGCGTTAATTCGTTTATTCAAGCAATATATTACACAAATAACAAATCCTGCCTTGAATAATTCTTGAAGTCACGTGCCACCACGAGTGACGCCACAGTGCAAACACGTGTACGTAGGCGCACTAGCATGTGTACGCCATCCTCCGGCTTGGTGTGCGGCGGCCGCGAGGAGAAGGGAAAATGGCATTCGGTTTGAACTTTCTGGTCTTTCCGCAGTGCGTAGTGATGTAATACTATGCAAACACGACTATTATCATGCAATATATGCTCTGCACTTGTCAGCTCACAATGGCCAGACCTGGTGTGGGGTCCTCTTGGACTCAAATTGCCACAGGCACATCCGAAAAAGCTCCGAATGCCTGCCAATATACTTATTAAGCATATTGGTGCTCGTACTATAACAGGAGATGGCGGGTGCATGCGTGTATAAATAAGGAACACATACTTTGTACTGTGACTATTGCCCCTTTCCACACTTGTTATGCTTCACCGCGTAGCACTATTGTACTGAGGCGAAGCTGACTTTTGAGAACCAGCATTATGCAACGCGTTGTGCTTTATGAGCTTCGAAGACAATTACGAGGATGACAAAGGCGGAGTCGATGACATTGCTGACAGCGGCGAATTGTTTTAGTGAAAAACACTGCGTCGAATAGCAAGAAGCTCGGTAGCGAACGTCGAAGCAGCTAGGCCTAGTGTTGCTGTGGTGGTGGCTACTGCTGCTAGCGGATCTGCGTGCAAGAGAGCCAGTTTGAGGCGGCGAGGTAATAAAAATGGCGGCAGTGGTGGCTTTAATTAATGCGATTTCTGACCTGCGGTCACGGCGAAAAGTCAGGAAAATCGGATGGCGAAAGGTTCTTGCGTTCGGAATTTCAGATGTTCTTATACACTGACTCTTTGAGGTAGGTGATGGTGCCCGCAAAGCTGTCCGAATTATCGGGTGTCCGGAAAGCCGGTCGTTGACTGTACACTGGCAACTCCTCCAGCCGACGACATGGTGTCAAAGTAGATTCTTCACGATTCCTCTCTGTTACTCGTCATTTTCCCCTGTTTTAGGTTCACTTCATTTACTGTTGTGAAGTAAGATATTTGGATGCACCTGGTCATGTTCCCAATTATTTTTCTGGTAAGATGAACTTCTGATAAGACAAAAAAATTTTCATGGTTCCTTCAAGTTCGCCTTAAAGGGAAGCTACTGTATCATTTTTTTGCAATATTTTTTAGGACTTTGAGGCCTGTGTTCCTTCTTAAGCAAGCACAAGATCAGCTACTCCTTTAGCATGCTTTTAATAATTACTGTGGCCAACTATGTTTTTGCAATCAAAAACCCCTTTCATGGCATTCAATCACATATGCCACCATATTCCCAAAAAGTAACAGTAGGACCTCGTGCATAGGTTTTGGGAAAAAATGTGAGAAAAAACATACTAACCGTGATAACATACGAACCGAAGTCACTAAAAAAGTTGACAAATAAATGTAGTTCACATGTACGTAAAGTGAAGCGTCATGCGAATCGTTGCAGCACGAGATGTCGATGCACGCCGAGCTAGTGGGGCCTGAGACGCATATTGATTTTGTGGCTTTGGCAAGCTTGTATTTACACTCCTTGAGTTCGGCTGGGCTCAGCAGCTTCTTTGTGAGTGGCGCATTGTGGCGTGGAGCTGGTGGGGCCCGTGTGACCCAAGATGCACAACGTCATTTTCCTATTGCTCAGTGTTTTAAGGCAGTGATAGGAAACCGAAACGAAATCGAGCCAGTGAGCAACGCCAGAATACAACGCCTACGATGCTGCCAGAGCGAAACATGACACTCACTGCACACCGCCTGCAGCAGGTAACAGGCAGTGTGTTTGGGTTATCGCCAATTAAAAGCATGCAGTACGCTTCCAACAGCCCTATGGCCTGGGCACTTTGAAACAGATAGACAAAGATGCTTATCATTATAGGTTGGCAGCGATAGCTGTGAATATGGCCTCTAACGACCCGGGAGGAGATTTGCTGGTACCGGAATAGGAAACTGAGTGCGCACCGGCGTTTTCACGTGAGACGGGCAGGTGGGTATCGGAGGAAAGCTGCTGCAGCGAGCGACTACTGTTCTCGATCTGTGTGCCTCACACTTTTTTTTTTTTTTGCTTACATGGGATTTAATGACCAGAAAACGTTTGGCGATATACTGAATGTTGGTGCCGAAGGATCGTGCTTTCCGGGCACATATGAACTAGCAAAAAAGAAGCATAACTGTACTGGACCTAATTATGCGAAAAAGAGGTGAGGCGTGCGGACAGGACACAACAGTAGAGAAGTGGACAAAACGAATGCCGGACAACGGCGTTCGTGTTGTCCACTTTACTCTTGTGTCCTGTCTGCACGCCTCACCTTCTTTTTGCATACTGAATCCTTACCAACTAGCTCAGCTTTCTGTCGTTCTAAGCTTCATTTCCAGTACTCTGAGCCCATTTCCATGTTCCCCTACTTATCTGCACAATCCTGCTTCGTTAGCTTCCTTAATTGCGATGTGTATGTTCCGCGCTAGAACCATGTCGTGGTTTAGTCGTGCGGCGTTCATGTTGTCCACTTCTCCTCTCTTGTCTCCTGTCTGCACGCCTCACCTCTTTTTTGCATAATGAATCCTTACCAACTAGCTCAGCTTTCTGTTGTTCTGTACTGGGTGATTCTTGTGTTCTTGATTACAAACTGGAGAAATTGTATGGCACAGGATCGCATCTACGAGGTTCTATTGTATGTGCATGTCATGCACGCAAATGATCAAAGATCAAACACACGCATGCAGTGAACACACACAATCTTGCCACTGCACTTCATCACATCCAGCTAACTAGGCACGTACCCCATAAGAAGATGCATTATGAAGTGGAATCAGGCCTCCTTTGTCCTGTGCATTGACATCTGCACCATTTTCAAGTAACAACTCTGCAACTTCCAGGTTGTTGTATCCGGCTGCAAAAATCGAAGCACACGAATGCCTTAAAGCTTTGCAAATAGGCAGCTGTAAACTCACTAAAACTGCACTAAAGAATTTTTGAACTTTACATGTACTGTATTTATTCACGTAAGGCCCACGCTATTTTACAGAGTGCGGCCCTTACACGATGCAGGCTTATGGCTACTCACTGAATCCTCGAACTATGTTCAGACTGCTATGCAAAATAATGAAAGCACAGGCAGCTGACTATGGGCATATTTGCAGACGCCGACCGATTTTTCAGACACGGACAATGCTGCAAAAATGTCTGCATACATAGTTTGCATGCAATGTCACATCTGCTGTCTGTTGTGACCATCCATCGTTAGCCACCTCGCTTAAATCGCTGCAAGTTTGCCGTTTGCTTGGATGCACACGCGCAACACGTTTAGGGTCCTCGCCTTAGGAGCTGTGCGACAGCAAAAGCTAGAAGGCTCAAATTTTGCCCTTTGCACACAGACAGGCTTGTGGGGAAGATGTGGGCTCAATGTAGAGAAAAAGTCTAAATGTACATCACCATGGACCCATACAAAATCGTGCCTGCCATCGTGCCCCAAAACTTTTAAATATGCTCCAATCTTTTGTGCTCACAATGTGTTTGGCCATGACTGCACTGGCAAGACATGAGCCAGTTCGTCAAAATTTGCTTTAATATTTTAATATGTTCAGAAGAGTAGAAAATTGGGCAAGTTGGTTTAGATTCATGGTTGGTGGCAGGGCAAGGGATGATGATGAAAAATGTGAGGTGACAAATATGGCACAAGCAGGCACCACGTACGTCATCTTGTTATCTTCATTTTGGACCCTTTCACTGCCCTCAACCATGAATCTATTACTAAAATTAGGAAAGAAGTGATACGTGCTCTGGAAACGATATCTGCATTAGCCACAGGCACCGACTTCTTTCTGACACCATTGTGTGTGCGCACTGCCCTGTTATTGCTTTTCGGAAACAGTGAAGACCTATATATGCGTAGTTCAGAGTAGTCTGACTTCATGGCAGTTACTTCTTGTGCGGCAGCCGAAAATTGTGTAGAATATGCCGATGTGAGCAGGAACCTCAGGTCAACAACAAAAATACAGTAGCTTGAGCAGCCAGATACACCAGGATCCCTGGCAATGGTGGACATGCTCGCAGAATGGACCAGAAGCGATGCACGTGCAAACTATGAATTGCGACAATAAGATTAATTTCATTGTTTTTTTAGACCACCAGCGCAGTATGTAATTTGTTTAGACTTGGCTCAGTGTGTTGCTCTATTACGAAAAAGTTACTTGAAATTTTATAATGGGAGAGGCCATGGGTGCATTTCTTGTTATCATTTCTTCTTATTATCAGCACAATGTGCATCATGGGTCATCGTGAAGTGCACATATCGTGCACACAGCCTCGACTCCATGACATTGTCAGTTTAGGCTGCATTGTGCAAAATCAGTTTGGAGCTTTATTGGCTTCATACCTACACGTAACCGTATGTCGTTCTGTTCACTATGTGCACTCGCGAACTTGGTAGGCGTTTCCGGTAGTAGCCGGCTGATCACCTGCAGGCCCAAACTGCGCTTGATGCACATGGCTGTCAATACAGCCAATGCAAGTGACCTCATGCCTTATCGCCAATGTGTTGTACTGCTACAAACATTTGAAGGACAAAAGCATCTGACTGCGTTCCTCACCAACGTCTATTGCGTAAACTTGCATGCTTATCACTCGACCCTCTTATTTTATCCCGGATTTGCTGCTTCTTAACTGCTCAGAGTTCACCGTCATCGCCAGTCATGCATCTGAAACTACTGAAGTTATCTCTGGAGTTCCCCAGGGTTCCGTTCTTGCTCTGCTTCTCTTCCTAATTTTCATCAACGACCTGCCATCTGGGATTTCGTCATCCGTCCGTCTTTTTGCGGATGATTGCGTCATTTATCGCCGCATCGCCGATAATACCGACCAGGAATCATTACAAGATGACTTAAACAAAATCCAGAAATGGTGTTCTGACTGGCTTATGCAGCTTAATATTTTGAAATGTAAATGTATGCACATATCAAGTAAACGTTCCACTACCCTTTTCCCGTACTCGCTGAACTCCACGGCACTATCAGTAACTAACTCATACGGGTACCTGGGAGTCGAAATAACTAACAAGTTAACTTGGGTGGACCATATCACGAAACTTTGTGCTAACACTTCCAGAACACTTGGTTTCATCCGGAGATTGCTGGCTATGTCCCCTCCATCCATCAGGCAACTAGCATGCGAAACATACGTCCGCTCTAAAATGGAGTACGCCTCAGCCATATGGAACCCTCACCAGGTTTACTTGATTCAGTCGCTCGAAGCCATTCAGAACTGGGTAGCCCGCTTCATAACTTCCCAGTATTTGCCCTGGCATAGCGTTACTGACATGAAATTGTCTCTCGGACTCGAACCCCTAGCACTCCGCCGGAAACTTGCAATGCTCTGTCTTTTTCATAAATTGTACTTTACCTTTCCTGCACTATGCGAGAACTTATTACATGCTCCGTTACGCTCATCTTGCCATTTGTTTAAGTCCCTTAGCATACAGCGTTTGCATGGTTCTTCCAACGCCTTCAACAAATCCTTCCTCCCCATCGCCATAGAAGAATGGAACAGTCTTCCCAAAGCCGTGGTTGCAGAGTCAAATCCCTCCAAATTTAGGCAGTTACTATCAGACCATTTGAACCCAAAATAGCCACTTTTCCTCATGTTTCCTCTCCCAGCAATCGGACTTGCTTGTGTCATCGCCTATTTTTCCTTCTCTTCTTTTTTGCCACTTTCGTTTAGCGTTTTTCACATTTACGTGTACAGTTTTCTTCAAATTTATTGCTACTCAGTTTGAGATACTTTCATTGTTCTGTTTATACCTGATGGTTTCTACACAGTTTATTGTTTATTTTTCTGTTACCTTTGTTTTTTTTATTTGAGCTGATGTATGGCACTTTCCCATCGCTGTCTCCCCTTCCTATGTAATGTCCCTGAAGGGACCCTTAAGGGAATAATAAATGATGATGATGAAACTTCCAGTAGTGGCCTTCCGCCAACCGCACCTGCCGACCTGGCCAGCCATGCACCACTCCGTCGGAGTAGGTGACCAAAGTTGCAGTTTGGTGCCGAGTGCTGAATATGGAGATGATGATAATGCCATCGTCAATGGTACAACTAGTGCCATTAAGTCGTGGCTTTTGGAAATTAACCAGCACACTGGATACGCATGACACTTTGAGAAATTTTTTTTCTCTCCACATTTTCGCACTCCAAACTGTGGGTGCAGGCCTAACATGAGGGTGGGCTTTACACGCGCTAGTAGAGTTATTCAAATAACCAAGCTGGCCAGCATGCCCCATTTGAGGGTTCAGGAAAATGTGAGGATGCCAGCAATAAGGGATGCACGGGAACACCAGGCCAAATACATTGGCCACAAGGAAGCAGGGCACACATGAACTTGTCCTCAGCCTCTATTCTTTGAGCTGCACAATCAGCCTTAACAGGCCAGAGAAAAATAGGATATGCTCTTTCCAACACAGTATTTCACGCCCAGTGTGATCTTGCCAGACATGAGTTGGCACACTTTCCAGCCCATGCTGTTTATATAGCAGGTACTGAGGTCATAACATAACTAAATACAGTTAAACCTTGATGTAACAAAGTTTGTAAAATCAGCAATTTGCTTCGTTATATTGAAATTTTGTTGTACTGGAAATTTGACCTTTTATGCAAATAAGTATTCACCAATCAATTTTTTTTTCTTACAAGGAAGGGGTCCCAACATTTTCAGAATTATCAGGCAATCGAAAAAAGGAAGTTTGAATTTGAAAAAGATTCATTTTGTTGAATTTGAGTGTTGGCAATGAGAGCTATTTTCATGCCATGTCGATGATATCTTCACATCAGTGGTAAGAATTAAGCAAAGCCAGCCACGCTTTCACATCCACTCCGTCCCCATAATGCGTAGTGTTGCTCACAGTGGGACGACATTATCGTGAAAAGCGCTGGCACCACGGAGCAAACGCTTCGTCTGCCTCTCACTTCCAACGCATCTCTGAAACTGTGCCTGGGCTGCGCATGCACTCAGCCACGCTGACAGCCATGAGCAGCCACCAACCTGCTCCCCAGGCACATGGGGCAGGTTGAAAGTGTTTAATCACTGGTTTACCAGCTCCACACAATAGTTATCAGCTTGGGTATGAGACAACTGCCACAGTTATGGCCAATTTCAATGGCCCTATTAAAAGAAACGTTTGCTCAGGTCCTTCTAGTGACACCACTGTAGTGGCCTCTGTAGCATTAAAGATGCTTATATTCCCTATAGCTTGCTTTACACTGCCTGCTGTCGCACTAGTCTTGCCATTTTATCTCCAAGAACTAGCAACATGGTACAAACAATAAAAAATATACCATGTAATCTACAACAAGCATCTAAATTTAGCATTCCCTTCAACGCCCCTTTGAGTAGGCCCCAAACAAGCAACTTCTTGTCTGCAGCACATAACTTCCATGTGTCATTCCAGATAACAGCAGTCCTTAGCTTGATGGTTCATGCAAACTTCATCTTCAGCTGAGATACAAAATGACCCTTTTAATTTGCACTGTCTAGCAACACATAAGCTTTGGCAATGAAGTGAGTTTTTTTTATGCCATACCCGCCAAATGCAGTGGTGTTGAGTTCCTGCCTTGAGAGTCCCTACAATTAATATTTTCACTTGATACCAGCTTCATGACCCTTGCAAGATTGCCCTTCTTAGCAGCATCTAAAAGTGCAGCATCCCCTGAAAAAGGAAAACAGGAAGCTAACTTTTTTAAAAAGCCACATAACAAGCAGGGGAGGGGACACTTGGCTTGGTGTACAATCAAACCTGATTACAATAAAGTGATATCCAATTCAAAAATCGGCTGTGTCTAATATATTCAATAAAAGACCACCAAAATTGGCACAAATCGATGTCTGTAATTATGCAGAAAAATTTACAGACATGCTATTGCAGAACTCGAGCCTTATGGTAAATATGTGTATCAATATCTTTAAAAAACAAATTTACTTGAAGGAAATTATTTTGGCTGGTGCGAACAATGAACGGTAACTTTTAGTCTGGCTATCAGCAATTGGGTAAGGTCCCAAATAGTTGGGATTGTCCATTTTAATTTGCAAGTCAGAATCTTTCCAAGGGAAATGCATGCTTGACTGGTTTATTGGCGTGCTGTGCAGCTGACTAGATTCCAACCTGTAGCAAGTGCCCAACTGCCATAAGGTCACAGACCAAGCCTACATATACAAAATGCACAGTAATATGCAGCACATGTGACTCACACATTGTTGCACCTCATGATGCATGATAAGGACTCGCCAGGCAAAAAGCAAATGTGTAGTCATCACAACATGCAAGCTGGAATGAAATATTATTTCACTTATTCACTCTTAGGGCAATACAGGGCCCACAAAGCACAATGGAAGAAGAAATTAGCCTTTTGAAAAGGTCTTGGCCTTGCAGGGTTGCAGCACATTCTTGCATAAAAAGGGCTGCGTGCATGCAAACATAAAGTTAACAACATATGTAAGTTATAATGCATAATACATAAAACAGGCCAACAGGCCCTGAGAAAATACATTAGAGGAAAGAAAGTCACTACTGCTTGTAGATACTGCTCACATTATTAAAGAGGCCCCGAACTACCCCTCGGTCATGGTGAAAAAACACAGTCTGCGAATAGCATATGCTGCTGTGAACATATCAGCGAAATTGTGCAGTCGCGTGTGGCACGTGGATCTCGCAAGCAAAGCGTATGTCACCTTTCTCTCAAAGGTTCTCTTGTCAACAAAAACCTCCTCCTCGCTATTTTCTGGACGCTTTATTTCATAATATAGCAGATTGCAATATCCAGATGCTATTGGCCAATAGCTGACATCAATCAAGAAGGGTGTTTGGATCAGTGCACTTCTTCCTACTGTTACTGTGTGTATTTATTGACACAGTTTAACAAAAAGGCTCAAGTAAGCGAATATCTGCTTTCGAATTTCAATAATAATTACGTACTTCCGGAAGAAGCAGACTATCGTCTCCTCACACTCGGCTGTGGCTGCCCATGTAGGTATTTAAAATGACAGAAAGCTGAGCTAGTTGGTAAGGATTCATTATGCAAAAAAGAAGTGAGGCGTGCAGACAGGACACAAGAGTAGAGAAGTGGACAACACGAACGGTGTTCGTGTTGTCCACTTCTCTACTCATGTGTCCTGTCGGCACGCCTCACTTCTTTTTTGCATAATGAATAGGTATTTAACTTTGGCCACTGTATCGTATCCATCGTATGTGGCGCAGCGCTGGCTTCGCATCTATGGCACGTGTGACGTGACCGATATCGGTATTGCACATGACATATGGTGGTGAGGGAACACACCCTCTCTCACTTAGTGTATATATACACGGCTGTTGAATAAACGGGGACACTTTCCACTCCCTTTGCTTGGAGCCTATGGTCATGTCTCGCCTGCGGCACCGCACGATACATGGTGTCAGGAGTGGGGTGAACGCCGACGTCCAGTCTTGGTAAACTGAACGCCGACGTCCAGTCTTGGTAAACTGAAGATTACACTACAAGACCAGCCCCATGGACTTCCTGAAGCCACCAGGCCTGCTGAGCTCGGCTGGCGAAATTGCCAAGAACTGGCAAGCATTCAAGCAAAGGTTCAAATTTTTTCTCGCTGCATCAAAACAGACAATTCGCAAGCCTCGAACAGAATCATGCAAGACAGCACGTCTGCTGAGTGTTGCAGGCGAGGAAGCCATGGAGATCTTCAACACGTTCAGCTTTGGTAAAGACGAGAGCAGGAATGACTACGCCACTGTCATTGCGAAGTTCAATGCATATTGTGCTGCTCAGCAGAACGAAGTCCATGAGCGCTACGTTTTCCGTACGTGAGTCCAGGCCCCTGGTGAGCTTTTCGAACCTTTTTTTGTAAGACTTAAAGAACCAGGCACGAGCATGCAACTTTGGCTCCCAAATAGACGCAATGATTAGGGACCAAACTGTTTATGGAACTAACGACGAGAAACTTCGAGAAAGGTTGCTGCAGGACACTACACTGAATTTACTGAAGGCTGAGCAGGTTGCTAAAACAGCTGAAGCGACAGCACCACAACAAAACGTTTGGGCACGGGACGAAAGCCACATTGACGTGATGCATAATGAACACCGAAGTAAACAAAGTGACTTGCCCAGACATTACAAGTGTCCTAAGTGCGCACGTATGCACCCACCACGAAGGTGTCCTGCATTCGAAAAAACATGTCGCAAATGTCAATGCCCTAACCATTTTGCTATCTGCTGCAGACGATTTGCCGATATTGGCGCACTTCAGGGTGGTGAAGATAACTTTGACATTCTGGACGTGTCAAGCTGGTAGCAAGCCAACACGACTGGACAGTTGTCGCCCAAATCAAGAATGTACCACTTGAATTCAAGGTTGATACAGGAGCGCAAGCAAATCTACTATCTTTCGGATGCTACCATAAAATTCGCCCGAAGCCACCCCTGAAACCAAGCAGCGTGGTGTTACGTTCGTATGGCGGAGGGGTTATCAAGCATGATGGCGTCATTCGTACAGAATTAGCCCTAGGTGATCGTTGCACTGTCCTCGACTTCTTTGTAGTGTCCAAGGGGCATCAAGCCATCCTGGGCTTACAGGCTAGCGAAAATTCTGGACTTGTGTCACGCATACAGGCAGTATCTCGAAACAGTTCTGAGGAAGTAGCAATGAACTTTCGCCACTTGTTCACAGGAACCGGGTGCGTGGAAAGGGTATATCGAATGGTTTCATGTGACGACGCCACACCAATCGTCCAAGCAGCTCGACGAGTCCCGCTGGCTCTAAAGGAACCCTTGCGAGAAGAACTGGGACGCATGGAGCGCGCAGGCGTCATAACCAAAGTCACCGAGCCCACAGACAGGGTGAGCCCATTGGTCATTGTTAGAAAGAAAGACGGGGAAATTCGAGTATGTATCGGCCCCAGGAGGATTAACCAATGCATCAAGAGAAAACATTACACAATGCCGCGAAGGGAAGACATAGAGGCAGAGTTAGCGGGCACTACAGTTTTCACCCGTCTTGACGCGAACTATGGTTTTCACCAAATTCCGTTGGACAATGAAACCTCACGAATTTGCACCTTTGCAACGCCATTCGGGCTCTACAGATTTCTGCGCTTACCGTTTGGTATAGCATCGGCGCCCGAGAAAACGCTAAATGAAATTGTTGAAGGCCTTCCTGGGGTCAGAGTACACGCTGATGATGTACTGGTGTGGGGGTCGTTGAGGCAGGAGCATGACAGGCACCTGCAGTCGGCACTGCAAGCAGCAGAACGCGGCGGTCTGACATTTAATCCGAACAAGTGCTCCATTGGTGTTGGCAAAATCGAGTTTCTTGGTGATGTCATTGACCAGGAAGGCATCAAACCAAGCCCATCACTGACAAAATCAATGATGCATATTTCACCGCCAACCGACAAGCTCGCAGTACAGAGGATGCTAGGAACCGTGAATTATTTCAGCAAGTTTATGCCGTCACTGGCCCAAAGGACGACACTCCTCAGAAATCTTATGAAGTAGAATACTGCATTTGACTGGACGTCTAATCATGCTGACGAGTGGAGGCAGCTTTGCGAAAATTTAAGTAGAGCACCTTTACTAGCCGTGTTTGATCGAACAAAAGCAACAAAGGTGTCATGTGATGCACCGCAAAACGGAATCGGCACAGCGCTACTGCAGTGCCACCAGGACACATGGAAGCCAGTCGGATATGCCTCGCAGCACTTACAGAGTGCGAACAACGTTACTCACAAATTGAAAAGGAGGCAATGGTGGTGGCATATGGATACGAGAAGTTTAACCATTTTGTATATGGTCGGTCGTTTATTCTTGAAACTGATCACCACCCCTTGATCGCCATCTCGCAGAAGGCCATTGGAGACATGCCCCCGAGGTTGCAGCGGTTTCTCCTGTGCCTTCTTCGCTAAGACATAAAACTTCAGTTCACACCAGGGAAGCAACAGCTTCTCGCCGACATGCTGTCACGTGCAACAACCGGACCCATCACGGAAAACGACGTCATCAACGACGACACTGAAGTGTACACAATAATTGTCTCTTCGCTTGTCACCGATAACACCTGGATGAGGTTGGCTATGGAAACTAGTCGGGATGAAGAAATAAATCAAGTTCTTGGGGACCTGGCGGCAGGAAAAGCACTCCAAGGCCATGGGAAGTCTTTTGAAGGAGAGCTTTCTCACGTGAACGGAGTCCTCTTAAAAGGGTGCAAAGTTGTAATTCCGGCTACCATGAGGAAATAAACTTTGGAACCCATTTGTCAAGGCCACCTGGGCATCAATAAATGCAAATCACGAGCCAGGCAACTCGTCTTCTGGCTAGGAATCAACCGTGACATAGAACCTTTAGCACAGGCGTGTTCTGCATGCAAAACGTACGCGCACGGACAGCCCGAAGAACTGTTAAAGTTACGACCAGTACCTGATAAACCGTGGCATCGTGTCAGCATCGATATTTTTGAGCATGGTGGACGGTTATACCTGTGCGTCTACGACGCATTATCAAACTTTCCTGAAGTAGAGCTGGTAGAAGATTTTCTAGCCACGCATTTGCTGCATTTACCCGAAGGTACAACTTCAACCACACCACTTCCAGCCCTCGGTACCCCCAGTCCAACGGTGTGGCGGAAAAAGGCGTGCAAGTAGTTAAGAGGATTTTAAAGAAAAGCATTCAAATGAATCACAATTTTTGGCTTGGTCTTCTTGCCTACAAATCTACTCCAATGGAATCTGGACAATCACCTGGCAAAGTAATTCAAGGAAGACGACTACGGACAACGTTGCGAGATGTCCGGCCATGCCCAGGTCGCAGCGTACAGAAGCATCATCAGACCGACCATTGCAGCCGACAACTACCACCGCTCAACCCTCGAGACACGGTACGCATCAAAAAAGGGGCGTGGGCCACCAAAGGTCAAGTCATTCAAGCTGCGACATATCCCCAGTCGTATAACATAATCACTGAAGACGGCACATTCCTGCAGCGCAGTCGGTGACATCTGCTGCCTACAAGAGAAGCTTCTCGACAGAGAGGCCTTTGCGACTCCGAGGAGGACCTCCGCCAAGGAGCTGACGAAAGACCTTCAGCATACAGCAGTAACAATGCTGCAGAGTCACCGGCCACAACTGGCAACATTCCTGCCTCATCCAACGCTCCTGCAGGCTTGCAGCAGAACCAAGAACCTGCATTTAGAAGGTCAACCCAAGAACAAAGGCCCCCACAGAGGCTTACTTATAATCGAAGCTTTGTGCAAGTTCCCTAAATCGTGTTCTAAATGTTTGTTTCTACTAATGTTTTTTCCCGTGTTTTTTTTTTTCTTTCCACCTTTAAAAGAAAAGGGGATGTATCGTATCCATCGTATCTGGTGCAGCGTTGGCTTTGCATCTATGGCATGTGTGACGTGACCAATATCGGTATCGCACATGACACATGGTGGTGAGGGAACACACCCTCTCCCACTTAGCGCATATATACACGGCTGTTGAATAAACGGGGACGCTTTCCGCTCCCCTTGCTTGGAGCCTCTGGTCATGTCTTGCCTGCGGCACGGCACAATACAGCCACCTTGCTTATCGGTGTCGTAGCCATCGAGTCTCACTAATTTTTCACTAGTTTTGAATAGTCAACTAGCCTCAAACCCTGGAAACATAAGGCAAGACCACATGCATGCTTGCCACCATGCACCCTCTCCTGGTTAAATGCTTTACTTGTTTATTTATTATTTCGAATACTTTCCTGGCCTGAAGGCATTACAGAAAGGAGTGGCAAGTAAGTACAGAATTATACAATAACAGGTTTTAAAAAGCGGCCGAAAATACAGCAGTCTTTCAGTAAACAGTAGTCTTGAATTTGTCAATGTCAGAATGGCAGCGATGGAGAAAGGAAGGCCATTCCAGTCAGCACTGGTCTTGGGAATAAAAGACTGACGACACATTTTGGCAGACTGCTTCGTAAAGCCCCGCTGTGCACAAAGCAAATGCTGCAGTTGCATGTAGCTGTGAGGTGCTGCGAGAAGTCCACTGGCTGAGCCCACTATGTCTCGCTGAGGACAACTGCATTTGGCGAGTACTAGGTGCCAAAATCAGAAATAGTTGCATCTAAGTGAACATCTGAAATCAAATTTGAACTTCGCACCACAGTAACGTTCAGTAGGTGGAGCATTGTGGCCACACCCCGCTCCACTGTATCCTTCACAGTGGAAATCATTAAAGAAGCAGAAGCACCGCGAATGGTATGTTTGATTGCCAGTAACTCCACTTCTGCTGAACGCATGCTGAAGAACTTTTTGCAGCAAAGTATTTTTGAAATAGTCTAATTTAACTTCAACTGTATTTATCGAATTCAAAAAAAAAAAAGTGGTTCAGAGGCCCTGTAAAGTCAGTAAAACCAATGTAAGGAACCTGTGGCAAAAACAGCATTCCAACTTATGGAAAAAATTATTGCACTCAATACAACATAAGAAGACTTGACAACCATACAGAACAAGTCTCGAGGTTGTAGCACTGAAAGGGCAATGTCTTACATTGACAAAAATCTTTTGAATGTGATGCATTTTTATATTGGCAAGGAAAGTTGGAAAAAAATGGCATTAGGCAACACTCTGTGGTATCAAATATGCTTCTTGTCAAATCCACTTTGTATACATTAGCTACCATTATGTGATGAGCAGTGGTCAAACAAAGAACGTCGCTGTTTGTATTGAAAAAGAAAAATGAAAAACACATTTATAGAAAGCCTACGAATAGCCAGCAATATTTAGATTATACTAGTCATCACTGATGACACTTTAAGCGAGGAAACTTTGTGGGGGCAGGCAAAATGAATAAGGAGGATCTGTAGCGATGGCAGCGATTATTTTCCCCACTAAAATAATAAGGGCAACATTAACTGAAATAAATTAGCCCCATAACACCTAAACCAGGCCTACAGAGATGCATGTAAGTTGCAAAGGAGATCAGCATTAACTAGGCATTCATAAAAAATTATTCCAATGCCGTCCCAAACATAACCATCATTCTACAGAAATGCTACTCATATAAGTAAGGAGCTCCTTAATACCAAAGGTCACAATAGCAACTTTAAACATTGTTAGTACTACACGCTAAAGTAAACCCTCAGTGTACTGTCAACTTAACAGCCTGTGCTCGTGCCAGGTGCAAGACCTGCAAACATATGAAAAATTCCATAAAAGTAGAAAACACTGCAAGTGCTTATGCGAATGAAAACAAATTCAGTTTTCCTTGCACTAATTGGATCGTTCTTTACTTGCTGTATATTCACTGTGCCACAAATACATTGGCAAAACAGGACAGCCAATGAATGTTGATGAAATGAGCATCGCATGGAGGCAGCCAAGAAACTTCCCAAAGCAGTGGCAGAAAACCTTAGGTCACAATTTAGATTCTGCAGTAAAACATTCGTTCTCCCACAGATAGAAAATATAAACTTTTATGTCATCCACAAGTTCAATACACTCCAACCAAAAGGTATAAATGTTTTAAAGGGAGCTCTTAATCAACTTGCAACACAAATATAACACAAATGACATAAATATAACTATTAGTAGCCCTTAATTATATTTATTTATTTATTATAATTATTATTGTTCTATTTAGTATTATAAGTAAACTGATTTGATCTCTGTGGTCGTACACCTGGTTAGACCAGGGCAGCCATAACCCCAACTTTCATTTAATCAATCTGAAGTGCATTGAATGAAACAGATCATGGTAAGTAGCACACATAGACACAGCAGACAGGCCAAGAGAGCATTTGTCTGGTGTGTCTATTTGCGTTATTTGTCGTATCACTCAGCAAACTTTAAAATTAATGAACACCAACTAGCCCAGTTGCTCGCTTTACTCACCACATCATTTTATCCATTTTCTTTACATGCGTATTCCACTCTACTTTTTCTCAAGCTGACTATTACTAATTTACTAGTATATCCAGTTTAAATCTAACCTTTGTTCATTTCGTTTTATTTATTTATTTTTACCTTTTTTTTAACACTTGTGTAGTATTTTGCGAGTGTGTTCCTTTCTTTTCAAGTCTCTCGATGGTATGTGTATGCATACTCTTGGCTGGCTTCCAGTTTTTTATTTATACTCTTAACCAAACACAGAATGCTAGACCTGTTTCTCTGATCCAGTTCCCTTTCCTCACTTGTTCCTCCTTCCCTCTTTTCTTTGCCTCTCTTTTTACTGGAGAGATTATATGAATATCTCCTGCTTTCATAGAAAACCAGGCACACTGGATTGGCAGTGCCTATCTATGCGCAAAAAATTATTTTCCGTTTCCAGTTATTACCTCCATTTTTTGAAAGAACCCAAACACTCCCCCCCCCCCCCGTTCCCCTTTTTTGTTTAACTCCAACCCTATTTTTGTCATCCCTCCCCTTTAATTTTGGGTGTGCATTTGTTATTTCTTTGTACTTTGACATCAGCTACCCCACACCATGGGCCCATTGTGGGTTGGGGAGAGTGAGCTACACGTGCACAAAAACCCTGCTAAGGAAAGCTGCCCTGTTGAAGACCTTGTCTCAAATGCTAGCTTTAGAAACCTTCCTTGATTGATCACTGCTTACTCACTTCAAGCCTCTATCTTCCTGTCAACTACAGTCTTATTTGAATACCTACCATTGGAGCTTTTCTTGTGTTTAAAAGTGCCCCAGTGTTTCTGAAGGAACTTTAGAGGTTGTTTCAGCTAACTTATGCCAAGCTTTCAAAAAATTATGGTACATTCTATGAGGATGCAACCAAATCAGTATTGTTCACTGTCCTCTTGAGCAACTCAAGATATTTGTTAATTTCAGCTCAAGCTATTCACAAAAATTAGCTTTTAAAGTATTGACTTAAACGCAATATCTCCAATGGAGTAGAATGTACTGACAAATATCAAAACAATTTTTTTTAGAGGATAACTGTGGTGGTCTTACTTTCTTTATGGCTACAAAGAAAGCACACAAGATCTGAAAAAGTACTACGTGGCTAGGTGCTTGCACCGTGCAGTGACATACTACTCCATCTCATATGTAGCAAGCAACGCTACAAAGGCCTTGTTCACGTTTGTGACCAAAAGATAGTGCACTACGTACGAAAGAAATATATAACGCATGCTGTAGTATATCAGTTTCAGTTTCTGTTTGCCTTTACACGCCGCTAGCGGCACCAGTTTTGTCACCTGTATATACACATGCCTCTAAATAAAGAGGGGCTAGTTCCGTTGCGGCCATGACTATCTTCATGGTTCCTCTGCGGCTTCGCCAAAATACAACAATGGCGACGAGGGTGGGGTCTTTTTGAGAAGCGTAACCACGCCTGCAACTTTTCTACGCCGTGAGCTGTATTGGGCTCGCTGTATCGGGCTTGCTCCGCCACCCCCCATTCCTGCCTGTACCCGGCCGCCCTCCTGTTCCCTGGCCGCAATGGCACCGGATGTTCGAGAACTACCTGCTGGCATCAGGAGCATCCGACTTCAAGCCCGAACGTCGCAAGGCCTTGCTTATACACAGCCTCGGCGTTGAGGGTGTCTTCTCCAGCCTACTGCTTACATCGGATGCTGCCCAGAGCGGTGAGTCAGCTGCCGGCGGTAACCGTAGTGAGGATAGCGGGGACGCCGCTCAGCCTTCTGTTTACGCCGAAGCTATCAAAACCTTAAAGCAACATTTCACAAGCACAAGCAATGTCGTCGCAGAAAGGCACCAGTTTCGCCGCCGTATTCAACAACCGGGGGAACCTGTACAGTAGTATGTTGCTGCACTATGGGCTCTCGCCGTAGCCTGTTCTTATGCGTCTCTGGAAAACTCACTTCGGGACCACTTTGTGGAAGGGGTTGAGTCCCAGCACCTTCCTGAATGCTTTCTTCTTGAGGGTTCGACCCTCTCATTCCCCTGAGCAGTGACATTGACTTCACAAGTCGAACAGGCCAATGAGGACATTTGAGAATTTCCTTCCGGCAATGTGCAGCCCATATAAGGGAACTCTCGCTTGACCATAGAGGCACTGGAACCCGCAACCCTCCTTTGTGTACGACGCGCCCCTGCGTGCACCTCGTACCGAGGCGAGTTTGCAGCACGACAGCCGCCAACCTGCCTCATATCTGTGCCCATACAACTCATCCTCTCACTGCTATCGTGCTTTGCGTCAGCACTGTGCCGCATCACCCCGCTGCCCAGCCTAAGGTCAATGTTGCTATCATTGTGGTCTCATTAGTCACTTCAGCGCGGTACGCAACAAGAAGCGATGGGCCGTTGTGGTTCGTGAGCTTAGCGAACAGACATTGGCCGACACTGAAACATTGCCTGACAATGAAACCTTGCCCGACAATAAAACACTGCCCGAAAATGAAACTGTCAATGAGGCTGTGAGTATTCTATGTGTGACCGCGTCCGGCCGCGCTGTAATTCTAGTCAAGGTAGCAGTTGGTCACGTTAACATTCCTTATCGACTCGGGATCTTCAGTGTCCATTCTAGCAGGTGATCTTTTTGATAAAAATTTTGCCGGACAGGTGCTGCTGTCCGCGTCCCGTGTGAAGCTGTTAAGATTATTCAAAAAAGCCTATTCCAATGCGAGGATGCTTTCTTTCGAAAGTCGCATACAAGACACGCGAGGCGTCCATTCTGTTCTACGTTGCCTCGCAAGGCACATCGCTTCTGGGTGTTGACGCCATTATGGCTCTTGACTTCCAGATTGATGGCTCGTCCCTCTGCTGCCTTGAGACTACTACATCTACCAACGTACAAGTTCCAGTTCAGGAACCAGTTTCATCTGTACAGCTTCCAGCACAGTTGCGCAATGAATTTGCATGTCTTTCAGACTCCACCCTTGGCCTAGCCCATGGGTTTGTGCAACGTGTCAAAGTACGGCTCTCGATTGCGCCCGTTGTAGCAAAACTTCGCCACCTTCCTCTTTCACTCTGAACTCAGGTAGCTGAGGAACTTCCGTCGGCTAGAGCAGTTGGGTGCAATAGAGTGCATTAACACTTCAGAATGGGTGTCTCCTCCGATTATTGTTGTTCAAAAGAAGGATGGAGGCATTCATGTTTGTGTTGACTTACCGGAGCCTAACCACGCTGTCGTGACGGATAGCTTCCCTCTTCCACACACTCGGTGGGGCAACGGATTTTCCGAAGCTAGATCTCACTTTGTCCCGTTACCAGGTTTTGCTTGATCCTGAAAGCTGTGACATAACTCACGATGGCCTCTTCCGCTTCAAACATGTGTGCTTTGGGTCGGCATCCACCCCTACTGCATTTCAACAAATGGTGTCGAAAATCCTTCAAGGATGCTCTGGTGTTTTGTTCTATATCGATGACATCATTGTTTTCGGGAAGAGCGAACAGGAACCCTTGGCCAACCTGACCGCTGTACTGCGGGGAATTAAGGAAGCAGGGCTCAAGTTGAATGAAAAGCGTATTTGGCATACAGGAACTTTCCTTCTTGGGACACAGGATCACACTGCAAGGCATTTCTCCTTTGCCAGGGAAAATTGCTTCCATTATGAATACTCCAGCACCCACTGATAGTACTAGTCTGCGCTCTTTCCTCGGACTGATAGAGTATTATGCCAAGTTCGTTCCCAGGCTTGCTGACGTGGTAGAACCACTGCAAGCTCTTCTCCAGAAGAACCAGCCATTCAAATGGAATGATGCTGTAGACGCCAGTTTCGCCCAGGTGAAGTTTCTGTGTCCCTTCCAGTTGCAGTGTCTACTGACGTGTCCGACTGCGGACTGGGTGCTGTTCTCCAGCAGGTGAATGGCCACAGGCTGCGAACTGTTGCCTTTGCTTCATGCACACTTTCACCTGTAGAGAAGAAATACGGAGTTGGAGAGTGTGAAGCGCTGGCGTGTGTTTGGGCCTGTGAGCATTGGCATACGTACTTGTGGGGACAGCATTTCACGTTGTGCACGGACCACCAAGCTTTGGACACACTGCTTTCTTCTCAAGGCACTGGGCGCCACCCTCTTCGCACTGCATGCTGGTCGGAGCTGCTGCTTCGCTACAATTATACAGCAGAGTATCGGGAAGGGTCTGAAAACCAGGTGGCGGATGCCCTTTCCCGCCTTCCAGTTCCGTCTGCGTAGCAAAATGTCTCATTTGATTAGGTTGTGTCCTTTGTTGAGTTACCGTGCCTCACCAAAGAGCAGTTTCAACAGGCCCTTCGTGAAGACTGCATGTTAGAACTAGTCAAGATCTATGTCGCCAATCTTGGCCAGCACATAAGACACTCTCGGACGAACTTCAGCCTTTCGTCTTGGTACGTGAAGAATTGTCAGTCGTTGACAACCTGCTCCTGTGCGGCGAACGAATCGTCGTTCCTTTGTGTCTCACACTGAAGGTAATTGCTGCTGACCATGAAGCTCACCCTGGTATAGTTCGAACAAAAGCTTGGCTACGAGAACGGTTCTAGTGGCCAGGCATGGACAGGCAAGTGGAGCTTTCCATCCAGAACTGCAGCATATGCCAGATGGCTGACAAAAGTACCAAGACTGCTGCTACTCCCTTGCAGCCAGTACCCCTGCCAGAGCATCCATGTCAGAAGCTTGCTCTTGACACCACCAGCCTTAGAGAGAGCACCACATGACTGCAGATACGCCATTATGCTAGACTGTGTGAAGACTGTGTGTTCTCCTGTGAAGGCTATCCGGACGTAGTGGTCTGCGACAATGGGCCCCAGTTCTCATCTATGGGTTCATTGAGTTCCTCAAAGATTGCGCCATCCGCTTTGTGCACTCTTCCGTTTACTACCCCCAAGTGAACCGACTTGTCGAGCGGTTTAACCGGGTCTTCCAAGAATTTTGTGTAGGTCGCCATGCTGGAACAGTGTCCGCTTCGCCAAGCAGTAACCGAGTATTTGGGCATATATCGCTGCATTCCGCATGCCACTACGGGGGTTGCACAGTCTGTTCTCCTACACGGACGGCAACCGAGAACACGCCTTGACATTATGGGTCACTCGTCACCAGCTTTCGTCAGTGATTCTGTTTCCGAACTTCCCTGTCTGCGACGAGTTAAGAGCAAGCAAGACTACAGCAAAGAGTACACAGACCATCGCAAGGCTGCGAAGAAGACCACAGTGTCTGTTGGTGATTACGTTAGAATTAAAAAACCTGGAACATCGGTTAAGGGAGACCTCATGTTTAGCCACCCGAGGAAAGTAATCCGTCAGCAAGGTCTATCAACATTTCGGCTTGATGATGGACGAACCTGAAACGCATCAAAGCTATCCAGGGTACTTGCAGCTTCAGCCACATGGAATCTGCAGCATAATGCTGTTTCCGAACCCGTGACTCCATCGTCGGCATCTATGCAACCCAACGATTACGCCTCAACAGCTCGACCCAAAGCCTCACCAGCTACACCCATGCAACGAGCTCCAGCGCCAGCTGTGTCGGATAATCCTGTGCTTCAATGTCGGGTTCAACGACCGAGGAACAGAAGGCCTCCAGATTGATACCAGGACCACATGTAGCTTGTGTGCTAGGTGCAGACAGGTGCAGTGCCAGAGAACTTGAGTGCTGCATGAACTGTGTGCAGATGGTTGCATGTCTCTGCGAGCATTTATTTGTATTTTTTTTTAATATTGCTTGTTCTAGGCCATGCTGTACAGTTGTTCCATACAGTACATAGTGATGAGCACATGCCATGTATGGTTGAATATATTTGTAACATTTTTGTAAATACTGCATTTCTGTATAACAATACTAATCTACTAATTATTACTTACCTTGTTCTTGTAAGGAGGGAAATATGTAGTATATCACTTTCAGTTTGTTTTCCTTTACACGCCGCCAGTGGCGCCAGTGTTGTCACCTGTATACATACATGCCTCTGAATAAAGAGGGGCTAGTTCCGTTGCGGCCGTGATTGTCTTTGTGGTTCCTCTGCGGCTTCCGCCGAAATACAACACATGCGCCATTAATTCGACATAGCATCATTAAGTCTCATACTTTTGTCTTACGAAATACACAAGGTGGTTATAACACCGTAGCTGAACCTACTTATCACCATATTAAAAAGTTATGGTGGTAACCTATTCACCCTTTTATTTACCACCAAACGAGCAGTGACATGCTTCTGCAACCAGCGGTCACAGCACAGTTCTCGGACTCGCAACCAGAACATAGTATATGTTGCATCTGGAAGTGCAAAAGTGCACATATAACGTGTGATTTTACATAACTTTACATCAAGTTGTATTTGTATTATGTGGAGTAGTTATTTTAACACTGCATTGAGTGAGACTTCTAGATGTGGCTTTCACAGTGTTGCCTGCTATGCATGGAACAGAGCCTAGAGCCTTTATGCATGCCACCAGCAAATGCTGCAGACAGACAGGATGTAAGAACAGGCTGTATGCAACAGAGATGGATCAAAGACAATGGTCTTGCCTTCCATTTTTTCCAAAAAACTTCTTCCCCGATCACCCATACTCTCCGACGGGTGCAAAAAAAATGCTTTCTCTTTCTCTCTCTTGACTGCAAAAGCAATGAAGCAGATGAAGCCACAGAATATAGTGACAAAGAGCACAGGTAATTCTTGAAGCTCTGTCAGTGTTTTTGCTGCTGACAGACTGCGTGAAGAGTGAAGAGGCTTCAGTGGCAGATGGCAATGCATTGAAGACGACAGATGTGGCCATCACCTTGTGACCTATTCACATGTTTGGTCAGAGTGCTACATTGTTCATTCACTGGAAGCATGTTTCAAAGCACTGATTTCGTTGTGTGCAAGCACTTTGTCACAAGGTACTTTTAGATCTCATGCACTTTCTTTGGAGCCGTCAAAAATTAAATACCACAGCAGCTATCTTAATGAAAGGAAATCAATTCGACATTCTTACACTCAAAGCACTCTATACAATATGCCTCACGTCAGTGCAGAGGTTGCCACTAACAAGCTGTTCTTTCTGTCCACTTTTATTTCCCTTAAACTTATCAGTTCTAAAGTTTAATTAAAATTCTAAATAACTTCCTCTGTGGTTTCCCTGGCTTCATTTGTTGTATCCATACAGTATACATCCCATTTCAAAAGTAGCACACTTCTAAAATTAAAGAAATTGTGAAGATGGAGTACCTTTGAGAAGATCTGCCACATCTTGGTCACCATCTTTCACTAAATCAAGAGGTGTATTACCGTCACGGTTCTTCTTGCTTGGGTCAGCTCCATGCTAAAGCAGAGAGCAACAGTCACACAGATGCAGCCAACTTATGATACATGACATACATACCTTAAGCAACAGCTTCACAATGTCATATTTTCCTTTAGCAGTTGCTTCATGAAGTGGCGTGAACTTCCAGAGATCAGAAACATTTACACTGGCACCATGCTGCCAAAAAGAAAAAAAAATTAGATACTTTCACGGTGTTCACTTTAAAAAAAAAAAGAATACTACATTAAGAAGGCATAAAAGATGTGATGACAAGTTTTGCTTACCTTCACCAAAAGGTCAGCTACTTCATAATGACCATATGAGCAAGCATTATGTAGAGGCACCAAGCCCCTAGAAACAGAAGCAGACATGTTAGGACATACCTATACTTAAACTCAGTTTCACACGCTGCAATTATAGCCCAAGATATGTAATTCTGCTGCTTTCAACATCTGCCATCACTGGGTTCCACAAAGTTGGTTGCATCGTTGCAGGTCTGTTGCAATGAGTATGATAACCTCCTTGCAAATCAATGGGAAGCATGAATGCGTGTGCCATGTGATAGGAGAAAGTGCAAGCAGTCATTAATACAGGAGACATCAGCAGTGTTTAACATATTGTTGCCAAAACATGGTGTTCGCATCTATTGCAATCTATTGCAATAGATTGAATCTATTGCCCTGCAATGTCATCTGAACTAATTTCACTACAAAGAATATGAAGTGCAATCCCAAGTTCAATCAATAAAAAAAGCAGCGGAACCCATCTCACAATAATTATCGACAGTAATGTGTTAGCATTGAATCAATATAGTGACACAATGTATTGCCACCATCGAAACGAGCTACGCAGGAGGCATGTCCTACGGTGGGACTCCTTTTTCGCGCTTCCCAAAGAACACTCAGTGCCATGAGACGACGCACTTATGAAAAGCCTGCACGTGGCTTATGAAATACATGGTACGCTGGCACGTGCGGGTTCTGAGAAACACATCATGCGGTAACCGGGCTCCTCTCTCATGCTTCTTTCTGGACATGCTGCACCATCTGCTGGCACTGCCTAGAGGTCCACGCGTGGCCTCCGAGACGAGAAGCCTTCGAATGCTGAGAATTGCTCTCTTACATGCCACACACCCTGTGGCACATACTCAGTGACCAAAGTTGGCCAGGGGTTCACTGAAGAACTGTACACGCCTGGTACATTTGTGGTGCAGCCTGCTAATACGTCAGGTGGTGATGTGGGTTTGCTTCTACTCAGCATCAGAAAAATTTAGGGATCTTTTTCACGATATATAACGGCACATTCCCCGTGGCACATACCAAGTGACCCAAGTTGGCATCAGATACGTTCATTGAAGAGCAGCACACACCTACTGGCACACACCGAGTGACCCAAATTGGCATCAAAGAGGCTCACTGAAGACCAGCACTGTTATGTTGCTGCGTGGGTCGTATCGCGAGGCACCATCGCGACAAGGCGTATCGGCAATAACCTTTTATTGCCATTACGAAACAAACAGAAAACAGTGGGAACTTGATAACTGCTACAATATATACATTCTTGAGACCGGGAGAGGGCGCTCTTCAACACAGGGGTTAACTGATGCAGATACGTGATCCGCTGAACTCAGCGGCCAGAATCGGAACACTCCTTCCCCCTTAGTTGGTACTTAACAGTCAGCCAATGCCAGCACAAAGTCCCGAAGATGTTGTGGTGTCTTCCGGGAACGCTGCGAATGGCGTGGGCCCGGCAATTCTACACTTTGCTCTGTTGGTGCTGGCTGAGGTGCTGCTATGTCGTCCGAAGGAAGCATGACTGTTGGTTGCGCCTCGGGAGGTAGCATGGCTGTCGGGTGCTCCTCGGTTTCACTGGGATCTGGTGTCTTGCTGCTGCTCATTCCGCCAGGTGAAGGGCTTGACGAAGGCTGAACCTCAGGCTGTCATTCAGGTACAGTTTCGGCTAACCTCATGGGAATGCTGCTCCGCCGACGAAGCTGGTCCACGTGCCGGCGACACACACGACCATCCGGAAGAGCAACCTCATATGAGATCGGGCCAGTTGCTCTGGAAATCACAGCAGATACCCATGGTGGGCCCTGGCCGTAGTTACGTGCAAATACAGGGTCGTCGGGCTGGAATATGCGTGGTGTCGGCAGAACTTCTGCCAACTGGGAGGACTTGTCAGGGGCCCGGTCTGGATGCAGCTGATCCAGCATGGTAGACAGTCGGCGGCCCATCAACAACTCGCACGAGGCGCGCCCCGTGACTGTGTGCGGAGTTACATGCTGCTGTAGAGTGAAGTCTACCAAGCGCTGTACCCAGCTTCCTCGGATTATTCGAGCTAATGCCTCTTTGGTGCTCCGTACCATCCTTTCGGCCTGCCCGTTCGTGGATGGATGGAACGGTGCAGATGTCACTTGGCGGATGAGGTTGGCATCCAGGAACCCTCAAAATTCTGTGGATGTGAATTGCGGGCCGTTGTCTGAAACAAGGGTATTTGGCAGGCCATGAGTAGCGAACAATCTTTGTAAGGTAGTGATTACAGCACTCGATGTCATTGACGACATTAGTATGAACTCCAGCCATTTGGAATAAGAGTCCACCACAATCAAGAAGGTCTGTCCTTGGAAGGGACCAGCGAAATCAATGTGCAGGCGTGACCATGGTGTCCGGGTCGTCTCCGATGGGTGCACAGGTGCCCGAGGCATCTCGGGCCGTGTTTCCTGGGAAGGAAAACATCGCCGGACCCATTCCTCAATGGCCGCATCCATGCCGGGCCACCATACATAACTGCGGGCAAGCGCTTTCATTCTGATGATGCCAGGGTGTCCGACATGCAGAGCTTCGAGGACCCGGAAACGCAACTTCTGTGGAATCACCACACGGTCACCCCACAGTAAGCATCCCTTGTGGGCGGACAGTTCATGTTGCCTGGACATGAAAGGTGTGAACTCGGAACTCGGAGCGCACCTTGGCCAACCCTTCCACACCCAGTTGAGGACACGGGAGAGGATAGCATCCTTGGTCGAGTACTTAGCCACATCGTCTGCACGGACTGGAGATTCTGGAAGTACGTCCAGAAGCATGACGACCTCTGCTGGCGAAGGGTCATCCTGGCACTGGTCCGCTTGAGGCAGTCTGCTGAGACCATCTGCGTGGCCTAACTGTTTTCCTGGTCGGTGGTGGAGAGTATGCTGGTATCCATTAAGAAAAATGGACCAACGCAACATTCGTGGTGAAAGCATCTGTGGCGTTTGCCGGTCTGATGTGAAGAGCCCCAGGAGCGGCTTGTGGTCTGTATGGATCTGAAATGGGCGGCCGAATACGTAGTCATGGAAATTCTTTACTCCGGCAACCACAGCGAGTGCCTCCTTATCAATCTGGGCGTAATTACGCTCCTTAGAGGACAAGGTTCTTGAATAAGAAGCGATTGGTGCTGCCGTGTCATCCTGCAGTCTGTGACTCAACACTGCTCCTATTCCGTACGGGGACGCATCGCATGCAAGGATTATCGGCTTCTTCTCGTCGAAGTGTGTCAGCACCTGGTTGGATGCCAGTAGCTTCTTCACAATGTCGAACGCAGTTTATTGTAGGTTTCCCCACAGCCAGGGGACCTTCTTGTCCAACAAACGATGCAGGGGTTCAGCGACAGTGGCCTTGTGTGGAAGGAATGCATGATAGAAATTGAGAAGACCCAGGAAGGCCTGCAGCTCGGCTCTGTTCAACGGCTGCGGTGCATTAAGGATGGCTTGCGTCTTGGCCAGTGTGGGGTGGATTCCCTCAGCATCGACTCGGAAACCCAAAAATTCCACTTGAGTCACTCCTAGTTGGCATTTCTCCTTCTTGACCTTAAGCCCTGCATCTTGGAACCGCTGAAGGACCTCTCGAAGGCGACTAAGTAGTTCTTGGTGCGATGCACCTGAAATGAGGACATCATCAAAATATGGAATGACGCCTGGTAGTCCGCGCAATAGGTTCTCCATTAAACTCTGAAAGATGCCAGGTGCGACGCTGACACCGAACTGTAATCGTCGAACGCGGAAAGCACCCCGATGCGTCACAATGGTCTGCGCCTCTGCAGATTCATCAGTCACTAGGAGCTGTTGGTAGGCCTGTGCTAAGTCTAGCTTCGCAAAGACAGTTCCACCAGAGAGGGATGCCAGCAGGTGGTTGACAGCTGGTACCGGATACGAGTGCTGCTGCAAGGCTTTGTTGATGGTGCACTTGTAGTCTGCACAGATGCGGACATCCCCATTTGCCTTCAGTAGCGTAACAATAGGGGTTTCCCAACGAGCATGGTCAACCGGCTCTAGGATTCCTTGTGTTATCAGCTTGTCCAGTTCGGCGTCGATTTTCGGTCGCAGTGCGAAAGGAACCCTTCTTGCTTTCAGGCGGACAGGCACAACCTCAGGGTCAAGTGCAAACTGAATGGGCGGTCCCTTGTAGCAGCCCAGCGTCCCGTCGAACACAGAGGCAAAATCCCGGAATATGCTATCAAGTGAGGATGGTTGCTGATCGATGCGTTGCACTCCCGTGATATTGATACCGAGTGCCGGAAACCAATCGAGCCCAAGAAGACTTGGGCGCTCGCCCTTGACAATGACCAGGCGCAATGGGCCGTCAAAATCTTTGAACTGCACTCGGACGGTACCAACTCCACGTACAGCGATACAGTTTGCTTGATAGTCCCTCATGACAACATTTGGAAAAATGCGTCTGGCTGTGGCGTCGGAGATAATGGAAAAAGTTGATCCAGAATCCACCTCCATCTGACACTGTGTGCCTTCGATTTTTACACTCACATGTATCTTCCTCTTGGCGGGTTTAGACACTTCGTTGATAGCAGTAACTGCCAAGTCGTGGCAGTATGAAATGTTTGTGCGAGGAGTGGTCTTGAATTGTTGCATCCGGGCTTGATCTTTGGCATTTCGACGTGGGCTAAGCTGCCTCCGGGACCGGCAGACCTTAGCAATATGACCGGTTTTTCCACATTCCCTGCACTGGGCACCACGGAACCGACACAGACGGCGTTCGTGCGGGCCTCCACAGCTGGCGCAGGGGCCGCCCACCAATCTCTCAGTGTCCCGTCGCCGAGTGAGGCTCGCACGTAACCGAAGAACATCCTCGGCGGTGTCTTGCTCGCCATCATCGCCCGTCGTCGTCCCTTGATGCACGGGCTCGAAAAGTGGCGCGTTGGTGGTTTGAAACGAGGCTAGGCTGGCTTCCCGGGCAATGGCCTCAGCGGCGACTGCTTCCTCAACAGCACTAGTGAAAGACACCTCTTTTTTCGCCAGTAGTCGCCGCTTCACCGTGTCGTTCTGCAGTCCGAACACGAATCGATCCCGTAGCACGGTGTCGAGGTCGTTGAAGTTGCAGTGCTGTGCCGTCGTTCGAAGAGCAGCGAGGTAGGCAGCGGCAGACTCACTTGGTGCCTGGTCACGGCGATGGAATTCATATCGTCTGGCAAGCTCCGGTGGTTTCGGCGCTAGGTGGTCACGCAGAACGGCGAGGATTGTTTCGAACGGTGCGTCCTTCAGCTGGGCCGGTGCCACGAGCGCCCTGGCTAATTGAAAAGTGGCGGGACCGCAGCGGCTGAGGAATATCGATCTCTTCTTGCTGGCGTCTGTAACGTCCTGCGCCTCAAGGAAGAACTGGAAACGTTCTGCATAGTCCTCCCACTCTTCAGGGTGGGTGATGTCGAAAGGCTCGAGCCCCTCCGTTGTGGTGGCCGTCATTGTGAACGAGTACGGACAGGAGCTAGCTTCCTATTGCAGCGGTCTCATTCAATCCCATCCTCGTCGCCAGTGTTATGTTGCTGCGTGGGTCGTATCGCGAGGCACCATCGCGACAAGGCGTATCGGCAATAACCTTTTATTGCCGTCACGAAACAAACAGAGAACAGTGGGAACTTGATAACTGCTACAATATATACATTCTTGAGGCCGGGAGAGGACGCTCTTCAACACAGGGGTTAACTGATGCAGATATGTCATCCGCTGAACTCAGCGGCCAGAATCGGTACACAACAAGCACTGACTTTGTTTCATCAAACAGTCTACCGAGTCACACATCTACAGTGACCCATGTTGGTGTGAAAGAGCTTCGCCGAAGACCAGCACATACGTACACATTGGCACATATACTCAGTGACCCAAGTTGGTCAGATGGTTGGTTTCGAACCCTGTTACCTCAGCACAACAGCCTGATGTGCTAACCATTCGACCACAGACTACCCAGTAACCCAGGTTGGCAGGAATATGAAAATAAACAAACACCCGCCCACACGCCTGCATGCATGCCCGCCCATCCATCCCCCGCAAGTCTGTAAAGTATCCTAAAAATATTACCGCACTAAAAAAATAGTCATTAAAAAAAGATTCTTGGCACTTGAAAAGTGAAAATTTTTCCCTTTCATGACCCTTCCAACACGTTGTGGACTTCGGCAGAATTGATTACCATGTTCAGTGTCCCTGTGCTTAGAGTTAATTGACCTCTTCTGTGCCATGCTGTTATCCTGAATTCTGACCAAAAATGGCCACATTATTTATTAGGCCAATTGTTGGCCAACAAATTAAGTAAGACTCCAGTTGTCAACATGTTTTATTTCCTCAGAAAGGATACATTTGCTTATCCTTGCACTGACCCATAGATTGTGTGCAGCCATCCACTAAAATCACGATTAAGCACTAAGACGAAACTAGGCTCATCCATAGCATTGCTAGAAAATGCAAAGTACTGCTGATGTGCTGAGCTTGTCTTTTACTGTTTTTAACAGAAACACGTGGGTGAACCGAGCTCATCCTAGGCATGGAAGGAGTTATTTTGCCCTTGTGCTGCGATCTACCAGTTTCCTAGTTAGCTCAGATGGCAGAGCGACTGTCCCAGATGCTCGTCTCGGGGTTTGATCCCCGGACAGGACAAATTTTTGTTCTATTGCAATCGTTCTTTTTGGGAAAGTTATATTAGGTTTTCTTTGTAGCTACATCTACAGTCGGATGGATGACAATTTTCTCTTTCATCAGCATAATTTTTCATATCTGCTGCCACAATCACCACCTTATCCCTATGTAGTTAGTGAAGAATATGCATTTCTAGCTAAATTAAACTAACCTGATGTCAGCATCGTGATACCAGCAGCATCGTGATTGCACACAAAAGCATTTATCGGTCGTAGCCGGCTAAGTGGTGATAAAGCTACCACTGTTTAACAGGCATTCTCAGAAGGCGCACGCGGATACCAAACATTGACACTCAAACCGGCTGGGCAGTGTTGCGTCGCCCAATTGGTTGACGAGACATGTGGGAAGCGCATGGGCATTAGCGGTGGCCAAGCACCCCCTACCCTTTATCTACGTGCCCGTCTCCCTGAACACTCCCCTTCAGCTCGAACCATCTACCCTTTTGTTCCAAGCGAGGGTGCAGATCTGGTGCCTCTCCTATGGCGCAGCAACTAATCCGATTTCTTTCCACGCGTGGGTGTTTCCCACATCCCCTCTTCGCGAAACCCACCTGCGTCCTTTGTTTCCTGTTATTGGCTGATACAGCAGCTTGAGGAATCGTCCTGCGCTTTGCTGTAGTCGCCTAGACTGAGCCACACAACAACAGCAAGGCCAACTCCCTAACCTCAAACTGAGTACATGGCTTGTAAGAATAACACTGTGGTTGCTAATGAATGCCGTCACCTTCTTATGGCACGCTAACGACTGTAAACGGCAGAGGAAATGTGCTTTTGTTGCTTGCCATGGTTCAATGCATGTTTGGCACCTCCAAGCAGAGGACAATGCTCTTTGGTTTCTGCAAATCTTTCTCAGAGCACAATGTGTGTGATTTGGACTTCTTTGTCTGTCTAGTCTGCACCACGTGCAGTATCACAAGAAATACTGCCGCAGTATTTAGCAAAAACTGTCCTTTTTCGTGGTTTAAGTACATAAATGCTCTCAAATCACTTTACTAAAAAAAAAAAAAGGAGCAGGAGACTGAGTGAGATGTTACTTGCTAGCTTCTTTCTTTCTCACAGAGTAGAAGTTTAGAGTTGTAATTTATGTAATACAATGTGAATCCATGCTCTGTCACAGCTCGCTCACCACCAGTTTAGCAATAATAACTATGACTATGTAGGTATCAAGGCACACTGCCAATGCAGTTTTATACATGGTTGTAAATGCAAGCATAAAGGTTACTTTAAACAAATAGGCACAAAGTATTCTGGCAATCCTGTTGTTCATGTACGGTTTCTACTGATGACTATGGCGATGTGGACTCTGGCACTTCATTTCGGTTGGATGCAAGCACCGGTTTTGCTCTTCGGCGTCACGCATTTCCAGCACTTCACACTCACCAAGCCCCGAGAGTTGTCTGAATTAATCAATCTGCAGCTAAATATGTCTGAATTGCCATAAATAATGCATACGCTTGCACGAAGAAGAGTCCGAATAATCCAGTTTTGCAAATTGACAAGGGTCAAATCAACAAGGTTCTACTGTATGGCATAAGTTTTCAAGCACTTCTGTACTTTCATCCAGCAGTTCTGCACAGCAGAGCCAAGGCTATGCGATCCATGCGCACAGATTCTTGGGCTGCCAGATGTAGGGCCACAGTTCGGAACCCGTTGGGCAACTAAATGGCCTTGACGAGTGGTTTTGTTGGCAGGCGTTTTTTTGGAAGTTTCTCTGCAGGTCACAGGGCGGTTTATTATGCTATTTTGCTTCGTTCTTTAATCAAATATTTATTGAGGCTCTATGATAATGAATATAAGAGTTCTACACTTGTTTGAATAAAAAGGTAGACAAAAAAATTAATGCTACGATGCCATACAGACAATAACTTGCATTTAAAAAGTAGAAACATGTAATTGATTTGACAGTAGCTAAATTCATACATGTAGCTGGCACAGCTACAACACCACGGAGGGCTCTCTCCTGGGTAGTGCTTCGTCCTTCGCAAAAATGGTGTCCGTAGACGTGCTTGTTTGGTGTTGTTCCAAGCTGCTCTTTTATGCGAAAGGAACGAATAAGTTGGCGTTAAACATGCCTAGAACAGTGCAGAAGGAGTACGGTAAACATGCACGAATTCCAATTAAGAAAATGGCTGCACTTACAATTGTCAACAAGCGCACCGTGTACTTCCCGCTACTTCCAATGGAAAATGAGCATTCGTGTTTCGCAATGATGCTCACATGCACTATTGACAGAAGAAATCTGGCCCCATTTATCATCTTCAAGTGGAAGATGCAGCCGAATGAGGCTTTCCCATGGGACATCGTCGTTGTCGTGAATTTGAAAAGTTGCATGGACGAGGCCCTCGTGATGAACTGTATCCACAGTCTGGAATCAAGAGACCCGGTGTGCTCCTGTGACGAGTGAGCACACTGGTCTAAGATGCATTTTGTTGGCACTTGACCTCAGGTGTGAAGCAGGTGCTTCACACCTGCGGCACTTCACTCCTGTGGCGCTTTAAACAGAACATAGGGTTCCATCAGCAGTTAAAAGAAATGTGACCCCATTCCATTTTTTCTCTATTCCCTTCCACAATTTAGCGATTTAGAGAAGGAACTTTGCACTGAATTTTGGATTTAACGAAGCTATCTCACGCGGCAGTGGTACATAACAATTGTCACTGTGCAATTTGCGGGCCCAGAGTAGCCACCCTGCCTGCTTTTAATTCATGCTTGTGAGGACCACGTGAGCAGTAAATCAACTCGCAAGTTCTGTGTGCTGAGAACCACTCTCAAGTTTAAAGGTGTCTGCTAGGTCAGCTTTTGTTGCCAATGAATGACGATATCGGCTGTTTAAAAGAGCCCTGAACGAGTTTTTATCGAATTTGCATTTGAAGGTAAAATAGACTATTACAGAAGTACTTTGCCACAATAAGTACTTCCATGCATTCAGCAGAACAAGAGTCATTGGAAATCAAGCACACCCTTCACGGTGCTTCCACTCCTCTTCAATGCCTTGCATTGCAAAGGCTACGGCAGAGCAAGGTGTGCCCATAAAGGTCCGCCCACTGGACATCATCGTGGTGCGCAGTTCAAATTTGATTTTGGATTTTAACAAAGATGCCACTACTTCCGATTTTGGTGCCTACGACGCATAATACGCAAGCAAAATGCAGTTCTACTCAGTGAGGTGCAGTGCACTTAGCCAGTGGACTCATCACAGCCACAGCACACCTTGGTGGCTACGGTATTTACTTTACGTGGCAGACTGCAGCTACACGCAACTATAGTGCATACGCGCAGCGTTTGCTCTGTGCACGACAGGGCTCGAGTGTGTGCTACCGCTCATATGCTTGTCTAGCCGTGCTATGCGGTGTGGACTGGCTTTGTACATCCTTCAACAGCTTGATCAACGGACAGTAGCCACATCCAACTTGCGCATTTTGAAGTGCTATCAATAAGTCTGCTAAAGCATCTAAACAGGAGCGGCCAGGAGTCGGCATTTTGCTGTTGGGTGAGGACAGTACCTATGCCATGGTCACTGGCATCTGTACGAACTTGAATTGGTGCAGATAGATCACAGTGGCCTAATGTCAGAGGCATTGCCAACAAGTGGATGGCGAACTACCGAAACTGAGCACTACATTCGGCTTGGACACGGCCATAAAACTTGGACGTTCTATGGCATGAAAGACACTTTGTCGCAATATCCAAACGGAGGTGTGCAGAAGGATCACGCATGCGCAACGTACACAAAAACGATATTACGACCGACGTCACCGTACGGCACCACAACACAATATAGGCAACGAGTTGTGGGTACAACGAGGTGCACCAACCTCTTCAAACAAACTGTGCTCAAAGTATGAAGACGAAAGAGCTTTCATTATTACTGAGCGCCTGGGCGAGAACACTTGGCGAGTACGGTCCACAGCTTTTGACTCGCACATAGACAACAGAAAGCAAAATAACTTTGCTGTGCATGTGTCACGCATTAAGGACGGCATCCATCGTGACATCACAATGGATGTAACGTGACATCATGGGCTTTTCTTACAGGAGCAAACCAGCTGCAGCATGGCCGAGTGTAGTGAAGAGTGGGTCTTTCGCTCGGAGGCTGGATAGGAGAGCGGTGGAGGACGATGAAGTGGGAAATAGAACAGCTTGTGTCTATCTTGTCTCTTACAATATAAATACACCTCTACCATGTGACCTGTTCCCACACTTCATACATACATTTTTTTCCACTTTTACACTCCTAATGCCAAAGCATTAAAACGTGCAGCAAATGTCTCGATGCGCATGGGGGCACCACACCACGGGTATTTAGGCTTAGTGCTGCAGTCAGTACACTCAAACCTTGTTATGACGAAGTTGAAGGGAGAGCAGAAATTACTTTGTTATATACATTATTGCCATTGACTGCAATATTTGCCCAATGGGGCGCACAATTGTGAACATGGAAATAAGTGGAAAATGTAGCGGCTCGCAGAACCGCTATATGGCCAAGCATGCGATGAAATTTCAATAAAAAAGAATCTTGGGCATCTGCAACCCGCGACTTCTTAGCGCCTGATGCGACAGCCCTTAGATAGCTGCCTTCTGCTTCGCTATGACGGCCATTCGCGTCCGCTTTCCACTTGGCTAGTTGTGGTCGAGCAGCCCGTGGCATACAACACAGCCGCTGTGTGATCGAGGAAGCAAGTTATCTTAAGCTCGTGAGGTGCCAATACGATCTTGGAGGCCACATCCAGCTGCCAGCCTGCCCAGCACGCCGCAGCGAGAGAGAAGTGAACGCATGACCTGGGCGTGATCCCCGAGATTGCACCACGGAAATCTCAGAGACCAGGCCCAGCTGCGGCTGTCTGTGCGGCATGCCGTAGAGGAACAGAGAAGTGAATGCACTCATTTTTCACATGACGTGACTCGCACAGGCTTGCATGTGATCCCCGAGACTGCACTTGGGAGATCTTAGAGGCCCAGCCGCGCCTGCCTGCATACTGTGCCACGCAGTAGAAGTGAATGCATTTATCTTTTGCACCACTGCACGTAGTAGCCACGCAGCGTAGCATGACTTGCACAGCCAGGCCTGCCAAAAGAGAGAGGTGAGTGGAGAAGTGTGATAGTGAGCCATTGCTTGCACACAGGTACACAGTCTTTGTCTATGTGCGGCGGTGAGAAAGACCAGTGTTGCTGTACGGCGTATTCAATGTGGGGACACGGGAGTCTTGAAATGCTGCGCCAAACACCACGGAAAGCGATTTTTGGGCTTTGGAAATGAATCTAGTTCATTATATCCATTGGTAGGACAATTTGATTTAGTTAAAATGAGGTTTTAAATACATGGATCTCTATGGGGATTACAAGGGGAACTTAATTTACTTCAGTATAGCCATTATTTCGTTATTTCGCGTTTCATTATAACAAGGTACAAGTAAATATCTAAGAATTCCACAGCGTGAACGACTTGACATTTGTTTGCAAAACAAACTAAACTTTTGAACGTCTGACACCTGCTTTGCGTGCAGATGCTGTTCATGGCGTGCGGTGCTTATTAAAGCAGTAGCCATATAATCGGAGCGCAAAAAGGAAATTGCTTGTCTACATTATTAAGTTCTTCATCAAGAGCGATCACCTTTGAGATGATATATAACACAGACAATTTTATATGACAAAGGTCACACAGAGAGTTTTGATTAGTGTCTCGCTCGCACACCTTCCAAGGCATGTCTACTTATCAGTATTGAGTACGCAGTAAATTCACTGTATACTTTAACAAGCCGTCATTGCGGGTATAAGCAAATTGGTGGAAAGAGGGAGTGGGGAGTGGTTACCCAAGGTCAGAAAGTTTGAGAACCCCCAAGTTATAGAAAAACAATATGTAGCAGTGGAGTGACAGCTAGCATGTTGAAATCCTTATTCAGAAAAGAAAGTGGAGATTATATGCTTTGATTCTTTTTTTATTTATCTGGAAAGCCAATAATTGCCAGCTTGATTTCTGGAGGGTGAATATACCTGAAGATATATTTGTGCTTCCTTGAAAAATGCCTTCATGACTAAAAATTACACTCAGACTTTGCCACAATCCAAATTGCTTCAACAAAAGTGCTGCTACTACAACAAAGTATCTTCAAGTCCCCATCAGACCGTCACACGAGTTAATGCATAAGAATACTTGCGACAGCGAAACATTTTCTGTACACTGCTTCAGATTAAATGCTTTTCTGATCACTCCCAGAAAAAAAAAGGGGGGGGAAAAGTCACAGTTTCGCTTGAAAGGCAAAGCACTGATTGCGATAGCAAATTGGCAGACAGCCATACAAAATAAGCATGGTAGTTTTATTGGCTGTATAAACTTGTAAACATTCGCTTACTAACTAAATTAACAAGCATAGTGTCAGTGCGCACAAGCAACCATGAACATATCATACTCGATGACTGCAGACACTTGCTGTCAAAACGCTGGTGTGAGGAAGCGCGGCAGCAGTACTGAGTAAAGAGACCTTCATGTCTATCGTTTCAAGGTAAACTAAGCGGTGACAAATCATCACACGCAAAGCTACAAGCCGTCAGCCCACCTAGACTGTGCCCTCAAAACAGATAGCTTTCAAGATAACGCCCGCGTGGCCATGCCATACGCAGTGCTGCTAAAGTACAACGCCCTCCTCCCTCGGTGATATGCACGCGATGGGAGACGACACACTTCCTCCCTGCTTGCCTCCTTTGCGCGCATGAGATTGAGCGGCGATCGTTGGCTCACCCTCGCATGCTTTCATTCGCACATCCAACAACGGTGCACGGCAACAGTGTTATTCCCCCTTGGACTTAATGTGAAACATCATGGCGATGACAAAAATGGGCCTGGAGTGTCCATATAATTGCTATCGCAATAAAATCACTCGCAGAGCAAGATCAGCCCTTCCAGTATTAAAATGTTAAACGAACAGCAACACTGCATGTTCCGATTTAAAAAAAAAACTTCCGCAAGCCGACCGCTACTGCCATTACGGATGTGGAGCAGGGCAAAGTTGTGATGACCCACCTCACTACGAACATAACTTTGCTATTCATATAATTCCACACTAACTTGATTCTAATAGCCACATACAAGAGACAAGAGTACAGTAGACTTCCGTTAATTTGACCCTGGCGGGACCAACGAAATTGGTCAAATTATCTAGTGAGTTGAACTAAACAAGAGGCAGAGAAAACCCCAAAATACACCACTGATTTATTTGGCAGTTATTCCGACGATTCTAATAAGCCTCCAAATCGAACGTGCACCCACTCTTTGTGTTCAAACTAGAAAACTAATGTAGACATTAGAGCTCTTAAAGTAGAAATTGAACACACACCCAAATTTTTTAGCAATAAATATGTAGCATGCCTTCGATCCTGCCAAAAAAGAAAAAAAGAAAAGAAAAAGAAAACTCAGTAAAGTTAACCTACTTTCAAAAAACAGAACTTTATTCACATAATGTCCATCGTCATCACTCTCAAAAAGCCCTTTATCACCGTCTATGAAGAACCACAACATCTCGTCTTCCGTATGGCCCATAGCATGTTTAATATTGTGCATATATCAAACGACTCCTAACAATCACAAACGAGTGGTGGCCCACGCACAAATTAACCACTTGGCTAGTTCGTCTTGTGATGCATGCAATTTTCCTAAATGCCAAGAACACATGACACAAATCGTTTCTGCTATCTTAACATGTGAAGTAATGTATTGTCTGAATGTGCTTTTGTAATCAGACAAAGCAGCATGTCATTGTTGTCACACTATGGATGAACTCCTCCTGCTGCCATTCACGATCGCTATCTCGTAATGGCAATGGTTATGATGCTGGCTAGGATAGCTCTGATGATAGGCTGTTGCAAGCACCGTTTTAGCTTCATATTGGATTACACTGCCCAAGCAATCTTAAAACGAATTTTATTGGGAAAAGAAGGTCACGTTAGAATCGGGTAAATATTACTGTATTAATCCATTGTGAGCCACTGTTTTCAATTTAAAATCTTTCTGAGGCAGGCCGAAAATAGGCATTTTTGACGAGAGATCACAAGCGCTCGACACATCTCCTGCAGCCTAAGCGTCACTGAGAGGGATGCTGTTGCTATTGTAGTCACCACGTACGTGATGACCAGCCAATTCCAAGTACATGACCTTCAGTCTGGTTCAAATTAACATAAAAATAGAATTAACCAGAGTCGAATTAACGGAAGTCTACTGCATAATTATTGTTGCATATTATATTGGTATGTATATAACCAAACAGGTGAAACTTCAAATGACTGAAAAAAAGATTGACAATGCTCAGTGCAGAACCTACCCTTTGTCTTTGGCATGAACATCCGCCCCATGCTGAAGCAAGAATTCAACCACTGCCACACGATTGTACCCTGCTGCAAAGTGCAATGGTGTTGACTGTCGCCCATCCACATCTCTGCAGTTCACAATGTCAGCATGAGACGATATCAATTTCTGCAAAAGAAGTACAGAGCACATAGTTCGGATGACACACCTTGGCCTCTGCCAAGCGGCATGCTTAAGCCTCACAGAAAGAAGAAAATGAAGGTACACATAATATCTTGATTGCAAAAATATGTCGCAGAAAAAGAAAAACAAAAAAGAAGGTTTGGGTAAGGGTTCAATGCACTTAGATTTTTTTTATGATTCAGGTGTATATTGCAGAAGCAAAGGCTGAGAAAAGCCAGTTTGGCGCAGTACTGGTGGTCCCGCATTGAGAGCCGATATGCAAGGAAAGGCAACACCGTGCACAAAGTCCCCCAATGATTATACTATATGTGCAGTCTTCTGCCTGTGCCTGTTGCTGACCAAGAGGCTTGCCGTCCCACCTGCCATGGCAGGCTCCTGTCTTGAGGCCGCTGACCATTTGTGCCAGCCTTGCTGGATGCTGCCTCGGCTGCCACCCACAGCGGCCAGTCTACCCAATCATGCTGAAGTTTTTCACTTGGTGCAGTCACTCCAGATACCACTGCTGACATGGCTGCCAGTCATCCCAGCCTGCCCTTCCCGTCAGCAAACAAACAACGGAGCCCTGTCATTTTGGCGCTGGGCTGCTCCTCCCTAACGGCAGCCAGACCTCACTCATTTCTGGCAGCTCAGCCTTCCTCTTAAACGTAGCTGGCTTCCCCATAGTGCAGCACTACCTCGTCCTTCCTCGGCTGCTGACCCTTATCTTGGCAGTGGGCCCATGCACATACATTGGAGATAAAGACAGGCCCCTCGACCAGCATCAAGGCAAGAAACATCTTTACCTCTTGAAACTGCAGTGGCACCTTTTCCCTGGATAGGCCCCGACGATGACGACTTTCTTGAACATTGCCCTGTCGGCTGGGCAATCTCAGGCCGAATCAACCTTGCCACTTGGCCTTAGTAAGCCTTTATTACAGGCTGGCCTAGTTCTTAAGGAGGAATGTGGGGATTAAAGTGCCTTCCTGCACCACATCCCTCAACTCGCAAGTGATGACGACCATTTGCCAAGTTCAATCTCTGGGAACCACTGACCCTGCAGTTCAGGAGAGCTACATGCTCGTGCAAACCGCGCTTTACCTTCACAGAGTCAAGTCACATGCTTGAGCACTTGTCCCTGGGAGGTGCCAACTGGCACCCCTCTGGTCACCTCCGGGCACTGTTTCCTCACGAGCTCTCAACTGCCGAGTGCTTCCTCGCCATGGCAGACGCTACACACACACACTACAGGTTGGCTGTACAGGACCTTTGCTACTGTGATTTCCTGTGTGTGATTAGCCCAGCGCAGTACCCGCAGACACTGCATCACTCTTGCGATGGGCCTCACATCCACAAGCTGCAAATGTCACGCTGTGGTGTATCTTGATAGTTGGTAATCTGAATCTGGAGCATTTTCTGCGCTCTGTTAGAGTTGACGAACCCAGCTGTAGAATCCTTTGTGTGCTGCGGAGTGGAGGAGCATCGTGCATTATTTTGAGCATCATTCGTAGGCTGTGCCTTACTCAAACACATCTCCAATCGTAACTGAAGCATCAACGAAGCATGATCTTCCAATAATGGTGCAGGGTACTGCTAACTGCCGACCCTTTGCACTGTACTGCCCTGAAGACATGCATGGAAAGCAAGTGACCATTGCGATTTCTGAAATCAACGCACAGCGTTTGCCTCCTAATTGAGAGTCTTAAAATAGCATTTTAAAGCAAATGCTTATGTTTTACACATGTAAAGAAACAGCGCTGTCTTCAATGTGTCTGCTCAGTACACTAATGGGTCTTTGCGGCTTATGTGAGCTATGCTAGTGTGCATTATTTGGCAAGATTTAACTTGCGTAATACGTATTACATCCACTATGAAATAGCCTGGTCAAACATGGCAGCATCCGTGGCTCCTGCTTCAGTGCGATTTGTCCTGATAGCTGCGCTCTTGCTGTCGTTGATTGCTAACAAATAGTGAAATAGGCTTTCAATACCTCAAATTCACCTGAAACACTCGTTACTAGAGTCTAGCGCATTGTACTTTCAAAATCAGTGGGAAATTCTGGCATTAACAGGCCTGGCGAGACGTGTTGGCATAGAAACGACGGGGTAGTTGCAAATTAAGTGTCTAAGCACAAGGTACCAGATGGCAGCCTGTCAACATTTTCTTTATTTGCATTCTAGTACGTTAAACTAAAAGTCATCAAGGGTTACGCACCATAGCGTCCCACAAGAAGCTTACATTTAGAAAAGATAAGGCACTGAACGCTAGTTTGAAACAGTCTAAAACCTATGCCACACGGGCATAGAAAATGACATTAACTTGCTAACAGCTTAAATTTTAATGCCACTTGCATGATGCCACACGGACGAACCTAATGCCATTTGTCTTAATGTCATTCGTTATCCAATGCATGCACCAGAATTCATTTGACTGAGATATACGTACCCTCGACTCCATAACTAGCGTAGTGCAGTATAAATGAAGTATTTGAAACAGTCTCTACCATGTAAAAAATAATTTATACATAACTTTCAACTCTAACGCTCCTGCAAGAAGTTGTGCTCGGTGAATTTCTTCAAGTCAGCGTTGGAACAGCTTCGATGGGCAAAGCGCCATTTTGATTTTGGGCTTCAGATTCGACTTTGAATGGCCGAAATTAATGGTCGGTTGCAAGGTTGTAAAAGACGGCAAGAAATACAAGCTAACTGCACTATAGTAGGCTTGCTTTTATGATTCACTATTCATGAAGGCATAAATTAAACTTGTAAATGCATAGTTACTTTTTATTTAGTACCTTAAAATTGCTCACTTCAGGGGATGCTGCCAGCTACATCACCACATCAAATGTAATTACGAGGGTTAATTTTTCTTCAAGGTCTGATCAGTCACGAGATGAAAACCACCATGAAAATCCGATGACACTGTGCGCAGATGTGTTGCACAGAGTAGACTCTAGTATGTCCGTCGATCGTGTGAGGTCACAGTTGTCAATTCTGAGCGCGCAGTGAGCACGTAAACTTGCCTCGAGTCTCCCGCTAAGTGTGAAGTGCATGCTGTCATTTGATTTCCACATGCTGAGGGGTACAATGCAGCTGAAATTTACCAGCGAATGAGTAATGCGTATGGTACAACTTTCATGAGTGACAGCAAAGTGCAGCAATGGTGCAGGAACTTTGAAGCAGGATGCACAGACGTTGATGATGCAGGTGGGCAGGGAAGGAAGCAAGTGGCACCCGATGATGCTATTCCGCAAGTGGATTAGGAAATTCAAGAAAAGGTTCACAATTTCTGTTTTGAATGATTTGTTTCCCGAAATCTCACTGTCAGCTCTCTATACCACAGTGAGTGTAAGAGTCCAGTATTGCAAACTCTGTGCGAGATGGGTTCCCAAAATACTGACCAATCATCACAAAACACAGCGAATGTGCGCAGCCTTAACATTTCTCCAGGGCTACCACAATGAAAGAGAAGATTTTTGAAGAAAATCGCCACAGGGGCGAGACATGGTTCCCTTTCAAAACTGAAGAAACAAAAGAGCAATACAAACAGTGGATGCATTCCGACTCCCCCAAAAGCAAAGAAGTTCAAGCGAACTTTCTCCAGCAGAAAGTGTATGGCTACTGTGTTCTGGGACAGCAATGGTGTTCTCTTCGTGGAATTCATGGAATGTGGCATGACCATCACTGCTGCTCCCTACAGTGTGACTCTTGGACGTTTACGAAAGGCGATTCAGAACAAACGAAGAGGAATGTTGTCATCAGGCACTGTCCTTCTTCATGACAATGTGCGGCCTCACAGTGCAGCTGCAACAAAGAAGCTCATGCAGAATTTTCAATGGGAAGTGTTTGATCACCCACCTAACAGCCCGGGCTTGGCCCCCTCTAATTACCATCTTATTTGCTCAGGTGAAATGCTGGCTAGGAGGACAGGAGTTTGACTTGGACAACAAGGTGCAGACCAGTGTAAAAAATTGGCTGAAAGCACAGCCGGTTGATGATGATGAGGGGATAGGAAAGTTGGTACCACGCTACAACAAACATATTAATTGGAGTGGCGACGATGTAGAGAAGCAGCTGGAAAGTGCATCTAAATGGTCCAAATAAAACAGTTTTGATTTTCACTGTGGTTTTCATTTCACGACCAATTGGGCCTTAAAAAAAAAAAATAGCCCTCGTCAATTTGGACGTGTTGCAGCTCCCCCCCCCCCCCCAAAAAAAAATGTCAGAGAAATTCAGGCATTAAAGGGAAGCTGAAACACTTAAAAAAAAAAATGAGTTCTCTGCGGCATTCTACAGCTTTGAGTCCCCTGAACACGAATATCTGGTTCAAAAAGGGCGGAAACAAACCCAAGCGGCTGTTTTTTCAAGAAAACGCACACCAGCGCCTAAGGGCATCGCGCGAACGCCGCTGTTGCCTGTGATTGGTCGGGGCCGCTGTGACGTCATTCGTGGCAGTCGCTGGTCAGCGCCACTGCATGCCGCCGTTTCAGAGCGTAGCCATGAGTAGCACGCTGTTCTGTTCTGGCTTCATAGCTGAGTTGTAAGCATTATGGAACGTTCTTGCTGTCTCGGACAGCTTGTATTTTCGCCGTACATGTTCGAACCGACAGCCGATATGGAAAACGATGGCGGCAACGACGATGTTGAGTGTGCCAACAGCGAGAGTGATGTGTGCACCTTCTCGCGCATTGGAAATCTTAGCTGGTACGTATGTTTTTTTTGTTTTCATATAGCTGCACGTTCCAATGACGGGAGAAAAAATGCGCTATAGTGTTACTGGGAACTTGCTGCTGGAAGAATGCCGAAGCACTAACTTCTCATTAGATTGTAAACACGGGTGCAATTCCGCGATGTCAAGCACCTTGCCGCTGCTTGTCTAAAGTCCCGTGGTTTTTTTAGTGTTGATACACGATCGCGAACATAAGTGCCGCGTTTCAAAGCGCGCACATGCATTGCTGCGAGGTACAGTCATGGAAGTTGCTTGTCATACACATCCAGAGATGGCCAGAGGTATTATATGTGCAATATTCATACTATGGTTCGACGACTTTGCGATTGTGGCTCGATCAAGAATCGGTATGCGTGCTTCATGCTAGTGTTGACATAAAGATATTAGGCAGTTTTAGCACCGCCGTGTGGTAAACACAATAACTGCAACCGTACGTCAAATGTCACTAGGCAAGCCTATACTCCATTTCGTACCTCAGGTGCAACGCTGTGGAAGCTACGCATGAAGTCCGGTCACCAAAATTTATGACTGCGCGCATTTCTGTCTAAGCTTCGCAGCGTGCCAGTGGCATTTGCTCGCGCGAGCATGCACGTGAAGCTGCCACGACGGGCAGCTTCACGAAAGAACAGTTTACGAAAATCGCAAAAGAAAACAAACGTGAGCGGTGGCAGCGGCAGATCTCTCAAGTGTCGTTCAGTAAAGCGCAGGACGGAAAGAGGCATGCCAGCACATGCCAGCACGCCAGTCCGGCAGCTCGGTCCCTGCGAATGACGTCACTCTCGCCGGTTCTCTCCTCTGGCAACCACCTCACCCGGCGCTCCAGGAAGCGATGGGGGCGTGTTTGCGGGGGTGATTTATAAAGCGATTTCCGCCCCTTATATTAACAAAACGGAGAAAAAAATTTCAGAACCGTAAATAAGGTCTGTTCCCAATCCCAGCAATTCATGGAAATTGAAAACCGTTTCAGCTTCCCTTTAATGAACGAATGTCATATTTTGTGCTCTTGTGGCACGGGTGTAACCTCGGAAGTCATATCTGTCACGATTAGAATGTAATGTAGCCCACGCTGCAAGTGTTTTTTTTTCTTTTGTTGTTTGACGTTTTCGACCCCTTAACTGCCATGACAAATTCCACATTTTTAACGCGACAGCGTTAAGGGCCCCGGATCGCAGAAAATCTACCATGAGCAAAAATTCCCGTGTACATTTAAGTATATGCATACGCCACGCCTTGCTATATGAGATGCGGTATATGCAGGTTATATTGCCACACCATTCTATGACTAAAGTTGCTTATACGTTACCTTGTCTTACATTCTTGAGAGAGTTCACCTATTCCTTGGAATTTAGAGAATGTCATTTCACAAAGAAATGCCATGAAACAAAACACTGACAGCGTATGCCTTTTATGTTGAATCTTCTCAGACTTACAACAAGAAGAAGAGAAGAAGTTTATTTACCACATAAGTACACTGATGTATACAAAGCGGTGGGAATGGCAGGATAAAAGCTGCACAACGGCAGCTTGACTAGTCCCGCCTCTCCGTGTATAACAGGCAGCAACGTGGCAACATATTTGTTGTACATTGTAGCAAGGTTAATGTACACACACACACACACACACACACACACACACACACACACACACGCATATACACATATGCAAGAAAACCAGAAATGAACACTTTGAAATGGCATAGAAATACCTTTCAAGCAACAAAAGAAAAAGTTAACATTCACAGAAATTTTTGCAGTAATGTGCTCTTGGTTATGACGTATGTTTACATCACTTAGATTATATTTGTTAAGTGTTGAGGGAAGACAGTAGGAGAGTGCTTGAAGGACATAGTTAGTCCGAGGGAGCGGGACTTCCCAGTGTTCAGTGTATCGATTTAGGCGAAAAGAAGGATTCCGCTGCAAGTTCGCGATGTTTATGATATGATTAGTACCCTTAATAATGTCACGTTTAAAAGAACACATAAGTAGATACTCGTAAAGGTGGTCTACTCGTAAAATTTTAGACTTCCGGATTATATCACGCGTATGTGCATTGTAAGGCAAGTCTGAAATGGCACGTAAGGCATTCTTTTGAAGTGAAACTAAATTACCTAATGATTTCTTAGTACTATTTGACCAGACGAGGTCACAATAGCGCAGGTAAGAAGCAAATAAACTGTTATAAACCTTAAGTTTTTGTGGTATTGGTAGTAGCCTCTGGAATCTGTGCAACATGCCCAATGCTTTACTAGGTTTATTTTGTAAGTAGTTGGTGTGGTGGTCCCACAGCATCAATTCATAAAAGATGACACCCAAATTCGTGGTAAGGGTTGTAGCAGCGCACCCAAGACAAGGACAACAGAAGGAATGACGACACGGCGCTGCCTTAGTACTAGACATATACTGCATCAGAACAGCAAGTTGGGCCAGTTGGTTGGGATTCGTGGTAAGGGTTGTGACAGCGCACCCAAGACAAGGACAACAGAAGGAATAAAAGGAATAGAAGGAATTTTATTCCTTCTGTTGTCCTTGTCTTGGGTGCGCTGTCACAACCCTTACCATGAATCCCAACCAACTGGCCCAACTTGCTGTTCTGATGCAGTATAACACCCAAAGTTTTTGCTGTAGCAGAAAGTTCTATTTTCGTGTCATTTAGTGTGAGGCACTGGGTGAGATCATAAGGTGTGGACTACCCTCTAAAGAGGACCGCTTTTGTCTTGGAGCAATTTAACTGGAGATAATTTTTACAGACCAGTTATATATTTTGTCAAGTATTTCATTTGCAAAAATCATGAGTTCATCCTCTTTATTTCCTGAGAAGAATAAACTAGTGTCATCTGTGTAAATAATATAGTTATTCGAGTCATCGATATTCACAATGTCATTTATTTAAATGATAAACAGAAGTGGTCCCAATATGCTACCTTGTGGCACACCTTGCTTAACAAGTTTAAATGAAGATAATTTTCTATTTATTGATACGCATTGCTTTCTGTTGGTTATGTAACTTCTTATTAAATCTAAAACTATTCTGCATTACCATAACAGTTCAATTTTTCTAATAGTGTTCCATGGTTAATTCTGCCGAAAGCTTTTGCGAAATCAAGGAATACTTCCAATGTTAGTTTCCTTGTCTCTATGTTTTTCAAAATTAGTTCTTTTTGTTTAACCCTTTGACGGTGTGGGGATGCGCGACCGTCACGCCACCCCTGATGTTTTTCCCACATAGCGCGTCTCCTGTAGTGCGGCTTCGCCGCACATGCGGCGGTCGGAATGGTACAGGCGCAGTCCGAGAGATGGCGCGAGTGTTGCGCGGCTAACGCCGCGAGGTTACTTGGGCGCCGAAAGGAAGGCGCTTGCTCTCTTTGGGTTCGGGAAGCGAGCGGGTCGGACGTGCCGTCCCGCGCGCCGACCAATGCTTCGGCGAGGCCGTCTCGCGTGGCCGCCTTGGAACGCGCCACGATTCGCGTGACTATACACGCGAACGACCAGGCGTTGGGATCCAGCATGGAGCGAACATATTCGCTCGCGAGGACGCGGTGAGTCGGACTTCTAGATTTGTCGCGCGCCCATCGGCATGTTTTGTGGATAGCAACTCGGCTAGCAGGCATTGATGTATGAAAGGTGCAATAAATGCCCTTGTGATTGTGTGCACTACTGTGTTGTCGTTTCTTTGTCCCAAGAGTACGGTGTGCAATTCCCGCATCAGACCCCACAACGGTCAATGACGTAAATATACGGCGCCGCGAACAAGTCTGAAAATGGTCGATGCCGTATATTTATGGCACCGTCTGAACGTTTAAAAAGTGCGCCAATTTCCTAACTTTTTCTTTTCTGTCATGTGCTGCCACTATGTGGGAATACAGGGAATTTTTTTCCGCCTGCCTCCCTCTCTCTGTTTTCGTTGCATGGTTTGCTTTAGCGCTAGTTTGCTCCCACGCATCTATATACCACCGCTCGCGGATTGGCGTGCGCGCGGGCGGGCGGCCGTTTGGATTTTGTTTAGCGGGTGGTTTCGGCTTTTTGCTCTTGCGAAACTGATGGCTATCTCGTTCCTAATAGCTCAAAGGGCGACCGTTTGTTTCTCGCTCGTTTAGTGCTCACAGGGGTGCACATAGGAAGGATGCCGCCGTGCATGCGTTTCCGTTTCTCTTCTTTTTTTTTAAGACTCGCGAAAACTAATTGCCCTAGCTGGTTGGCGATAAGATGAAGACTAGGGGAAGTTTGTCACACGTGTTGCTTTTTTTTGATGGGCACACAACCAAACAGTTTTCTTGAGTGCGCACACCTACGCAGTTCGATTACGCTATGGACAGACATATTAATGTAAGAGCAGGAACATTTGAGGCTTGCGAAATATTCTCGTGTGCGGATTTTCAAAGCCTTGCACTATGTGCATAAAAATGCATTAAATTTTTAATTCTGATAAGTTGATTTCCTTTTTCATTGTTGTTATTCATGAATGAAGAGTGCATATATATCAACACAAAATATTTTTTCTCACTTTACGGACATCCTAGAAAAATTACGGTAATTTTTTTTTGAAATAAAACCCCAAGAAGAATCGGAATCTGCAATAAAAAATATCGACCCTGGGCAGTGGCACACGGCAAAAAAATCGACCCTCAAAGGGTTAAGAAGAGCAGTTTCAGTCGAGCAGCCTGACCTGAAGCCATATTGACATGGTGTTAAAACAGAATACTTGTTAAAGAAAGTATGCATGTATGTATGTATGCTTTATTTCCACAGAAGCTAAATACACTTTGCGGGGGTAAAGTGGGGAAAAAAGCTGCTCGTAGCAGCTTGACTAGCCCCAAATACCCTTAAAAATACAAAAAGAAAATAAGGGAGCAGCAGCGCGGAAATACAGCTTTCCCAAGTACACACATATTCAAGCATTACAACATATTATGCACACGCATCGCAAATCAGGTGAGGAAAAAAAAATACAACAAAAGCAAGATGTGAGCAAGCAAGCAAAAAAACACGAAATCTCACTGCACTTCAAAAGCACACAGGCATTGTACAACTCACATATGAGAGAAAAAAATCAAGAATATCAGGAGGAGAACAAGTTGCAATATCAATTTTATTAACAATAAGATTGTTTCACCCTAAGCAGAATAATTTTTTTCTAAACCTTTTGAAAACAGTGGAAGGATTGAGATTAGTCTATAGTTACTTGAATTTTCCCTTTGTCCGCCTTTGTACACCACAGCTACCCTTGCAATTTTCATCTGCTGAGGAAGAATGCCAGAGGTTAAGGAGATGTTGTAAATGTGAGTGAGGCAAGGGGTGAGCAGGTCGATAACAAAAAGAATTGGTTGTACAGTGCAGTCCACTTATAACGATACCACATATGATGATTGTTGTATAGTGTCGCCCCCTGCCAGATCTCTGTGTTAGCATACATTTATGATTGATGATTATTATAAATTGGAGCCTTGCATTGAGCGAACCGCACGTTCGGCTCCGAAAATGTACGAAGAATCGAGGCATCTCAACTTGGCGTTCCGTCGACGGGTCAAGATGGCAGACTTCTTCCGGGGAGCCGCCAAGATGGCCGACTTCTTTAGAGAAGTCGCCAAGACGACCGACTTCTTCCGAGAAGCCGCCAAGACGACCGGCTTCTTCAGAGAGGCCGCCAAAATGACCGACTTCTTCCGAAAAGCCGCCAAAATGACCTTCTTCCGAGAAGCCGCCAAGAGGGCCGACATTTCGCACATGGCTCCTCCGGTAACCGTGGTGCATGCGATCGGTGTGGCAGCACGAAACATATTGCAACGTACAGGAATTGTCCAGCAAGGAACCGGCGGTGCAACGCCTGCCACACGTTAGGCCATTTTGCATCAGTATGCTGAAAAACCCATATTGTTCAACACGTCTCTTCCGTAGAGACGCTGTCTTCAACTTCCGCAGGGCAGCCGTCCGTGTCTGTCTTGACGGTAAGCGCTTTTGAAACTAAAAAAGATTTGGAAGTCCCGGTTGTAGTTAATGGCGTCTCCATGCGACTGCTGGTGGATACGGGTGCGTCTCTGTCATTCATGACGGCCGAAGATTTTAGAAATCACTTTGGTCAACAGCACAGGCTGTCACAAACAACAGTGGACTTGAAAAATTTCTCCAAGCAACGCATCGACATTCAAGGACTGTTTCAAGCCACTGTCCAGTTTTTCCAAAGGTCATGCTCCGTCACGTTCCATGTAACGACTACAGGAACATCACTGCTGGGTTTAGACGCCATCCAACGCTTGGGCATACAGATCGACGGTACGTCGCTAACATGTCGTCTACCATCGCTTCCTTCATTACAGAGCCCACAGGTGTGCCTCTGGGTTTTGATCACCTCTTCAGTGACGAGTTGGGTCTGGTCAACAACCTTGTGCACCGAATTCATCGGCAGCAAGATGCGAAACCAGTATCTTCAAAGTTGCGCCGACTACCCCTGGCTCTCCGTGACGTCTCTGATGAATTGCGACATCTCGAGGACTGCGACGTCATCGAGCGCGTCGAGGCTTCTGAGTGGGTGTCTCCACTCGTGGTGGTGCGCAAGAAGGATGGAACCATGCGGCTCTGTGTAGATCTATAGGAACAGGACAGTCTTGTGCCTCAAGTTCAAGACAGAGTCTTGCAGAAACAGTGGCAGACTAAACAGTACGTAGACAAGCGTAGAGGTGCTCAGGCAACTCGTGTGTAGGTGGGAGACACCGTCAGAATAAGATTTAACAGGAAAGGATTTTTTAAGTACAGTAAACCTCGTAAAGTCAAGGCCCAGATAGGACCATCTGCTTTTCTACTCAGTGATGGGAAGACGTGGCATGTGTCTAAGTTAACCCTAGTGATGAAGGATCCAGCAGGTAGTACATTGTGTACAAATGATAAAGGTTTTTTGTACTCATATTCAAACCTGGATAGTCATTCCGATGACTCGTCTGTAGTGACATTGTCTTCTCATAAGCATCAGTTAAGTAGCTTGTCTGACTATCACTTCCGAGTCTACACAGTCAGCCGTCGTCTCTGATTCCGTGGGGGAATCGGTAGCCTCCCAGGACTTGTTGGGACGTCGAGAGGAGCTTCCTGGGCAACCCTCTCCAGCTTTGAGCGACAACCACATTCAGTTTTCCAACCAGGGGAAGGGAAATAGTAGTGGGACGACTGGGTCTTCGAAGTCGACCGATACGCATCGCAACCCCCAAAGTTCTTCTGAGGTACGCACACGTCCTCATTGTGACAAAAAACGGCCTCCGTGGCTCGATGATTGTTTCTTTAGTGTATAGAGTGTATTGCCGTCATCGAAATGCCATGGCTAGGGGCCTCGCTGTAACATTTACGAGACAGTTCACATGTTTCATTCACACAGGTATAAAATGGGTTCCTTGTTGCGGTGCAGTGAGTCTTGTGCCATGTTCCTTGTCGGACTTTGTTTGAGTGACTGCCTGTGTTTTGGTGCCCAAGACTGGTGCACGTGTATGTGAACTTGGGCGGGAACGAACTGAATTTGTCCTTGGACTTAAGTGCGCGTCTTGTGTGCGCATTTCACTGTATGCTTACTTTGCTTCCAGGGGGGGGATGATGTAGTATAATGTCGCCCCCTGCCAGATCTCTGTGATATCATACATTTATGATTGATAGTAGTTTAGCTAGATGGCGCACCCCCCTTCTGTCATGTGACGAGCTGGGACCAATCAGGAGGTGTCATCTGGCGTGTGAAGTCCTTTTTAGTAATAAACGGCCGCGAGCCGGCTCAGTCCTTGTCCGGTTTTCATCAGGAGCAGTTAGCTCCATGTCTCCCTCTCTGCGTCGGCGCTCGCCGCGCGTTCGCTAGGTGCGAGCCCCCACTTGCCTGCCGCTGCCGACACAACAATGATATATCGGTTATAACGATGGGTCGACATGAGAGTGTCATTTTAGGCATTAGGTCTATGGGAAAAAAAAAACATTTATAACGATAGGTTATTCACCGCATATAGGATATAACGATCAAAATTTTGCCATCTGGACAGCGTTTTCCGTGCCAAATAATCGTAACATTTGTGTTGCTTAGTTCCCTGAAACGAATGATGTCGAGACGAGGTGATGTTTACCTCTGCAAGTTCGTATCTGCCGCCATTACCGCGCAGCGCGTCCCGCCCCGCCCGCACATCGGAGAGTACCTGAGTTGGCGCAACGCGCCACACGATGGTGCTAGCTGCTTCGTGCACATCGGCTACAGTTGCTCCGAAAGAGAGAGAGAGAGAGAGAAAAAAAAAAGCAACAAGCAAAGCGGCGTGGTGGCGCCCGTTCCTCACTTAGTCTCTTTCTCTCTCTCTCGGCGAGCGCGATAGCAGGCTGAAGCCACCTAAGCAGCGTGCAACCAACGGTGCAACCCAGTTCGAAGATGGCGCTGACAAAGCGCAAAGCTGTGTTGCTTGACACGAAGATGGATATTTCGCAAGACTCTAGGCGCGGCTTCAAGGTGAGCGCCCTAGTGAGGAAGTATGAGCTCGCCCAGTCGACAGTATCAACCATCTTGGAAACAAGTGCTTCGTAAAGGCGGGCTTTTTGCGTCAGGACGAACTTCCACAATCCACTGAACCTACATGATGGAAGCCGCTGAAACAACCGAGCTCTGGGAGCTCGTTCCTACTGGTAACACAGGTGGTGCGGTGATGGAGGAGTTTTTAACTGCAGACAGTGCCGCCTCGTTCTGCGACGAGGTCACCGACTAGGCGATCGCCAAAGATGCGCTGTCTCGACAGACGGCAAAGTTGTGCGACGGTGGCGACGGCAGCAAGCGACAGTGACAACAAGATTGACAGTGGCTTCTTGACCCCAACCTCGATGTCCACGCAAAGTGCACTGTCGTCGATCGACTCCTTAAAGGTACGTCCACACTAGCGACAAAAACGCACACGACACGCCGCACGCGGCAAGATTCACGAAAAGCGGCAGCAACGCGCGGCAAACGCGCGAATGGGTGCGAGACCCATTTTTTCGCGGCAGCCGCAAAACGAGCACCAATAAGAAGCGAGCCGCTTTACGAGCCACGCTGTTGAGGCGCCACCTGTCGCATAAGCAAAGAATCATAATCTATGGGCTCTGAGATTGAACAGTGACACGCGCGCCGTAAAATCTCAGAGGCCATTTACAGTCAAGGGGGCTGTTTTTGTTAAGCCTTACCACACCACCACAGAGACGTTGACGAAGAAGTCGCCTCCCAATGGAGGCGTTTGTGGAAACCGTTCACGGATACGCGTGCCTCTATGATAAATCGAACGTCGGTCAAGGAGCTGCGCGCCAACTGCTGGCACATTATTGGACAGCAGTTTGGCATGACAGGTGAATAATTGGTGAAGGCGGGGAAGCCGAGTGTGCGCCTGGCCCTAAGTGTCCTTGTACCGCACCCAAAACTTTCTCGTCCGCTTTCTGGCACGTCGGCGTCGCACAAGTAAAGAACAAATAAGTATTATAGTGTTCACAGTCACCAGTAGCTCCTTGCCCGTATCCGACATGCCTGAGCGTGGCCGACAGTGGCACAAAAAACACAGACACTTTCAATGGAACACGAAATGGGCAGAACGGAGAGCGCATTGTCACGAGAAGTATCGAATGGAACGAAACAATGCGGGACTCCACAGGCCGTTGCCACGTGCCGCAAAACGTGACTGTGGACTTGCCCGCACGTGTCTGCCGCGCGGGCGCTTGCCGCGTGCGGTGTGTCGTGCGCATTTTCGTCGCTAGTGTGGGCGTACCTTAATTGATTTTATGCATGCTAAAAGATTGCCGCCAGTGTTCGCGTAGCAGCTGGAATCCATGCACACCGCGGTTGTGAAGCTGAAGCTGCTGCAAAAGCAAGTGCAGATTTCGGACTATTTCGGCGCGCCTAATGCTTGGCACGATCATTGGCGCTAGAAATAAAGTTTGTTTTCACAGTCTACTTTCTACATCATCTATTCTTTAGAGCAACTGGCGAATTAGAGTTCGGAGCTGCAAAGGTACGTTTAGCGTTTTCTTTTTTTTTTAAATAACTGCAGTCCAGATATAGCTATCATCGGTTATAACGATCATTTTTTTTGTTTTTCTCGATATCGTTATAAGTGGACTGCACTGTATTTTTAATCCGCGCACATCCATACCTTTAGTTTGCCTAAAGTTTTTGAACTCATTAAAAAATTCGATGTCATCAGCCTCATCAAGATACAAAGAATGTGTAAGGGGACTGGGCAAATACATCAAGGCATCTCGATCATAAGTGCTTTCAACTACAAAGTAATCATTAAATTTGTTGGCGAGCACTTCATCTTTAAAAACCTCATTACCAACTTTGAGCTCTTTAATAGTACTGGCAGGTAACCTTGATGATATAACAGAATTCAGCTTATTCCAAGTCTGTTTTGCATCAACGATACCATCGAACATGGAGTAGTAATAATCGCATTTAGCTTGTTTTTACAGTTTAGTCAGGTTATTTCGATTTCTTTTAAACTGCTTCAACGCATCTGGGTCACGGCCATTCAAAAACACATGGTACAGCCTATTCTTTCTTTTATCATTTTGATTAGTTTAAAGGAGATTCATGGCTTGCAAGCGCATGTTTAGGTTTTTTTCACGTGCCTGTAAGGAAAATGCTTTTGGTATACTGTGCACACGATCTTAATGAAACGGTCATAGGCATTATCAGGTAATGAAGAGGAGAGTATGTCATCCCAGCTCAACAAGCTTAAATATTATAAATATTAAAATAAAAATATTAAAAGTACGAAAAATAACAGAAACCTTAAAATTTTTTCGGCACGGCCGTGCACTACCTCCGGGATTGGCCCACGCAAGAGGTTGCGTTCCTACCAGAAAGCTCACCTTCAAGCACAGTGTTCGCCACCAGTGTTTCCTGGTAAACATTACGGTTACATAAGCTGCAGTTGCCAGGAAGTGTGAGAAGCAGTCAGGGATCTTAGAATGGTACCTGTATCGGACGTGTGTACTGATTATATCAGCGCGGATGCGCATCTGTGATGCGCAGTTGTACAGCGCGCTGCATTCATGTCTTTATAAGCCATGCTCTCAATAAACCTTCGTTCTTTCCTGCACTGACCATGCTGCTGTAAGCGTCGTCTCCCTTGGCACGTTACATGGTGTCAGAAGTTGCTGCGCTGCCTGTCGACGCCTGAGGGGAACCGTTCCCGCGAAGAACGCGTTATGGACCTGCTGAAGGCACCACAGCCATTGCGGCTGACGGGTAACGTCACGGAAAACTGGAAGCGTTTCAAGCAGAAATTTGAGTTATTTCTGCAGGCAACGGTGGCAAAGGACCAGCCGAGAACGGAATCATCGAAGGCAGCCCTCCTGCTGAGCATGGCGGGTGACGACGCGCTGGACGTCTTCAACAACTTCCAGTTCGCGCTGGATGAAGACAAGACCGACTACAGTACAGTGGTGAGAAAATTTGATGCCTATTGCGCCGAAGTGAGCAATGAAGTGCACGAGAGATATGTATTCCGTTCAAGAAAGCAAGCGGAGGGAGAACCATTTGAAAAATTTGTTCGTGACCTGAAAAAGCAAGCAGCGCAGTGTAATGTTGGCGTTTTGCAAGAATCCATGATAAGGGACCAGATCGTATTTGGCACGCAGGATCCTAGACTACGGGAAAAAATGCTTCGTGACAGCCAACTGACTTTGCAAAAAGCAGAGCAAATGTGTAAAGCAGCGGAGACTGCAGCACAGCGAAACGAAGTATGGCGTAGCGGGGAAGACAGAGTCGATGCCGTATCGAGGCGCACGGCGGCGCCCACAAAAGAGCGGAAGCAAGGAAAAGAACAATTTCACTGTCGTAAGTGCAACCGCTGCCATAAACCGAAGCAATGCCCAGCGTTTGGCAAGAGGTGTCGTTTGTGCCACAAGCTGAACCACTTTGCAAGTAGTTGCGCGTCAGCGGTAGTCAGCGAAGTCCAAAAACAGCAAGACGAGGACTTTGACATTCTCGAAATCACGACATCTAATCACGAAAGGGATTGGACGGTTAAAGCCCAAGTTCGCAATCGCGAGATAAGCTTTAAAGTGGATACGGGGTCGCAGGCAAGCCTGTTTCCCATGTCAATTTACCGCCAACTGAGGGGAGCTGAAGAGTTGAAGCCAACGAATTCGGTGCTGAGGGCGTATAACGGCGGTACCATAGCGTGCTATGGAACGTCTACGCAGGAAGTAAGGCTTCGTAATACTTCTGCTACGGTCACATTTTTTGTTGTGAAGAATGGTCGCCAGGCCATACTCGGGCTAGAAGCTAGTGAGGCTTTGGGGCTGGTCCAGCGTAAAGTAGGCGCCGTAGACAAAATTTCCTACGACGGACTTCTCAAGAAATTCAGGCATGTCTTCGAGGGCCTCGGTTGTTTGCAGCAGGCATACAGCATGGTCCTGCAAGCTGAAGCGGTGCCAGTCGTGCAACCAGCTCGACGAATTCCTTTGGCACTGGAAGAGCCTCTAAAGAAGGAACTTGAAAGAATGGTGCGTGCGGGCATAATTGTCAAAGTGAACGAGCCTACCGACTGGGCCAGTCCTTTAGTTCTGGCAAAAAAGAAAGATGGCACACTACGCGTGTGCATGGACCCCAGAGCTGTGAACAAGTACATAAAGCGGCAGCATTTCCCGCTTCCTAGGCGCGAAGATTTGGAAGCCCGTTTAACCAATGCCGCGTACTTCAGCTGTCTTGACGCGAACTCCGGCTATCATCAGATACCGCTTGACGAGCGCACATCTAAGATCTGCACTTTCTCTTCACCGTTTGGGAGATACCGTTTTCTGCGTCTGCCTTTCGGCATTTCGTCCGCACCGGAGGTATTCCAACAAACCATGAGTCAAGTATTCGAGGGCCTACCTGGGGTGCTGGTATACATTGACGACATTTTAGTTTGGGGTTCCAGTAAAAAAGAACACGACGAACGGTTGACAGAAGTGCTTAAGGCTGCCGAGAAAGCAGGATTGACTTTCAACGCGCAGAAATGCAAGTTCGGTGTGAAATCAGTCAAATTCCTTGGTGACGTCATAAGCCGAACGGGCATATCGCCTGACCCAAAGCTTATCGAAAGCCTGGCGAACATGCCGACACCAACGTCCAAGATTGACGTCCAGCGGATGCTGGGAGTGCTGAACTATTTCAGCAAATTCGTGCCACGATTGTCCGAGCGAACGACGCTTCTACGAGAGCTTATCAAGTCCCGCGCAGAGTTCCAATGGACAGAACACCACGCGAAAGAGTGGCAAATCTTAACGCAAGTTTTGACTACCGCCCCCCTGCTTGCAATCTTTGATCCGCACCGAGAAACTAAGATAACGTGCGACGCATCAAAGGAAGGTGTTGGTGCAGCATTATTGCAAGACTACAATGGTGAATGGCGACCGGTAGCGTATGCATCTCGTGTATTAACCCGAGCCGAGCAAAGCTATGCACAAATTGAAAAGGAGGCACTCGGAATTTGTTTTGGCTGTGAAAAGTTTCACGAGTTTGTGTACGGAAGAAAAGTGCTTATCGAAACAGACCATAAGCCGCTTATAGCGATCGCGCAAAAGGAAATCGCCGACATGCCACCGCGAGTGCAAAGATTCTTTTTGCGGCTACTAAAATACAACTTTGTCTTGCAGTACATTCCCGGGAAACAGCTGGTTCTCGCTGACATGTTGTCACGCTCAACGGCTGACCAGGGCAAAGATCAAGTTGGCACCACTTCTGGTACCACCGACGACGTGGAGATCCATGCGGTGCAGTCCTTGGGCTACATGGTCACTTCCGAAACGCAGCGGCTACTGCAGCAAGAAACGTCTCGTGACGTATACTTACAGGCCGTGAGGAAGAGCTTAACAAGCGGACAGCCGGTGACCGGGGAACTCAAGCCTTTTGCGAAAGAGCTGTCAGTCGTTAATGGAACAGTGATGAAGGGCTCGAAAGTTGTAATACCGAGGAGTATGAGACAAAGCATCCTGAACAGGATACATGCGGGCCACCTCGGGTTGCAAAAGTGCAAAGAGAGGGCCCGAACTCTTGTATTTTGGCCCGGTCTGAACGGCGAAATAGATGCGCTAGTAGAAAGCTGCGCACCCTGCCGAAAGTACGCGTACAGGCAACCACATGAACCACTTTTAATGCGGCCAGTTCCAAAATGTGCTTGGTATAGGGTCGGCGTAGATATCTTTTCTTATGCTGGAGATTCGTACGTGGTTGCTTACGACGCCTTTTCAAATTTCCCTGAGGTTGAGAAACTTGACGACACAACTGCAGCAACTACGATCGCAGCCCTTAGCGCCATGTTCGCCAGGTACGGCGTACCTGTAGAAGTTTGCACGGATAACGGACCCCAGTTTTCAAGCCATGAATTTGCCAGATTTGCCAAAACATACGATTTCAAGCATGTAACCTCCAGCCCCCGTTATCCGCAGTCGAACGGCTTGGCTGAGAAAGGTGTCCAAATCGTAAAGCGCATCCTGAAAAAGACTCGAGAGGCGAGGGAGGACTTCTGGCTGGGTTTGCTAGCCTATCGCTCAACACCACTGGAAGATGGGCATTCTCCGGGTGAGCTTCTGCAAAGAAGGCGACTTCGTTCTAACCTTCCTGACTTCGGTAGGGTGTCCCGGACCCCTGTGAGGAAGCGCCACCAAGCCAAGGCCGGGAGGCCTTTGCCAATACTGCACAGAGGCACGAAGGTGAGGCTTCAGGATGCGACTGCGTGGTCCCCAAAAGCGAAGGTCGTTGGTGAAACTGCTCCACGTTCCTATTTGGTACGAACGCAAGATCGACGTGTTCTGCGGCGCAACCGCCGACATCTACTTAGGACGGGTGAACCGTATAGCAGTGAAAGTGATGACGACTGCGAGGAGATTCCACCATGCGAAAGTTCTGGTGCGCCGGCGCCTGCAGCACCAGCTGAACCAACAGCGCAAGCCACCGAGACGTCATCTCTAGAAACAACCGTAGGAGCAATGCTACCAGCAAGTGACGGCGATCTTTCGCCTGGCATCCAACCGACGCATGCTACTAGAAGGTCGACTCGTGTCGTCCGGCCTCCCCAGAAGCTTCATTATGATGAACATTTTAAGCAAGTGTCATAAGTTTTGGCAAATGTGTATATGTATCTAAATCTGTTTTGTTTGTTGCCCGAGGGAGGATGTATCGGACGTGTGTACTGATTATATCAGCGCGGATGCGCATCTGTGATGCGCAGTTGTACAGCGCGCTGCATTCATGTCTTTATAAGCCATGCTCTCAATAAACCTTCGTTCTTTCCTGCACTGACCATGCTGCTGTAAGCGTCGTCTCCCTTGGCACGTTACAGTACCGTGCTCCACTGTTAAAGGACCCCTCACCAGGCCCCATAGCAAATTTTGTTTATACGCTGGAAGTTGTTACGTGTCCGCTAGGCAGTGTTCTGCTGCAAAAATTTTTCAAATCGGCTCATTAATAGCCGAGACAGAAATAATTCAGTGCCAGGAACCCATGATTTCAGCAGGCAGGCTTTACTGCCAAGCAAGACACTCTCTTCACTCACCCAGTCTAGCCTCTGCAAGCGAAATTCCTTCCCTGTGTTCTCCTATACCAGACCTCAAGGATCGCGTGACGCATATGTCACAGGCCCCGCCTTCATTTTTTTTTTCTCTCCTCACTTTATTTTTTTCCGGCGCAATGCACTTCCGCTGATGGCATCACGCGCGAGCTGTTGTCTCGTTTCCGCGCTGTGCACAAGGAAACATGACTAGGGGTATAATTCAGTGCTACACGAATACTGAGGCAGAACAAGCGGATCGCAGAGCATGATCACGCTGCTGGAGCACGGTAGAAAATGGCATAGTTTCGGTACCTATGCATGTGACTGGACGACCGTGGGAACAAGCAGACGAAGCGGAAGTACATCTCTCTTGCTTCGGTGGGAAGTAATGCAAAAAACCCGCAGAAATTCCATTTGTAGGTTTTATTATTTCTCTAAACTTCAATTCGTCAATTCAAGCAACAGATCACACAGGTAACAGACGTTGTCTTGAATAATTCTCGAAGTCACGTGTCATCACGAGCTAAATCACACTGCGGACACTAGTAACGTAGGTGCAGGCACATGAGCACATCATCCTCCGGCTTGGAGTGCAGTGGCCGTGAGGAGAAGGAAAAACGGCGCTTGGTTTGAAATTTCAGATCTTTCCAGGGCGCCTAGTGATGTAATACTTTGTAGATACGATCGTTATCGTGCAATGTATTCTCTGCGCTTGTCAGCTCAAAATGGCCAGACCTGGCGACGGGCCCTTTAAAGGGGAAGTTTAAAGGGAAGCTGAAGAGTCTGTCGAATTCAATAAGACGCTGATATACGGATGCGGGAACCTTATAAACCATGTAGGTAAATTTTTTTTTTTTTTTCAATTAGGAGCGACGTAATCGTCGGCTGAAATTGCGCTGTAGCTCCGCCCCCCGTTGAGTGAGCGAGCGGAGCGGAGACCGGAAACCGCGGTGTTGTGACGTCAACTCTGTTTCGTTCCTTCGCAGCGTCCGCGACCGTGCCTGACCGCCCTTGTTTCTGCGTGTGTGCCATCGTAATCTGCTTCGATCGACCCTGCATTCCTTTGTTGGTGCGTCTGCGTGTATGTAGAGTGGTAGTAAACGTGCGTGGTAGTCAACGTGAGTGGTAATCAACGTGAGTGGTAGTCAACAGATGAAGGTCACTACACATACTGCATGAACCGGGAAGCTTTTCAAGCGTTTAAACCATCTTTAGAGTTTGCCGGCAGCTTTGGACAGCGCACAAATGCCGACGATCACATCCCTACTTACGTTCCACGAGGAGGCATGCAGGAACACAACACTACAGTTGTTTGACTGGAAACGAGCTCACTAGATCGGCGAAAGATCGGCGAGATCACTAGATCGCTTTGCAAAAATCATACTCACCAAAGAGCATTTGCAACACGAGGAGATCCCAAGACTTTGCTTTCGTTCGCGTCGAAAGCACTGCTCGCACCAGCATCGTTTGCTTCTTCGAGAGGCCTGCTCTTCGCAATCGGCTCGTACATGTAGGGAGTAACGCCGAACTCCTCAGAAAAACGCAGTCCATTACCGTCTCAGAAAAACAGTAGCAAACTACCTGGCACCGCGCTTCATGTGTAGCGGCAGCGGTCGGTTACTAGAGTTGATGTCACGAGGTGCACCGACCAATCAGAGGCAGAAACGAGACGCGCGAGCTGGGCGTGTCCGCTGCTGCACTTTTCGCCGAAATAAAATATATTTGCGCTTTCTTTCGCTCAATTTCGATACGATATTCGAATTCGGAGGGTTGAAAACCATTATGTACAGATGTTCACTCATTTTTTCTGGAAAACCTTTCAGCTTCCCTTTAAGCGTACTCCAAATTTTTTTGAAGTGTGAAATTTTTTTTAGACCTTCATATATTGCAGGCCGTCCAGCGGGCCGAAGGTTGCCGCCAGGACCCACTAACTCCTGGCCGCCACCTAGGCGGGGCCTTTGGCCCTCCCCACCAACTCGCAGGGCACACAATAAAGTTCTTTCCTCCTTCATATATTGCACCAACTTTTCCTGAAAAATATGATACCAGGATTGCTTATCGCATTTTTACTGATTTTCTTGAAAAATATAGCAAAAGTCATTGTTTATTATTTATTTGTCAAAATTACAAGAAACTGCACACATACACACATGCAAAAATTGTGAAAAGTTCACGAGTTAGCTTGACATTGGGACCAGAGAAGGCTTGTTCTGATGACAAGTTACCTCAACATTGGCAATTAGGGGTTAATCAAAGATATGGACACTCCAGGCGCATTTTTGCCATGGCTATGATTTTCCGAATAAAGTCCAAGTGAGGGGGATAATGAGTGGCCCGCGCATTGTATGCTGCGGGTAAGAAGGCAGGGTGGCTTGTTTTGCACTGGTGAGCTGAGAAAAAGGGGGGCTTAATGCCGCTTTCCCATGTGCCCAATGATGGAGGTCACGTGATCCAATGCATGCTAGGGTAGGAGAGCATGTGTCTTCAAAATTACATTCTGGGGTTTTACATGCCAAAACAACGATCTCATTATGAGGCACGTCGTAGTGGGGGACTACGGGTGAACTTTGACCACCTGGGATTCTTTAATGTGCACCCAATGCATGGAAGGTGGGCATTTTTGCATTGCACTTCCTTCAAAATGCGGCAGCTGTGCCCCGGATTCAATTCCACGCCCTCAGGCGTAGTAGTGCAACGCCACAGTTACCATGCTACCATGGCAGGTACGCGCGTCTTCTCTAGCCTGACTGTGGCTGCGCATGGCTGTTCACATAACTGAGCATAGCCCTCGTATGTCGGAGCTCATCTGTGTGGAGGTCGTGTAATCTTGAGTTTTGGAGATGCGGCACCATTGAAATGGTGAAGTGAAAGGCAGAACAAGGCATTTACTTCCCATTGCTGGCGCTCATCATGCCAGTGTTGTGATAACGAGTGCTTGTAGTCATTGAGTAAGATCATGCTTGTCTGTGCATGCATAACACCAAGCTTGCTCAGTTAGTAAGTGAATGTTGACTGCCATTTCTACAGCCTATAAAACTATGAGCCTTACTTTGTGTAGTTGTCTAATACTTTACTTTCGCTATCAATGCTTCCCCTTTCGGGCAAAACTGACTTCCCCCGTTTTAGGCTGTGTGCAAGTTGCCAAGCCAATGAAATCAACACAAATGGTGGTTAATAAGGTTCTTTAAACACTATTATGGTCATGAAGCACTGCTGGCATGGCTGATTTTAGAACAGTAGACTTCACTGATGCACCCATAGTTTTCGGCATATATACTCCGAGTGCTTAGACATTTGTCTTGCAAGTTATAAAGGCTGCTAATGGGTTGTCAATGCATCTGTGTCTTGCTCTGTTAAGGGGAGAGGTGGCGATCAGAGCTAACTTTTTTGTTCTTTGACCTAGATCAACGAAATTTGGCAGCCACACTCAAAAGTGTCTGAAATAAAGGTATATGCAGTTTCATTACGATATCTTGACTAGTTTTCAAGTTACAAAACGTTACATGTGTTCCGCCTGTGGAAAAAACCTGGCACTGTAACAAAACATGCCAAGAAGCTGCCTGTAGTTTTAATCTTTGCCCACAAGAGCACTACAGGGTACAACAGTTCCAAAAATTTTTAACTGCTTTATTTTCTTTTTACACAGAACATCATGTTCACTTTTTCCAATTGTACCAGAACTTGTCACTCACAAATTAGCATGCAGAATAAAAACTAAGCCCTCAGCAATACATTGAAGACTGTCATACCCTCAAGCACACTTCAGGGAATACATAAAAACAGACAGGATTAAAATTGGTCCAGGCATTCCCATGCTGCCCTTTCCACAGTAAATGCAGAGCGCCCAAAACACACTTTTTAGAAAACGTCTCTCAAAGTTTATGGAGCAGTTCACATCTCTCAATATGCACCAGTATTGTAGTTTTTGCTGTGTTTGCTTACAGGCGACTTTTTGGGTCTCTGCCCTCTGATTTGCGCAAATCGAGGTGCCGACGTGCAAAGTACCTAGCCGCGCAGTCCGAGGTGCCAATGCGCGAAATGCCTAGTCGGGGGCTCGAGGAGTCGACACATTGCGTTCTTAGTCGCACAGTCCGAGGTGCTGACGCACGAAATTAGTAGCTGCGGGCTTGAGGAGTCGACTGTCGGATGTGCTTAGTCGTGCAGTCCGAGGTGCCGAAGTGCGAAGTATCTAGCTGCACAGTCCGAGGTGCCAATGCGCGAAATGCCTAGATGCGGGCTCGAAGAGTCGACGCTCAATGTACTCCAGTAAAACCTCGTTAATTCGAACTCGGTTTATTCGAATCCCGCGCAATTCGAAGGTTTTCGGCGGTCCCAACAGTTTCCATGCAAATTTTGCCGGATAAATTGAACAGCCAGTGTGCCCATATCTCGATAATACGTCAGTTTAAACCATGGCCTCCGTGATTCGCAACAAAAAAGTTAGTGTGCCAGTCTCTGAGGCCAGTATAGTTGCCGGAGTGGCAGCCAGGCGGCACTTTAAATCAACTTTCCGTTTCCGGCGAACGTTGTGCGCAGTTTTGTGGAACGTAATGGCGGTAACAGTGAATTGCTGCGCACTGTCAATGGCTCCTTTAGTAGATGCCTGCCGCGTTGTTCGGTAAACTTGGTTCCGTGCCCTCTCCCTTTTCTCGTCTCCGCAAAAAGGCAACGAGCACCCCTCATGGCGAATGCCTGCAACTTATAGGTCTATTCGATTCAGCTTGGGTTCTCTGCACTTTCTGCACTCATCCAGGGTGCACTGCACCTAAACCCTCGATTCCCTGAGGTGCAGAGGCGCCCCCTGCACTCTCGTCCACGATTGCGCAGGGTGCGAGGTGAGGTGTCGCCGCGGTGCAGTGCACCTTTGAACCAGACTGGGAAGAGGTGCAGCCGCGTGACCCTTCCGCCATAGCAGACGGGTTGAAGTGAACGAAGTAGACGCCGCAAGTAAAATGTCTGTGCTAGTAGAAATTGATGGCAGCCCAACAGAGCTGTACCTAATTTACGATGAGTTTGGAGTCATTACCTTCGACGGTGATGCCGAGCTTTACTCTACAGCAGGTAAGTTTGCTATTGTACTCTGTAAGCATGGTGTAAGCATAATAGCATGGTTTGTATATGTGTGAAGTGGCGACATTTCTTCCCTTATTTTTGCAGATGGAAGAAGGGTGAGGGTGCTTTGCACACCGGGGGGTTTCGCCGCAGATTCTGAGCGAACAGAGCGGTCAGGAGCTGCAACTTCGCGTTGTGGAGACGCCACGCTGCGTACCACCGAAGCTGCTGCCGTGGACGCGGCAGCCATGCCGACTCGGCAGCACGACAGCGAAGAAGCCTTGTGGAGCGGCCGAAAAACAAAATTCCTTATAGAAAATTACAAGGAACACTTCGGCTGCATCGGGCAAAAGGGGGGACTAAGGTGAGTCTTAGCATTCTATGCGTTTGTGTATTTGCGTTACATTTTGTATTGTTCTGCACGCCGGACCAAAAAGCAGCTGATGCTGTTTTTGACAGACTCGCTCAATGATGAATTCGGCTGCTGCCTCACCGTGGTTCAAGTAACCAATAAATGGAAGTCACTCGAGAGAGCGTACCAAAGAGTCCGGACGAATAATAATAAATCCGGCAGCGCGGCTGCCGAGTGGAGTTTTGAGGGGTAAGTGTTCGCAGTGCTTTTATATTATTCATGGTCTCTTATGCCAGTGCATAGTTCAACTAAGACGTACCTAAAGTCTTATTCACAGCGTCTACATGAAATTCTCAACCATGTGTTGAGAAAATTGCACAAACAGGCCTGGAGTGCGGCCTGATCCCGGTGACCAGAACTAGTAACGCACTCTCTTACCAGAGCAAGATTGGCCACCTTGGTGCAGTACTTGGCCACAACCTCCCATATGAATACAACAATCAAACCCCGGCCCTCAGTCCCCAGCAGCCGCGAAGCAACTGACCACGGCGGCGGTCAGATCTGTGACGCTGCAGAGGGTGCTAAGAATACCTGGCTCCGGACAGGCCACCATTGGAATCTGAACCTGGCAACATTTAACGTTAAAACGTTATCTAGTGAGGCGAGTCTAGCAGTGTTATTGGAGGAATTAGAGGGTAGTAAATGGGATATAATAGGGCTCAGTGAGGTTAGGAGGACAAAAGAAGCATATACAGTGCTAATAAGTGGGCACGTACTATGCTACCGGGGCTTAGCTGAGAGACGAGAACTAGGAGTCGGATTCCTGGTTAATAAGGAAATAGCTGGTAACATGCAGGAATTCCTTAGCATTAACGAGACGGTGGCAGGTCTTGTTGTGAAACTTAATAAGAGGTACAAATTGAAGGTGGTACAAGTCTATGCCCCTACATGCAGTCATGATGACCAGGAAGTCGAAAGCTTTTATGAAGATGTGGAATTGGCGATGGGTAAAGTCAATACAAAATACACTATACTGATGGGCGACTTCAATGCCAGGGTAGGCAAGAAACAGGCTGGAGACAAGTCAGTGGGGGAATATGGCATAGGCTCTAGGAATAGCAGAGGAGAGTTATTAGTAGAGTTTGCAGAACAGAATAATATGCGGATAATGAATACCTTTTTCCGCAAGCGGGTTAGTCGAAAGTGGACGTGGAGGAGCCCGAATGGTGAGACTAGAAATGAAATCGACTTCATACTCTGCGCGAACCCTGGCATCATACAAGATGTAGACGTGCTCGGCAAGGTACGCTGCAGTGACCATAGGATGGTAAGAACTCGAATTAGCCTCGACTTAAGGAGAGAACGGAAGAAACTGGTACACAAGAAGCCAATAAATGAGTTAGCGGTAAAAGGGAAACTAGAGGAATTCCGGATCAAGCTACAGAACAGGTACTCGGCTTTAACTCAGGAAGAGGACCTTAGTGTTGAAGCAATGAACGACAATCTCATGGGCATCATTAAGGAGTGCGCAATAGAAGTCGGTGGTAAAGCCGTTAGACAGGAAACCAGTAAGCTATCGCAGGAGACAAAAGATCTGATCAAGAAACGCCAATGTATGAAAGCCTCTAACCCTACAGCTAGAATAGAACTGGCAGAACTTTCTAAGTTAATCAACAAGCGTAAGACAGCGGACATCAGGAACTATAATATGGATAGAATTGAACAGGCTCTCAGGAACAGAGGAAGCCTAAAAACAGTGAAGAAGAAACTAGGAATAGGCAAGAATCAGATGTGTGCGTTGAGAGACAAAGCCGGCAATATCGTTACTAATATGGATGAGAGAGTTCAAGTGGCTGAGGAGTTCTACAGAGATTTATATAGTACCAGTGGCAACCACGACGATCGTGGAAGCGAAAATGGGCTAGAGGAATTCGAAATCCCGCAGGTAATGCCAGAAGAAGTAAAGAAAGCCTTAGGAGCTATGCAAAGGGGGAAGGCAGCTGGGGAGGATCAGGTAACAGCAGATTTGTTGAAGGATGGTGGTCAGATTGTTCTAGAGAAACTGGCCACCCTGTATACACAATGCCTCATAACCTCGAGCGTAATGGAATCTTGGAAGAACGCTAACATAATCCTAATCCACAAGAAAGGGGACGCCAAAGACTTGAAAAATTATAGACCGATCAGCTTACTGTCCGTCGCCTACAAAGTATTTACTAAGGTAATCGCAAATAGAATCAGGAACACCTTAGACTTCTGTCAACCAAAGGACCAGGCATGATTCCGTAAAGGCTACTCAACAATAGACCATATTCACACTATCAATCAGGTGATAGAAAAATGTGCAGACTATAACCAACCCTTATTTATAGCTTTCATTGATTACGAGAAAGCATTTGATTCAGTCGAAACCTCAGCAGTCATGGAGGCATTACGGAATCAGGTTGTAGATGAGCCATACGTAAAAATACTGGAAGATATCTATAGCGGCTCGACAGCCACCGTAGTCCTCCACAAAGAAAGCAATAAAATCCCAATAAAGAAAGGCGTCAGACAGGGAGATACGATCTCTCCAATGCTATTCACCGCATGTTTACAGGAGGTATTCAGAGACCTGGAGTGGGAAGAATGGGGGATAAAAGTTGATGGAGAATACCTTAGCAACTTGCGATTCGCTGATGATATTGCCTTGCTTAGTAACTCAGGAGACCAATTGCAATGCATGCTCACTGACCTGGAGAGGCAAAGCAGAAGGGTGGGTCTGAAAATTAATCTGCAGAAAACTAAAGTAATGTTTAACAGTCTCGGAAGAGAACAGCAGTTTACGATAGGTAGCGAGGCACTGGAAGTGGTAAGGGAATACATCTACTTAGGGCAGGTAGTGACCACGGATCCGGATCATGAGACTGAAATAACCAGAAGAATAAGAATGGGCTGGGGTGCGTTTGGCAGGCATTCTCAAATCATGAACAGCAGGTTGCCACTATCCCTCAAAAGGAAAGTGTACAGTCAAACCCCGTTACAACGAACACCACATTAACGAACATTTCAGATTAACGAACTTTTATGAAATCCCGTGCCGACTGCTTATAGTTTCAATGTAAAAATATTTCACTACTACGAACTTCAGAATAACGAACATTTCAGAATAACGATCGTTATTTAATTTCCGTGTCATCTTAACAACACCTCAGTACTACGAACTCATATCCCGAAATGCGAGGATTCTTAGATTTCAGTGTATCTGTCACGGCAGTCGGAGCTCTAAGCTAGCAGACGACGCAGCGCGAAGAGCGGGCCGCCTTGCAACTTGCTTCCCGCAAAAACCTGAGATGGCGCGGAAGGAGAAAGATGCGGGCGGAGACTTTTTTTTTCCTTCTCCGTTGTGGAGGCAATGACGCACCAGGTTTTTTGAGTGGAGAGGCGGGGAGCATGGGCTCGTAAAACCTGAGACGGTGCGGCAGAAGAAAAAAAAAAGTAGTAATTAACGGTGAAGTGGGCCTTTTTTTTTTTTTCCTGTTGCGGAGGTGACGACGCATCACGTTTTTCTTGCTTGTTTTCTCAGTTGTTCGCGTGCTGTCACCCGTATCAGGCCTGCCCATCTTGTTTTTCTTCTGGTTATATTATTGTGTTAGAAGTGCGTGCAGGCGTTCGCGTTGCCATGAGCTCAACAACTCTAACCACGGCGAAGAAGCGAAAGCAGTTTTTCTTTGAGCGAGAGAGTAGAGATTCTTCGCGAGATAGAAGACGGGAAGAAACAATCCATCATGGCTAAAGAACGTGGAGTGGCGCGGTCGACGATCGCCACGATTCTGAAAGATAAGGAGAAAATCTTTAAGCACCAGCAAGAATCTTGCTGCACGTTACGGCAGCACCCGAAGACCGCGACGAGTCCGTGTCGGCCACAGATGCGTTGGACTGCTTGCGAAAACTCCGCATATTTATAGCCAAAAGCGGCACAGCGACCGAAGGCGTGCATAAGAATGCGGACGGTCTGGAATCGTTCGTGCTGCAGAGTCTGTGCTGCACCCGTCAGAAGACGATCACGGACTATTTCAAATAAATGTGCCTTGTCTGACGATCACGTGTGCATTGTGTGAGAAACGAGTTCAAGGAGGTACCGTTTCAAAGGTAGGACGCTTGCGTTACTGAAATGCTATTGTTATGGCTAATTTTTGGGCTTTCACTATAACGACCTTTCAGAATAACGAACATTTTCCCGCGGTCCCCTGAAGTTCGTTGTACCGAGATTTCACTGTATAACAGCTGTGTGCTACCAGTACTCACATATGGGGCAGAAACCTGGAGGCTTACGAAAAGGGTTCTGCTGAAATTGAGGACGACGCAACGAGCTATGGAAAGAAGAATGATCGGTGTAGCGTTAAGGGATAAAAAAAGAGCAGATTGAGTGAGGCAACAAACGCGGGTAAATGACATCTTAGTTGAAATAAAGAAAAAGAAATGGACATGGGCCGGACATGTAATGAGGAGGGGAGATAACCGATGGTCATTAAGGGTTACGGACTGGATTCCAAGGGAAGGGAAGCGTAGCAGGGGGCGGCAGAAAGTTAGGTGGGCGGATGACATTAAGACGTTTGCAGGGACAACATGGCCACAATTAGTACATGACCGGGGTAGTTGGAGAAGTATGGGAGAGGCCTTTGCCCTGCAGTGGACGTAACTAGGCTGATGATGATGATGATGACTGTATATAGTCGCGCAGTCGGAGGTGCCGATGCTTATTTCTTGTGCTTAGGCGAGGGTCCGAGATGTCCGCGCACGATCTGCTTGATTGCCGAGTTGGAGACTCCTATGCACGAAAAGCTTAGCGGCAGCTCCGAGGATTGCGTGTGCGATGTGCTTGGTCAGAAACACTGAGTGCTGAAAGGCTTAGCCGTGTGTCCGGATTCTGCACGCGAATTTTGGTAGCGATGTCCGCGCTGCCGATGCTCGGTATGCTTAGCTGCGGGTCTGAGACGTCCACAAACGCAGAGATCGGCTACGCTACTGCGATGTCTGCGTAGCGTCCGTTTTGACACGTCGAGATTACGGCCAGTGGAGACTTCCAGACTCGCGAGGTGCGAAGAGCCGTGCAGACGACGCGAGCGCCGGACCAATGGCGAACCGTATTGGAGTCACGTGGCGGGCGCGGGCAATCGCAGACTCCGGCACGACCTTCAATCATTTGCTTTTTGTGTGCTTGTTTCTGTATGGAGGAGGTAGCTGAAACGGCAAATTTGAAGATGGAGAAATGCGCTTTCCGAGACCCAAGATGGCGGCGCTCGGTTGCGCTGTTCCGGAGATGTTGTGGCTTGAAAAATTCTGTTCTTTCTTTATTTCCGTGAGATTTTTCGCCACCTTGGCTGATGAAATAATTTTTTGGGGGCACTTCTGCGTGGTTTGCAGTGATGATATTTCAAAATCAGAAAAAGAGTAATCGAAAATGTGATTTTCAAAAATTTGACTTTTTGTCCATTTTTCAAGATGCAAAAGCCATGTCCCCCCTGAAGGAGGTGATTTAAACTTCTCAGATTAGTGCTGGCACTGTACTTCTGCAGAAAGTCAACCCCCAAGCATGAGGTCATGTAAACACAGAGAAGAAAACAGATAAGAATGCTGATCTACAAATCCAGGCTCTAGCCATGCATGTGTCCAGTGGGGTGACAACATGCTGCACAGGTGTTGCACAACTTTCTAACTCAAGATTGCGTAGCCTGCCTCTTTAAACACAAAAGTAAGCATGTATGTGTAGACTGCCTTGCAGTTCTGAAGCCGTTTTTGTGGTTGCTCATGTGGATCATCATGTGATCAACCCTTCGCTGAGTGCTGTTTTACTTGGCAGTCATTCATGGCCTAACATGATATTGATATGGGCAAGCTGGAATAGTGGCAGACAAACAAGCACAAGGTTTGCACAGTTCGGTACCTTGTCCATAAGCATAGTGTTGGTACACCTTACTAACAAGGATGTTGCACTTCTTTCTAGCTAACGATTATACAATAGGTGACTGTGCGAGATTTCTTCTGCGCATTCTGATGCATGCCTCGTTTCATCTGTTGATTTGCTGTAGATGAGGGGAAGCAACTTCTTCAATATCACACATGGATCCATTCGACTGAAATAGGTGTGTCATATGTCTTTCATGCATGAGGCAGAGTGCTAGACTGCATTGTTCGTTCAGCTTGATCAAGGTGATTTATTTCAGTGCACCACCCTTTTGGATAAGTATGCATCTTATTATTCAAAAGACTAGCGCAAAATAGCAGGGACAAAGACAGGGAAGACGACAGGATGAGTGCTAAACATCAACTGGTTTTTTACTGCGAGCGAAGGTACATATATACATTTCGTTGGTGCATGCGCACACAGTGTTAAAACAGTACAGTCTCATTCTAATCAAAATGTAGCAGACTGTTCTGTAAGTACCTTTTTTCTTTTTTGGACAAGGCAAGTGAAGCCGTGCTGACACAGTTATCGCCTTCCCTGTCAATGTGATATGCCTTACAAATCTCGCGCCCCCACCTTGTGCCTCCCCTACCAAGCACACACGTGGTGTCAAACGAAGGCACGCACCCGCATCGCTTACAGTGCATGGCCAAATGGCCGACCCCCGCTAATGAATCTACCAGCGTTCGGTGCTCTCGTAGCCGTTCATTTAGGCAGCGGCCAGTCTGCCCCACGTAGCATCTACCGCATGAGAGAGGTATGCGGTACACGACCCCAACAATGCATGGTACAAACTTGCATGCATGTTTTATGGTGCAGACCGGTTTTTTCTTCTCGTTTACAGCTTTGCACATGCGCACCAGCTTTTGAATAATGATGACACACCAACTAGCACAGCTTTCTGCCTTGATTGCTATGCTTCTTAGTTTTTCTTTGTTGGTTGCCGTTTCTTGGCTGAATTGGTTGAATGCAGCAACAAGTAAAAACTTTACCAGCCAACCTTCCTCATCTTTGCAGAAGCCGTTGTGGAATGACATCAACATTCGAGGGTTCTGAAGTGTGTGGTTGGCTTATGGTGTGCTTTCCATACTGGTTTGAGTGGTAGCTGGTTTGTCCTCGGGAGGTGGTTCTCGAACATTATGGCTGGCCCAATAAACAGAAGTATTAACTCTCACAGGGATGGTTTTTCTGCTCCTTTGTAGTACAGATGAAGGGCACACTGTATTTGAGAGAGTTTTATATTGAAATCAGCTAATAAGCTGAGGGCTCAACATCAGTCCAAGACCTTCAATAACATCCCTCCTTTATCTTTAGCTCCTTCAATAACATCTTTTAACATGTTGTCCAATATACTAGGCAATAGTATATAAAAAGTGCACCAAAACAAATGAAGCAAGTTTCCCACTGAGTGAGTGCACCGTGCATCTATCTGCAAGGTTTTACATTCAAAATACATTAGTCATTAGGTAGGCATTATGCCAATGCGGCATGAGTCCGCAGTAATTACTTATGCCGTATAAAAACAAAGGTTGCAATATAGAGTGTCTCTCCTTAACTGAAGCATGTATGTTTTACTGAATGTACACGGTAAATACAGTAGAAGCTTTAAAATACGAATCTATCGGGATGACGCAAAAAATTGTATCCTCCAAAATTTGCATCACCCAAAAACGTAAAAAAAATTGGTAAATTAAAAAGAGAGACAGCAATAAGATGACCAACTTGCTCGGAATTATTTATTATTTATTTTGTTTGCCGAAAACTTTTATCTCATGACGAAATATTTTGAAGAAATAAGCAGCATAATTTGAGATAATTGCACGTATTTAGTGTATTGTCTTCAAAACCAGGAAAAAAGTCTGGTTTCAGGAGGTTCTATCACACCACTGATCACACAAATGCAGCTTTCCGTTGATGCTGCACCGCCCATCTTGGTATCACCGTGAACACGAGAGATCATAGATTGAAATAGCTGCAGCACTGCATTTCTCCATGCAGAAATAAAAGCAACAAAAGCGAGCGCAAAAAGGGAAAGCTAGTGTCGTGATTCGTTACTGCAGTCACATGGTGCACCGGGAGCACCCCCACTGGCTCACGTGAATTTGAATCCCTGGCACACTTAGTTCACACACATTTTGGCCGCAGCAAGCTGCACACCTCGCATGTTTCGAGGCCGACATTTCAATATGTCGCGCGTCACCGATCTTGGGGCACGCAGATGCAACGAGAGATGAGGTTGGGAGATGCAGAGCAGCAGAGCAAACAGATTTTAATTACACTGAAGACTCAATTGACTCAAAATAAAACTCAATGAAGGAATGGTAACCCTTATGTAGCCCAAACATGTCCTTATCCCCGTTTACGATAGTCCTTGGCATTTTCTATGTGAGAGTCAGGCAACCCTAGCCTATGGCTGCGATGCCATCAGAAAGGAGCGTTCTTACAGACTTTTGTCATCGCACGTATCTTCGTGTCCGATGCGTGTCGGATCTTCATCATAGTCAGTGTTCTTGCCGACTCCGTAAACGTTGCTGCCTTGGTGTTGGCCAGTCAACTCGTCCGTCCCTGATGCCGGTGTCCCGAACTCCGTCGGTGACGTGGCAGCTCGGCCTCACCACCGGTTAAGCCTAACTACGGGTTTCGCAGCTACTTTGAGTGCCGACGAGATGCCCTGGGACTATCGTACGTGCAGGTCTGCCTCTGAAGGGGGATCCTTCCTGGAGTGACTGGTACTGCCTGCAGCAGGTCTAAGGAGCCTCGCTCGAATGTCACTGAAGTCCAACGGCCACATCCTGGACTGCCAGCGTCACGGACTTGACCGAACCTCCATGGCTCCTGTCGCCAGTGCAATGCTGATGCTACAACCTTCTTGGCCCAGAGCCACGTCGATAATGCCAGCTCGGCGCTACTTCTCCCTCGATCACAGCTCGGGTCACGAGCCTCGAGGGTTCATGCCGTTCAAACTAATATGTGCACATCATCTTCTTTCTACGCCGCATGCCTCTTACATATGACACAATATCTGCCTGGTTACCTCGAGTTTTTTGTGTTGCTGTGTCCTAGTCCTAGCTGCTACATGATGGTGATTAGAACATGATTTGCGCAAGATAAGGAAATCTGTTTGCTTCTCTTTGTGGCGGTGAAGCTACTTCATATCGTGCGATCTGACAGGCACAAAGGTAGAAAAGTTTCTATTTGTGATCAGCTACTGAAGACAATGGAAGAGGTGGAATACTGAGATAATGCTACCCATTGAAGCGAATATCGAAGATCTTGCAAATGCAGGAAGACTCTACTGTATGTGATTGCCAGCTCCTGTAAAGTTGCAAGGTGTTTAAAACGGTCGGCAAGTAGCATAATACTACACAAAGCAAAAGTTTCTTTTTTTTTACTTTGCTGGGGGATGGGGGTGGAGTCAACACGGAGTGACATAGGTTGTCATGGCAACAGGAATATAACCGGCAAATGTGTGTGGCTGCTCTGCCAGCCTGACAACAGCCAGTGTCTGGTGCTACTGGGGCATGGGGGCCCCCTTGCCAAGGATCGCACAGTGGCTTGATTGTTCGTATCATCCACTACAGTACAAACAGCGGTTCGCAACACTAAAAATTTAGCACATTGTAAGCTAATGGATTTGGGGTGGGACTTTTAAAAACTTCACATCAGGCATGACCGCAACACCGAGATTCTGCTGTAAACAATACATCAAAAATAATTACAAAATAAGCAAGGTTACGCACACTAATAGGTAAAGTATAAATACATTATCAAAGGCAGAAATAACGACACACACCTTCACAATGTCAAGATCTCCAGCTTTTGCTGCTTCAAGCAGCTGGAACTCCGCATCTCCACTGCTGTGCTGAGGTTCTGCATGGAGTCAAAATTTTATATTAAACCATCAACACGGTATGTTTATTACATAGAGGTCACATCACATAAGCATACAACCATGGCACATAAGACACTAAAAGGGCCCTACAAATTCTTTGGACATAGTTAAATACTGTTATGAACATTTAGAATATTTGTGAACATGACATGCCAGTACCAAAGGGAACAGAAGAATTTCATTAATAGTAAAAAAAAAAAAAAGGTACTGCAGTGCCGCTCAGACCCTGCAGCACAGTTGCAGCAGTAGCTTTTGAAGTCACTGGGCCTTGTTCTTGCAAGCAAATACTACACCGTTTTCCTGACAACAACAGTGACCTGTTCCTCCAATCTATTGTGCTCGTTAGTTTGGTGAGCCCTATGTTCTTTCTCTGCAGTGGCGCATTTAGTTTCTGCCATGGTCCATGCTTTACAAGGAGGGGCCATCTCCGATCGAGACTTATAGCTTGGCAGAAACATGTTTCCGCTGATTGGGGGCATGCCCTTCAAATGTACACAGGCAATTAAAAAACAAAAAACAAAAAGAAAACAGAATTTTTGTAGTAAGAGATTAAAAAAAAATTAAGTTATGTGGCTTTACGTGCCAAACCATGATATGATTACGAGGCACGCTGTAGTGGGGGACCAAGCATCAATTTGGCCATCTGGGGTTTTTTAGTGTACAACCAGTGCACTGCACATGGGCGTTTTTGCATTTCCCCTGTTGCTATAAATGTAAAGTCAACCTTTGCTTCACAAAGTCCAGAAACTGCTTCACTCCATATTACAAGCACCGAAAAGCTAACTTTTCTCGTTTTGTACCCAAAGAACAGCTGTGTGCCAATTGCAGTATTTTCGAGCTTATAACTCACCCTTTTGTGTAAGTCACACCCCCCTCCTCATTTGATAAGATGAGCCTATTTTAACTGGGCCGGCATAATGAAACGATACATGCATGTACACTCATCGCTAAATGGCAAATTCATCACTTTCAGAAAACGGAATTTTTATGGGCCGCTAATTCTAGCAGAAAATAATCTTCAACCAATACTCTTCTTAGGCACAGTAAATCAATATTTAGTGCATTTCACTCGAAGCCATTGAAGGCCTCATTCTCCGACGCACTGTCAGAAGCTTCAGCCACATTGGCTGGCTGCATCACTGGGTAACCGCCATTGGCCATTGAACCACGCGATGATGTAGGCACGTCACTGGCATTGGCTCTTCTACGCCACATGCAACTAGCACAAGCAACTACCAAGAGCACACGTGACAAGTTCATCGGTGTGCTCACGTCTGGGTAGAGAGCTCCCAACTGCGCGAACCTGCAAGTGTGAACACTGAACTTGGGCATTTTATGTGATCAGTGTGGCTTCCAGGGGCGAATTGGCCCGGTCTTCACACATGCTCTCGTGCTTTCCATATGCACTACTGTTGTAGATTCCTCTGTCCGTGTCACGTTAATTGTTTCGATTGGCATCGTCGACCATGACGAACCTTGTACCGACAGAGATTACGTGCTGTGGGATTGTGCGTATGTCAAAGCACTGACCATATCTGGGTCATTCACCAAAGTTACGGACATTCCAAAAATAGAATATTCAAGAAGTCGAATATTAGATATTCCATCAGTCAATGGAATTACTCAAATGTTCGCGATTCAATTTGAAATCGAATATTTGAGTATTTGCACACCCCTAGTTGTAACACTTCTTCGCTGGAGTACAATAACTGGAGTAAATAGCTGCACAATAAATCGTACATTAAATCGTGGTTATCATATCACAATCGCCGCCTTGCAGCTATTGTCCCACCAACGCTTACATTGCATACACACCTAATTTCTTGCCTTGTACAAACATGTTGGTCCATCTGGAAACACTACCCAAAACTTTAAATTTAACTGTATATTTATAGCTTTTTTATAGCTTCCCTTCTTTTTTTTTCAAGTGGCCAGAAGAAATGTTGGCTTTGCAAATGTATGTGTATCATTTATAAAATATTTTATGAAATTAGGTAAGAGCTGCTATTGATAATTCCCTCACAAAATGAAGAAACTATGGCTGAATCAATGCAGCAAGGAAAGCAAAAGAGGAAATCACTGCATAGAAAACATGGCTACCTGTGTTTGCTCTCTAATCCACATTTCTGTTTTTCTGCCTCTTAACGTTACGCCTAATATTTTTTGTTCTATTGGTTGTGGCACAGTCTTTAAATGGACCCTGAAAAGATTTTGACAATTTTGTACGAATGTACCAAGTCTTTTGGGTAGGTCCTTCTGATAGTTAAGTCGCACATCTAAGCGCTCTGCGCAAAGGGTGTTTTATTACAAGATTTTGAAAATGTACATTGCTACAGATCGCAGTGCGCCGCTCCTCTGAGTTTTCAGCCGCCCCACCCCAATTGAGATGTGTTGTCCAACTGACGTCAGCAGGGCGAGCTATCCAAATGGCTACCTAGGGCGCATCATCGATGATTTTTCCAAATTTATGGTGATCAAATGTTGTTCGTAATAGTTCTTTTTTCAGTTTATTTCTTTATTAAGTGGATACATGCTTACATAAGTATACAGAAGGAGGTCCCAGAGCATGTGATTGAAAGGAGACCTGCTGTCAGAAAATATACACATTTGTGCAAATATGCAGCATAAAACAGCAACACAGTAGTCGCTAAGTGGAAAATTATACGAAGTAAATGCAGTACAAACTGCAAAATAATATAAAGTCAATAGCTAGTCGTAGAATAAAAACAGTAGTTTCACACATTCGTAACATAACGAACCAAAAATATTTATAAAGGCTACAAATGAAAAAAAAAATAAGGAAAAGGAAAGACGGAAAGGAAATGAGCAAGAGTGAATAGTTCAGATATGTGGATTATTTTGGCTATCTAGTAGAAAAGTGAATAATGTTTTCTTGAAGAAACCTAAAGACAAAGAGCGCTTGACATCTAGTGGGAAGCTGTTCCAAGTAGATAATGATGCGAAATATACTGATTGTTTTCCATAATTAGTATGTATTAGTGACAATAAGAAATTGTTGTTAGCTGCAAATCTTGTGCAGTTCAAGTTAACCAAAGTAGCCTCAGAAAATATATTTACTGGGGGAGGATTATGTGTTACCTTAAATAACATTACGGCTAATTTATATTTAACAGGATTTTTTACTGAAAGTATTCTGTGGTTGAGAAGCATATCAGAAGCACTGCAGTAGAATGGGCTGAACGACAATATCCGGATGGCTTGATTTTGCAAATGCTGTAGTGGTGCTATACGAGTTGGATATGTGTTATCCCATGCTGTAAGGCAATAATTGAGATGGCTGTGAATAAAAGAATAATACAAAGTTGGCAATGTTGGTTTGCTAAAATAATATCTAGATTTAAGCAAAATTCTAATACCGGGAGAAATTTTGCACTTCAAATAGGTGATATGCTTCGTAAATTTTAGGTTTGGGTCAAGAATTATTCAAAGAAATGAGCATTCATTAACTGCACTGATGTCAAGGGAGCTTAGGTTGACAGTGGGAATGAATTCTTGTGTCCTATGATTCGAATGAAAAAGCATAAAAGACGTTTTGGTAGGATTTATTCTTAGCGAGTTAAGCTGGCACTACATTAAAATATTTTTCAGATCAATGTTTAGCTTAGTAGTCAGAGAAGTTAGTGAACCATCGGTTGCAAGTAATGTAGTGTCGTCAGCGTAAAGGAAGGCCTCAGTTTCTGTTAAACAACCGGGTAAATCATTTATATAAAGCAGGCATAGTAGTGGGTCAAGTATAGACCCCTGCGGGACCACTTTATTGGTTATTCCGAAATTAGAAAGTGAGGAACTGAGTTGGATAGTGGGTTAATTTGTTTCTATAAAAAATGTAACAGAAAGAGAATACACAACAATTTATCACTACACTCAAGCACTTCTGGCACATAGCGAGTCTCTTCTGCATGTGTTACATGTTCCGTGTTGACGCGAGCTGCACGGTCAGTGTTGGTCTCAATCTTTTTTTCACAAGCACCGTGGTTCGCCCTTGTTACGTTGTGGGCTGCAAACGCAGCGATCGGCATTATGTCAAGCTGCGGCATTATGTCAAGCTGCGACATTGTGTCCTTCGGTGAGGTAGCAGACAAGCGGAGTGGCTGTAGAGCATTGGACTGTCGGTATCCGATGAGCACCAGGATCTACGTGTTTGTGGCCATCTCTTTGCGCAGGAGGATTACTACCACAATAGAGTTATGCATGTCTGGTATTTGGGTAAAGGCAATTGCACATGGACCGGGCCTTTTACAAGATGAGGGGAGGCGCAAAGGTGAATGGCCTGCACGGTGCAGCCACCTGGTGGCACAGAGCTCAACCAAACACAAAGCTAATAAAGCAGGAATCAAGTGTATTCTAGTTTGCTGCGGGTGTAAATTTTCAGCAGCAGCATAATTGTGAGCACGTTGTCTTTTTAAATTTTGAAGTGTTTTACACTTACTTAGTTACAGAAATGTTAGCTCTGTGTTTGGCTGGTTAACTCTTTCGTTACCTCGAGGAAATGGTCGCTTTTTATAGGTCTCGGAAAAAACTATTTACCACTACAAATAATATGCCAGCATTCATTGCAGCATAGCATATTGTGCATAATGAAATGCTCTTTCCTAAACCACACATTGTCAAAGAAAAAAACTTTATTAGGTGAAACATAAGAATTCTAGAAAGCGCCATTTTTGCTGCCAGTTGATAAAAACAACAACAATAAAAAAACATCTACAAAAACATTTGATATCAAAGGAAATTCAGAATATACATTTCAAAGATAAGTAACCAAGGAAGAGTGCCTGAAAAAATAAATGCTCAGTACACTGCCCTTCTTTGGATACCAAAAAGAAACTAAGACCAGTTCATCACTCATGCCATGCGGTGAACCACTTCCTGGATTTTGTGAACCATAGGTGCACTCTGCACTTTTCCCACAAAACGTCTGGTTTTTGTTCAACTTTGCAGTCCTCGTAACACATTTTGCAGTTCCGCCTTTTCGGCATCTTCTTAGGATGGTCCGATGAGATGTCCAAGGAGCGTACTTTACCAGTTCGTGTAGAGTCATGCACCTCTTCCAGGACCGATCGCTCTCAGCGTAGCTGGGCAGCTACAAGATTATGCATCCAAGCATATCCGTTTCCATTTTTACAGATTGTCGTTATCACCTCTGCAGAGCAGAAGAGAAGAAAGAAATCTCATGCCGTTGTAAACTGTCTTGTGCTGATCCGTTGTGCTGGGCCGCGATGCGCTACTACGGGCGGCCTTCTTGGCATGAACAAAAGTTTTTCTGCTGCCAATGGCAGCACATCACATCAGCACATCACAACCAAGCGGATTATGCACCCTGATGATAATCAGTAGAGCTCTCGGGTCGTGCAAAAAGATCTGCAGATAAGCGCGAACAAGGAAGGAGACTGCTCAAGGCCGTAAAGGAAACTCGCCGGTGAACAGTTGCAGATGTCCCATGCTGACTCAAAAAATTGTTGCCCTCAGAGCTTGAATCTGCTTTGCTGTCCTCTTCGGAATTATAACTCAAGTCCTCACCACTAAATTGAAGTGCGGGTGCAGCATAGTTACGAGCACGACACTTTTCTCACAACTCAGCTGCACGTGACGACGCCATGGCAGAGACTTTCGATTACTGCGCAGTGACACCGGCAGCGCCCCTTGCTGGGATTTTACACTCTTGGGAACTGGTTGAAAATGCCAGGTCCACATGTTAGACATGCGGCGGACCTTTAATACACTTTGGCAAAATAGAATGACTTGGACTCCAAACCAAAGTTCACTAGTGAACAGCTGGCATCATTTTTGGTTAATTATTACCACTCAGCACTGTCGGACACTTTGGCGGAATAAAATGATTCGGACTCCTAACCACAGCTCACTAGTGAACAGCTGGCATCATTTTCGGTTAATTATCATCGCTCAGCACTGTCGGACGTCAAAGCCGGCGATGTAATTTAATTCTCAACTTGCTGGGAGTCATTTGATTACAAAATTTTGATGCTAGTGCAGCGTAATTATGAGCAGCATGCTTTTATCTCGAGCGCGGCAGATGGTGACAGCCACGCCCCCTTTCACTAAAACATATGCGCATTAGTTCGCAAAAATGTCTGTCAAAAAAGCACAATGTTGCCAGAGTGCGAAAATCTAAACGGGTTCTAAAAGTTCAGTGCCTGTACTACCTCAGGGTGTCTACCAAGTTGACATTTCCAAATTCCCCGAGTTTTCCAGGTTTTCCCCGAGTGCCTTTGCAAAATTCCCTGAGTGACACAGAACTTTGTTTTACGTCAAGACAGGCTGACACTATGTTGCCCGATGCTGTCACTCTCTAGTAAGCATGTTAAGAAATTACTTAATCCAGTTTGAATAGTAAGGGGTATCATTTATTCTATATTAAAAAAATCTGTAGCGAGGGTTTAGTAAAACGCACAGCGAATAAAATAACTTGGCAAAAAAAAATAGTGAAACTCATTTCAAGTCGAGTGAAACATTCTCAAATATGAATAAAAACGAGATGCATACATAAACAAATGTTTTCGAATATCCACTTCAGTCACGAATTATGATTGACTGTCGATACATATGTGTAAAACATAGGTGGTGCTTGAGACTCCACTGAAAGCAAATCAAGGTGATAGAATGACTCTGAGCATTTTATGAGGCGTCATTATACAGTTGAGCCCACTTATAACGGCCCTACTTAAGACAAACGCTCGCTTATCACGAACAAGTCCGGCGCGACCGTCAAAATATACATTAGGGCTATCGCGCTCGGTCTCAGATACAACGAACGCCCATGAGCCTAGCCGATCAGCTACAGCAAACGCCTTGGTGTCGCGGACCACTTTCCACATGGTGAGAGCTGCAGACCGTGTGCTGTGCACGCTCCGAGAATCGGCTTTCCCGTGGCAATTGACAATGTAGCACGTGATCACGTGCTTTCGTACCCCTCTTCAGTCCCCCCCCCCCCCCTTTAAAGCCGCGTCTCACATGACTGCGCGACTGTCTTTTTCTTGCTTGTGGTTGTGCTAGTTGTGCTAGCGTTGTCGGCGTTGTTTCCTACTGGTGTGCTCTCATGCCTATCCGAGATGGTGGATTCGCCAGCGTCTACTTCGACAGTGAAGCGAAAAGCTTTGGACTTGGCCACGAAACTGTTGATATTGAAGGACCTATCCCAAGGCGCGAAAAATCACGAACAGGTGAAGAAGTGTGGTTTGTCGAAATCGACAATATCCCGATACTGAAAGAGAAGGACAAAATCTACAAGATTGTCGCCACGGACTCCACGACAAGGAAGTGCCTACGGAAAGCCATATATGCAGACGGAAGACACGCTTCTAAAGTCGTTCCTTGATGCTTGAGCACGCAATGTTCCCATTAGCGGGCCGCTGATGTTGTCTAAAGCAAAGGACTTGGCGTTTCTCCTGGACTTCCCAGATTTTTCCCCTGGCAATGGCTGGCTCCATCGCTTCAAGCTCCGCCACAGAGTTATTTTCAAGTCCATGAACAGCAAATTGGCATCGGTAAGCGATGAAGACATCAACACGTGGCTGTCTAAAAACTTGGCCCGTGTATCAACTTATGCTGAAAGGGATGTATATAATGCCGATGAAACGGCCCTATTCTATGAAATGCTGCCTGGCAAAATGCACATTATGAAGGGTGACACATGTGCTGGCGGCAAGCACAGCAAAGTTCGCATAACTGTGCTTTTGTGCACCAACATGGAGGGAAGCGATCAATACTTGCCATTTGTCATCGGCAAATCAAAGAGGCCACGTTGCTTCCGCACATATGTACCAGTGTGGTACAGGCATAACTCGTAGTCATGGATGACACGCGATTTGTTCGTGGAATGGCTAATTGATTTTGACAGCAGCATAGTGAAGAAAGGGCACAAAGTTCTTCTGATTCTCAACAAATGTACCACCCACCATGTCCAAGTTGTCTTAACAGCAGTTGAGCTGCTTTTTCGGCAGCCAAATGTTACGTCAAAAGCGCAACCGCTGGACATGGGCGTAATACGGTCGTTTAAAGCGGCCTACAGGCGCCGTGTTGTGCAGCGGATGCCGATTACAATTGATCGCCCCACTGCCAATGTGCCTCTGCAGGTCTTGCTGTACTCGGCGGTCAAAATGATCAAAGCGGCGTGGATGGAAGTGACACCCAAATGCGTCCGAAATTGTTTTCGCAAGGCCGGCTTCACTGACGCACCTGAAGCAGGCATTGAACACACTCAACAAAGCCAGCCTGACGATGACTTGTGGCGACACGTTGTTGATGCAAACCTGGCCGGCTGCAATCTTGAGTGGCAAGATTTTGTTGATGCAGACGACGCTGCTGAAGTTGCGGAGTCGTTTTGCGACGAGACCGCCATCCGGGAAGTGCGGGCATCAAGCGACGCCGAAGCATCGGACGATGACAGCGATCCATTGGAGCCAGCACACGTAAGCGCGACCACAGCAGTGAGCCATATTGAGGCACTTAGAAACCTTGTGTATTTTAAGGCCTTGCGTGACGAACACATCGCAGCTTTGAACAAGCTTGAAACCGCCGTCATTGGATGTGCTCTGAAGAGGCAGACAACGATCACCAATTTTTTTTTCTCAATAAATTTTTGTTTTGATTGATGTCAATTTTTGTGTGTGGCCCACATATCACGAACTTTTGGATACAAGAATTCCGCATGATGCTCAGGTTCGTTATAAGCAGGCTCAACTGTAATTACAGTACCTAAATATTTGAATATTGTAAAGTCAGTCATGCTACACTTCTTCATAAAAAGGATTAAATAACCCGCTCGAATTACATGCACAAGTTATTTATTAGCCTCAAGCGTTTCAAGAAATAAAAAAATAGATATATTTCAAGGTTGCTACAGACATGCCCCACATCAAGCGTCACGCAAAACATGGTAGTGCCTTCACCAAAGCAATACTCTGGAACGATACATATCACTCAGAAGCAAAATGGAAGTAATTTAAGTTAACAGAATGTTCAATTTGCCATAAGCTTAATGTTCATGCTCTATTCCTTGCTACCACTGCACAGAAATGGCAAAAATAGGTCACGTCTTCAAATGTGCACACCGTGACTGAAGGTGATATGAGCTACTTTTATCAATTTATAGCAAGCTCATTGGTGCGAGGCCCGAACTTTGTCACAAATGAGATTCTCAACAGATGGTGTGCCAACCTCAACTCTCCTGACATACTCTCAGCCTACGCACAACATCTCATTGTTGCATTTCACTGCTTTAGCGAGTTTACTTCGATTTGGATGAGGAACACCTGCACTCCAGCGTCAGCCAACACTTTGTGTTTTGAGCTCAAGCTCCTTGAAAAAAGCAGCGACAGGCTTCCTTTCTCGTTCATTCCTCAATGCGTAGGTCCTTTCTGCTCTTGTCCTCCTCCTACCGCGCGGTTGCCCAACGGACCATTCAAAGCATCCTCTTCGTCAGCTCTACAGTCAATGTCCGATTTTTCGGACTCCCTAAGGGCCGCGAAAACAACTGAATGCATGTCTTTTACTGCCATTAAAGGCTCAAATCGCCACAGGCATATCTGAAAAGGCCTACCAGCACGCTTATTAGGCATATCGGTGCCCGTACTGTGACAGGAGACAGCGGATGGACGCGTGTATAATTAAGGAATAGATACCGTGCCCCGAGACAATTGCCCCTTCCCACGCTTGTTATGTTTCACCGCATAACATTATTGTATTGACGCAAAGCTGACTTTTGGGAACCGGCATTATGCAACGCGCCGCATTTTCTGAGCTTCGAAGCCAATTGTGAGGACCACAAAGACAGGGTCAGTGCCACTGCTTACAGCGGCGAATTCTTTCAAGGAAAAAAAAAAACAAAAAAGGCGCCGAATGGCAAGAAGCTTTATAACGAATGTTGAAGCAGCTAGGCCTAGCTTTTACCACAGTGGTGAGGTAATAAAAACGGCGGCAGTGGTGGCTTTCATTAATGCTGTTTCGGACCTGCAGTCACGGCAAAAAGTCCGGAAAGTCAGACGGCGAAGGGCTCTTGCGTCCGAAATTTCAGACATTCTTAGACTGATCCTATGGGGTACGTGGTAGTGCTGCGGAGCCGTCGAGCGTCCGGAAAGTCGGCCATTGACTGTAAACTCCTCCAGCCGACGACACGGCGTCAAAAGACTATTCATTACGATCCCTCTCTGTTACGTGAGCCAGCATTATTGCGACTTTTATTCCTTTTCAATAAAATTGCAGCTAATTTTCCCTGATAAAAGCACAAGTTCCCTGAGTTTTTCCAGACTATTCAAAATCCCTGATTATTCCCGGTTTTCCCGGTTTGTAGATGCCCTGTAACTACTGAATTGCCTTAAGTGAATAAGAAGCAGCTCCAACACGATGAAATCAGCGATCTAAAGTTAGGAGAGGGGATTTCGCCGCAGGCTTGCAGAAGTCTCGGGTTGTGCTCGAATACATGTGTGCTGTGATGGTACAACGACATACTCTGGTTTATACTGAGTACATTCCACACAGCGACTGTGTTTTAATGGGGGAAACCAGTGAGACAAACATGTACAATGGAAAACACGTGGACGGGACGACCACTGGACTTACAAGGGAAGGTTGCAAGTTCAGTGCTCGTTCTGACCACTTTTCTTGCATAGGCATCTTTATATCTTGTAGGTTTCCTGTTCATTAATTTCCACCAACTAGGCCAACAAGAAATTCTGTAGTAAACACAAGACCGTGAGCCATTTTACAAGAATATAAAGTGAAATAAAATTAAATAAAGTGAAAGGGAGAGTGCTGACGTATATATCCCTATCGGCAAGAGACATTGTCTTCTGTAATATACACCAAGGTTATTGGACAAACCTCACTTCGAAAATGGCCGCGAAACAACTGAACACGGCATACCCTTAGGCACATTGCGTGGCGATGCATAGCGTGACTTCGAAGACCATTCACATGACGCGCCACACAGCAACGCCTATCGTATCTTGTCAATTACTAGTGGGCAAACAGTGATGAATGTTCATTATGCACTCACCTCCCACAAGCTTAGTTTGTATGGAGAGACCATACATAATTTAATCAAGCAAGGAATGCGACTGGCGAAGGTCCCACAGGTAGCTTTTCTCAAAGCCTGCGACAATAAATAGACGCAGGAATATTTTTTTTTATCAACAGTGACATGCAAGTGCAGGCTGACATACTATCTAAAGGGGTTTAAGGGGTTTCTTTTTTATTTTTCAGTGTGGGACCATAAACACAAGGCGTGCCTCGCATATACCATGACCATCTATGCTGTAGCTGCACTCCACTGCCTCTAGCAATAGGGCTGGCACTGACTTCACTCACTTTGGCGGCTGGGGCTGCCACTCCAGAAGTTTGAGATATAACCTTCTTGCCACGGGCTAACATACATTTATCGTAAAGCTCCTTCAATAGTCTACACTCCTTACAATGAACCCGCATACAACAGACTTTCGGATATACCAAACCATATTTCAAACTTAGTTTGCTCTGCCTATTTTATTAATGCAGCAACGTTCACTTTTAACGGACCATGTTACAACGGACTATCGACTACAGTGGACGAAATTAGCAGCAGTTTTTGTCAAAATTGGACAGATAAAACGGACTTTTGCCATGTTGACATGGGCTGACAACTGACTTGCGAGAATAAGCCAACAATCGCGGCTCAATATCACCCGCTCGAGAAAGAAAAGCACAGCGGAAGCACAGCGTCTTCATTTGCGCCCAAGGCACGAGGCAGAGGCGAGGGAGAGAGTTCTACTCTGGCTGCTGCTGCTTGCGGCTGCCATATCTTGAAAGCGATCTGCAATGCGGACGAAAGGCACGCCTGCGCGGGCGCCATATCTTGAAAGCGATCTACGATGTGGACAATGTGTGCGCCCGCATGGGCCTCATCTTCAAAGCGATCTGCGATGTGTGCAAAATGCGCCTAGTGCCGGTAGCTTCATATGCGCTGTGCTTTCGACGTTTAGCTGAAGTTGAAGGGAGAGACAGCGTAAAGATCAATTCGCTAATGCTGCCGCGCTTCCTCACTCCAACGTTTGGACAGCAACTTTCCGTGGCGACAGAGAGAGATATGTTAACCTATGCGGTCATGAGATCGTGCTTGTTAATTTAGTTAGTATGCAAAAGTTTACAACTTCATACGGCCAATAAAACTACTGTCCTTATTTCCTTCCGCATATCTGTCTACTAGTAATTCGCTATCGCAACCAATGCTTCACCTTTTTGGGCGAAACTGCGACTTTTTTGGTTTGTTGTCACTCACTCTCTGCAATAACATTGCTACAGATCGCGGCCAAAGTTTCGGAAGTGAGGCGTTTCGGATATTAGACTTCAGGTAAAACAGACATTTTTTGTGGGATTATCAGCATCCATTGTAACGAGAGTGTACCGTACAGCGGTAGTAGTATGGAGGGGCTTTAGTTTACACCTCCTGCTCATCCGTACAAACGCCCAGCCCACCTGGAAGCATTGGAATATTGGACACACTCAGAACTGCGACAGTACTCTTGCAACAAATGCTGCTTGGATAGGTCTAGCTCCGGATCGATAGCTAGTCGGCTAGCGGAGAGGTTGGAGGGGCTTCACGTGCTGGCTCCAAGACAACCGAAAGCAGACGGCAAAACCTCATATCATGATGCAAAGCCAGTGAAGGTGGAGCTTAGCTCCAATCACTTAGTAAACGAGTTGAGGAGAAAAAGCATGACTAGGAAGGAGGGTAACTTGTAACCGTTGTAAGTTCTTTTAATATGAGATGCTTCACTTAACACTTTCGTGACCGCGCCTATTCCCGTCGACAGTATGTGCTCGGTGGTACAAGTTCGAATTTTGGCGCCTCTCCGAGCGCTTCGTACAGCTAGCGCCATCGCGTGGGTTAAAGAGAGACTATTTTATCAGTTTCGGATTTGTGTTTCTCTTTTCCACTGCATGGGGATCTTTAGGATGCCTGCATAGTCAGGGTGACAAGCGCTCGTTTCCGAGATGGCATCTACGTTGCGCACGTCTGCTCCCCGAAAACGGCAAGTTTTGACAGATTCCGACACATCTGGGCTCGAATTTGTGGATGATCGTGGCAGCACAGACTCGGAAGATGACTTCGATTTGTCGGACTTCAGTACAGACGATGAAAGTGCGGCAAACCGCCCCGGAACATCGACAGGCATCCTCCGGTGAGTTTTGCTTTTTTCCAGGACCGTGTTATCGCGTCGTAAGGATTTCCGGCGTGTTCTAAAGGTCACAGATCTTATCTGCAGGGTGTCAACGTCGTTCGGACAAGACCATTTGCCGACGGCCATGCAGAGTGGAGTTTTGTCCACGAAGACCTCCGAGAGCAGACCTTGGAATCGCACTCCGGAGTGCTGCATGGCTGTTCGTAAGAGCCGTCGATTTCTTTCTGTTGTTTTTCACTGCCGAAATCATCAGGGAGATACACAACAACACAAATAAGTATGCGTGGATGTATATTTTCGAGAAGCCTACAAACAGCGAGAGAGATGGATCGTGGAAGGAAGTCACTCAAGAGGAGATGCTCAAGTTCATCGGACTTCTCGTATACATGGGAATTGTGCAAGTCCCACGCCTGCATTGTTATTGGAGCACACGCAAATTATTCTCAGGGCTTCTTCCGGCCACAGTGATGCCAAGGAAATGGTTCAAGGCGTTGCTTGCTTTCCTGAGTGTGTCTGATCCAGAGAAGACGACCGTCGCATCCCATGGCAAGCTTCACCGCATATCCTCTGCTTCAGCACGTCAACAATTATTCCGCGCTATTTTTCCAACCGCATTGGAACCTCTCCGTTGAGAGAATGGTTCAATCAAAAGGTCAGTCTGGAATCCGCCAGTACATGAGGGATAAAGTGATCAAATGGGGTTACAAATTATGGATTTTGGCACATTCGGAAACACGGTACACAGTTCAGTTCAGCGTCTATACGGGAAAGCGCGAAGAACCTAGTGTGCGAGGTTTGGCACTCAATGTTGTGACGCGGCTGTGCTAAAATGATCTTGATCAGGGTTACATAAATTTTTGGACAATTTCTACACTTCCACAACTTTGTTTGTTCATTTACTGGAGCGCAAGACACTTGCATGTGGGACAACGCAGAAAGATTGGCGTGGCTTTCCAAGTGAACTCAAAGGCACACAGCGGGAAAAGAAGGCGAAAAGAGGGGACGTTCGATGGCTGTGGGAGCAGGATGTTTTGTACCTGCAATGGAAAGACAGGTGGTTGTGAATATGATGTCTACCGTGCACACAGCGAACAAATTCGTCCTGCCAAAGCGATGAAAGAAAGTCTGGAATACGTGGACAGAAGTGTCTGTGAAGAAGCCGGTGCCGATCAAAAAATACAATGTGGGCATGCTTGGAGTGGATAAATCCGACCAGCTCATCAGATCCTACAACGTTCTTATGAAGTCCGTGCGTTGGTGGAAGACTGTTTTTCCACTGTATCGATATAACTGTAGTACATAGCTTTATAATGTTTGATGCGCATCGTCGGCAGCATCCAGAAGTCCCAGAATTATAGAGAAGTTTGCACTTTGACAAGGTTGCCTTCAGGCTAGAACTAATCGACCAGCTGCTGGGGTATGATGAGCCACATCTTGCGGACCCCCCAGTCGCAGCTGTTGTTCCCTCTCGGAGTGCACCTCAAGTTCAGCAGCACCAACCACAAAAAATGGAAAGAAACTGTAAACTGTGCTATGGAGAAAGAAAAGTTGAGCAGAAAACAAATGTTTTCTGCGAAACATGTGCAGCTAACCTCTGTTTCACTTCATCGAGAAACTGCTTCGCATGGTGGCATGATAGACACTAGGTCTAATGTTTTCCTGTGTACCTGAAGAACTTTTGTAGATACAGAGCTAATATTTGCAGGCTGATTTCATATGGCCCTTTTGTTGAAAATGTATATTTCAATTTTTTAAATATTTCTTTGTGCAAAGCAGCATCGATGTTTTTATCGATCTTTCTCGTTCTTGTTGCGATTATTTTGTTTTGCTAATTTTTTTCTGTACTATTATTAATAAATATGTTGTTTGAAATTATTACCGTTGGAAAGATAATTTCTTCTTCTACAATTTGATACCATACACTTCAACATGAATCATTTGCTGTGGTGGGAAAAAAAATCATTACCAGACTACCCAAAAACTACCGATTTTTCGCATGGTCACAAAAGTGTTAAATTGCGGCGCTTATGTTTTAATGCAGCTGTACCCTACGCATCGACAAAATTTGTCCAAACCGTTTCAGGGACACTTTAAGTTCTTAAGCTTCTTTGTTAACCTCCAAGTTTCTGCCCCATATTTATTTATTTCTTTATTTAAAATACTTTGAGGGCCCAAAGGCACTACAGAAAGGAGTGGGAAAGAAATGGCAAGGCGTGCAGCAAACAAACAAACAGAAGTATTACAAGGCGTCTTGTAAAGCAATCTTGAACTGGTGGTCATCAGCAATGCTGGCGATTGTGGAGGGAAGGTGGTTCCATGCGACACTTGTTCTAGGAACAAAAGAGTCATTACACAATTTTGTGCGACAAGAAGGTAGCCCCACCTTGAAGCGATGATCGGTCCTTGAAGAAATGTAATGAGGTGGATGAAACAAAACGTCCTTCATCTCGTTGTTATAATAATATATTTTATGAAAAAGGCTGAGGCGAGATGACTTTCGACGCAACGAAAGGTCAGGCAAGTTTAGGGTTTTCTTCATAGATGTGACACTGGAATGACGTGAATAATTCGACAAGATTAAACGTGCGCCGCGATTCTGAATGGCTTCAAGAGTTTGAATGAGTGTAGTCTGAGTAGGATCCCATATGGCGCATGCGTACTCTAATTTAGAACGTACCAAGGTTTTGTAAAGTGTTAACTTCAGTGATGATGGGGCATCAAAAAAGTTTCGACGCAGATAACCAAGCATGCGATTGGCGTTGTTAGTTACATATTCTACATGCGTATTCCACGATAGATTAGAAGAAATGTGAACACCAAGGTATTTATAGCTGTCAACAGATGGTAATAGAATATTATTGAGGTGGTAAGTACGCGGACAATGATTAGTGCTGTGGCGAGAAACCTGCATACTTTTACATTTAGTTGTATTAAGTGTCATGAGCCATTGACTGCACCATTCAAATACCCTATCTAGATCACGTTGCAGATTGAGATAATCGTCATGGTTAGTAATTTTCTGGTAAACCACGCAGTAATCTGCAAACAGTCGGACAGTTGAGGAAGAAAGGCAAGTAGGAAGATCATTTATATAAATCAAGAAGAGCAGAGGGCCCAAAACGGACCCTTGCGGGACACCAGATGTTACGGCAGAATTACGTGAAGAGAAGTCGTTAGCCGTCACATACTGACTACGGTTAGAGAGAAATTCCTTAATCCATGCAAGTACATTGGGGTCTATGTTAAGTTGATTAAGCTTGAAGATAAGCAGATCGTGTGAAACGGAGTCAAATGCTTTAGCAAAATCTAAATATATGCAATCAGTGTCAAAGTCATGATCCGCGTTAATAAACAAGTCGTTAGTAAAACATAACAAATGCGTTTCACACGAAACTGCTTTACGGAATCCATGCTGATAAATGCTGAAGAAGGAATTGGACTCAAGGAATTCAATGAGGTGCGAGTATATTATATGCTCTAGGATTTTTACTGGAATGGATGTTAATGTTATGGGGCGGTAATTATTGGGGGAATGTACATCACCAGATTTATGCACTGGCACCACCTTCCCTATCTTCCAATCAGAAGGTAGTGTAGACATCTGTAATGACTGTTGAAAAAGCTTTGACAATATCAGTGCAGAATAAACTTGTGTACACTTCAGCATTTTTGATGAAATACAATCTGGACCGGCCGACGAAGACACTTTTAAGTTGACAATCAGCCTTTCGACACCAACTGCATCAATAGCGATATAATCCATTGGGAAGAAGTTGGTTTTTGGTATATGCGGTAATACTGTGGGAGTGCTCTTATGAAAATGAGTAGCAAACACATTGTTCAGAACATTGCAGCACTCGCTTTGAATTACTGGGACATCAGATTGGATTAACTGAATGTGTGTCCTTTTAGTACCGTTAATTAGAACGAAGTAGCAAAGGAAGAGTTTTATTAAAGAATTCCTTCTTGGCTTTTGAGAGCGCAGTACAGAATTCTCTGTTAAATTTTTGATAGCAAGACCAGTGGTCTATTCTGGCTGTGAATTTTGCGCGTCGAAATATCCGCTTCTTTTTGTTGCGCATGCGCTTTAACATGTTATTGAACCATGGTGAGCGGGTACATGATGAAACTTTCCTTTTAGGTACGAAACGATCAATAAGAGACAAGAGTTTGTTTTTATAAAGCAACCAGTTGTCCTCAACCGACCGCTGCTCAAAACCGGCGAAAAACCGATCAGCAAAGACCTGAAATTCCCCATTCATTCCGGTTACGTCTGCTTTGCCGTAGTCTTGGATGACCCTAGTTTTTTTCTTCTTAGAAATCTTTGCCCGTAGAGTGAAGTGAATATGATATGATAGTACAGGTAGAATACAATCATTGTAGACTTTTCTTTCCAAGGATAGCGCTAAGCTGTCAGTCAGGATTTGGTAATCCCTGCTGTATGCCCTTCAACCAATTTTTATTCTTCTGTAAATTTTCTTGGATAATATGGATAAGATAGTTCAAGTGGCTGAGGAGTTCTATAGAGATCTGTACAGTACCAGTGGCACCCACGAAGATAATGGAAGAGCGAATAGTCTAAAGGAATTTGACATCCCACAAGTAACGCCCGAAGAAGTAAAGAAAGCCTTGGGAGCTATGCAAAGGGGGAAGGGAGCTGGGGAGGATCAGGTAACAGCAGATTTGTTGAAGGATGGTGAGTAGATTGTTCTAAAAAAAGTGGCCACCCTGTATACGCAATGCCTCATGGCTTCGAGCATACCGGAATCTTGGAAGAACGCTAACATAATCCTAATCCATAAGAAAGGGCACGCCAAAGACTTGAAAAATTATAGACTGATCAGCTTACTGTACGTTGTCTACAAAGTATTTACTAAGGTAATCGCAAATAGAATCGGGAACACCGTAGACTTCCGTGAACCAAAGGACCAGGCAGGATTCCGTAAAGGCTACTCAACAATTGACCATATTCACACTATCAATCAGGTGATAGAAAAATGTGCGGAATAAACCAACACATATATAGCTTTCATTGATTACGAGAAAGCGTTAGATTCAGCCGAAACCTCAGCAGTCATGGAGGCATTACAGAATCAGGGTGTAGACGAGCCGTATGTAATAATACTGAAAGACATATATAGCGGCTCCACAGCCACCGTAGTCTTCCATAAAGAAAGCAACAAAATCCCAATAAAGAAAGGCGTCAGGCAGGGAGATACAATCTATCCAATGCTATCCACAGCGTGTTTACAGGAGGTATTCAGAGACCTGGATTGGGAAGAATTGGGGATAAGCGTTAATGGAGTATAATACCTTAGTAACTTGTGAATCGCTGATGATATTGCCTTGCTTAGTAACTCAGGGGACCAATTGCAATGTATGCTCACTGACATGGACAGGCAAAGCCCAGAAGGGTGGGTCTAAAAATTAATCTGCAGAAAACTGAAGTAATGTTTAACAGTCTCGGAAGAGAACAGCAGTTTATGATAGGCAACAAGGCACTGGAAGCGGTAAGGGAATACATCTACTTAGGGCAGGTAGTGACTGCAGATCCGGACCATGAGACTGAAATAATCAGAAGAATAATGGGCTGGGGTGCGTTTGGCAGGCATTCTTAGATCATGAACAGCAGGCTGGAATTATCCCTCAAGAGAAAAGTGTATAACAGCTGTGTCTTACCAGTACTCACAAACGGGACAGAAACCTGGAGGCTTACGAAAAGGGTTCTACTTAAATTGAGGATGACGCAACGAGCTATGGAAAGAAGAATGATGGGTGTAACTTTAAGGGATAAGAAAAGAGCAGATTGGGTGAGGGAACAAACGCGAGTTAATGACATCTTAGTTAAAATCGAGAAAAAGAAATGGGCATGGGCAGGGCATGTAATGAAGAGGAAAGATAACCAGTGGTCATTAAGGGTTACGGACTGGATTCCGAGAGAATGGAAGCGTAGCAGGGGGTGGCAGAAAGTTAGGTGGATGGATGAGATTAAAAAGTTTGCAGGGACAACATGGCTACAATTAGCACATGACTGGGGTAACTGGAGAAGTATGGGAGAGGCCTTTGCCCTGCAGTGGGCGTAGCCAGGCTGATGATGATGGTTAAATTTCCTTTACATGTTCAGGGTGTGCTGCAAGTAATTCACCTAGATACACATACTCTTGCACAGATTGTAGATGATGATGAATGTAGTTTCTTGTGGTGCAAGGGCCAAATGTGGCCAAAGAGCGCCAGGCCGGTGTTCGCAGTGGAGCTATGAATGATGAAGGGAAAATGTTACGTGGCTGTAAAGGGGCCTAAAAAAAGAAACAGTCGCTGTAAAGTGCGTAAAACCTATACAAGATAAAATTATGCCAATGGTTAATGAGCTGTACAATGGACACGAAAGATACATTGTGAAATAATCATGATATAGTGAAATATGTCATAGATAAACATTTGCACGAAGCACTACTGCCTTAACACAGCCCTTGAGAAGCAAGGGCCTGGAGGCATGTGCTATACAAAGCTACCATCACAGCGGCATCCTCTGGAAAGAGGATGTGCTACGAATTTATCGGCTAAAAACCTGTAAGTCGACATCGTTCAAAAAACCTAGAATTGCTTTGGTGTCAAAGAACGATTCTGCACCAAGAAACATTGCAGGGTGGAGAGGGGTGTGCTGGCTATATACAAAAGGAAAATGTTTCTTTCTCTCAGCTTTGGCTGTCCGACACTCCAAGAAGATGTAGAGGACTATCAGCATCTCACCACATCTACCGCAGGTTGGAGGCTCATTTCCAGTCAGTAAAAAATTGTGAATGGCATATCTTATTTTGTTGTAGCGCAAGCTGAAGAAGAACAACAGAAAGGAATATCTGACATGCAAAGCGCTAACTTTCAACAACATAATAATTTCCCATTCTCGTCGCTATATATACATCCTCAAAAAGTCATACAGCACATGTAAAAGTTCGATAAAAATGAACAACAACAAAAAAATAAATATGCTGGGAACCACACGTAAGCAGTTTTTTGACTCGCATAGTCAAAGAAATGCACACGTTCAGCGCGAACAAAAATAATTGAGCTCTTTTGAGGATAATGAAATGGAAGGTTTACTGGCACATGCGTCGCCGAATGTTGATATGTGCCTAGCTTCTATTATCAAGCGCAAACTCCTCCCCAGCGTTGCTGAAAAGGACGATGTTATCTGTAGGGTTGTGGGGATGCGCGACCCTCCCCTGATGTTTTTCCCGCATAGCGCGTCTCCTGTAGTGCGGCTTCGCCGCACACGCGGCGGTCCGAGTGGTACAGGCGCAGTGCGAGAGATGGCGCTAGTGTTGCGCGCCGCGAGCTTACTTGGGCGCCGAAAGGAAGGCGCTTGCTCTCTTCGGTTCCAGACAGCGAGCGCGACGGTCGTGCCGCACGTGCAGCGCGGCTCTTTCCCGGCGGGTCGGGCGCGCCGCGAAGACGTCTCCCGCGAGCGCGCGGCGACCCAGGCTTATGCGAGACCGTCTCGCGTGGCCGCCTTCGAACGCGCCACGATTCGCGTGACGATACACGCGAACGACCAGGCGTTGGGATCCAGCATGGAGCGAACATATTCGCTTGCTTCCGGTCGCGGTGAGTCGGACTTCTAGATTTGTCGCGCGCCCATCGGCATGTTTGTGGATAGCAACTCGGCTAGCAGGCATTGATGTATGAAAGGTGCAATAAATGCCCTTGTGATTGTTTGCACTACTGTGTTGTCGTTCCTTTGTCCCAAGAGTACGGTGTGAGATATCCCACATTCAGACCCCACATCTGGCTGCCCAACGTGGGACTCTTGGGGCATCGGACGATAATTTTAACAGTGTTGCTTCGTTCGAGGCCTTTGTTTGAACCGAAGCGTAGGCCTAGCGTGAATTTTGATCGCTAGCGTCGGCGGCATGCTTTCTTGAGCGAGGTGATGGTGGCTGTAGTGTGTTTGAACATGTCAACATGCTAAGCCTTTTCGCAAGTGTTTTTTTAATGACATTCGTCGGGACGAGAGCCACGTGGTCTGCATCCTGGGAGAGCGAGGCTGAGCGCCCGCGGAGCATATTGGCAAGCCTGAAGCGAGTGAGTACGGAAGCCTCGTGGGTGGTCCGAATTTCTTATGTAAATAGCTTCTTCTATCTCTTTGACTCGGATGAAGTCGCGGCTCTGGGAGCCGGGTGGCCGCGGGCCACGGGTGCCACGACGGGCTGACTGGTATTGCGGCCTGGCACCGGGCGCTCCGACACCGTCTGGGACGGTGGGCGCCGTCAACTCGGATGCTGTGTGCACCGAGCGGAGTAGGACCACCTCACAGAGCTGACGTCTCTTCGCGGCTGCCTGTTTTGCGCCCATTTTGGGTGTTGTTTTTGGATGCCGGTTGTTGTTAGAGTAGCGACGCTTTAGGCCTAAGGCTTTACGAAGCTGCCTGTCGCACGTGGAGGGACACAACCGGGTGGACCGTGGCGTTGAGGTGTTGCAAGTTGCTTCCCTCATTCTATTTAGCCTCGCACGAATTGAAATTACTCGTTCGACTCAAGAAAGCGAGCTTCGTTCACGTGAACTTAGCATCTGAGTAGTGCCCGATCTTTTGCTAGCCGAGTTGAACATCGTACCACGTGGGCGATGCGCATGCAGAATTCCTCTCCCTTGCACTACTTCAGTGTTTGCCGAGTGTGTTTTTACGCAGCGTGATTGGAGTCACCCCTGGTTTGCCGTCACCTGCACATCGTCTGCGCTGCTGCCCCGGACTACGATCGAGCCACCCCGGGCGATGGTGATGCTGTGGCCAGTTCAGCGCAGCGACTTCGGCGGCCTCCTGCATCCAGCTCACAACCCTCGGCGGCGGACAAAGGAGCCGGCGCGAGCGACGCTTGCTCGTACCGACTACTGCGTCGTCGTCTCTGGAGTCCTGGCTTGGGATCGTGCCGTCGAGGCTGCAAAGCTGCTGCTGTGACCGGCGGACGCCAGCGGTGCACCCAGGGACAATGTCGGCTCGCATGCTATGGACAGCGTGTGGACATTTCTTCGGCGCGGCCACTGTTACATGTACTACTTTGTCGCGAAGCGCGCGTTGATGTGAGACCGAGTGACATGTTTCGCCGGAATATGTAGTGATTTAAGGTTGGGGGGATGTGGGGATGCGCGACCCTCCCCTGATGTTTTTCCCGCATAGCGCGTCTCCTGTAGTGCGGCTTCGCCGCACACGCGGCGGTCCGAGTGGTACAGGCGCAGTGCGAGAGATGGCGCTAGTGTTGCGCGCCGCGAGCTTACTTGGGCGCCGAAAGGAAGGCGCTTGCTCTCTTGGGTTCCAGACAGCGAGCGCGACGGTCGTGCCGCACGTGCAGCGCGGCTCTTTCCCGGCGGGTCGGGCGCGCCGCGAAGACGTCTCCCGCGAGCGCGCGGCGACCCAGGCTTATGCGAGACCGTCTCGCGTGGCCGCCTTCGAACGCGACACGATTCGCGTGACGATACACGCGAACGACCAGGCGTTGGGATCCAGCATGGAGCGAACATATTCGCTCGCTTCCGGTCGCGGTGAGTCGGACTTCTAGATTTGTCGCGCGCCCATCGGCATGTTTGTGGATAGCAACTCGGCTAGCAGGCATTGATCTATGAAAGGTGCAATAAATGCCCTTGTGATTGTTTGCACTACTGTGTTGTCGTTCCTTTGTCCCAAGAGTACGGTGTGAGATATCCCACATTCAGACCCCACAGGGTATGACAGCAACCTTTCTTTTGTTTACACAGACGGGTTCTCCCATAAATTAAAGGAGATTGCTAGAAGGAGTGGCATCAACGTTGTATTTTCGGCGCCTAATAAATTGGCCAGCCTACGTAGAAACAAAAGGCAAGAAAGAATTGCACATACCGCATGCGAAAAAGAACATAAAAACAAATTCATTGATTGCATCGCGGGAGTGGTATACCACATTCCTCTCGGGTGTGGATGATCCTACATTGGTCAAACAGGCAGATGCATAAATGACAGGCTACACGAACACAATAACAAAGTAAACAACTTGGCCGCTGAGAGCTTTCTTGCCATCCATTGCCAGAGATGCCAAAGCAAACCTAGATTTAAAGAAACAGTCATCATGAGTAGAAGCAGGTGTAAGACAACGCGCTTGATAATAGAAGCTAGACACATATCAACATTCGGCGACGCATGCATCAGCAAATCTTCCATTTCATTATCCTCAAGAGAGCTCAATTATCCTTGTTCGCGCTGAACGTGTACATGTCTGTGAATATATGTGATTTAAAAAACTGCTTACATGCGGTTCCCAGTTTGTTTTTTTGTTCATTTTTACCAAAATGTTGGTGCAGTGGTGATTCCCACAGAGTGTGTCACCCTGAAGTTCAAGACATCTCACATTACATCATCGACGGCTGCAGAACTCACAGCTATCCGTGCTGCTCTGGAGTTTATTTATTTATTTATTTATTCATTTACCTCACAGGCTCCCGAAGGAGTATTGCGTGAGGGGAGGATACAGGAAATTACCAAAAAAAGGAGTAAAAAGAAATTATACATTGTTAGCGAGTAAACATGAAAGAACAAATATCTAACAATATAAATAACGGGATAAATGAAACAAACGACTGTGTGAAGTAACAAAAAGGTACCAAGAGATTATACAAATGGTAGGAGGTGAAGGTGGAAGAACAAGTCTGTAATAGTGTTAAAGCAATTAAAACAAACATTCAAACAAAACAAAAAGAAAAACCTATACAACTTCGCTACAACTATTTGCTTAGGTGCGCGGTATGGTTTAGTTGTGAAGAATTATGGAAATAATATGCATAAGCGTGCTTTGAAGGATACTGGGTCAAGAATGTCAACTATGTCATTTGGTAGGTTATTCCAATGTTGAATGGCACGTGGTAACGCGGAAGAATTGAAAGCATTTGTTCGGCCAAAGATACGCTGGAAACTGAGATGATTATGTAAACGCCGAGATGTACGAGATGGACGAGTGAGCGGCAGAGTGGACGGGTGCGTGCTATGGATTATCTTGTGAAATAGACAAAGCAATGCTATGGTTCTTCGTGATTCAAAAGATGAGAGAGATAAAGATGACTTAATGCTAGTCACGCTAGAGTCGCGGTGATAGTCTCTGACAATGAAGCGGGCGGCGCGGTTTTGGATCGATTCGAGAGATGTGATTAGGTAAGCTTGGCGAGGTGACCAGATAGGGGCTGCGAATTCCAGTTGTGACCTTACAAAAGTCTGATAAGCGATTTGTCTGGTGAGGACAGGAGCATCACGAAGGTTGCGTTTAAGATAGCCGAGCGTACGTGAAGCTTTAGCAGTTATTTTTTCGATGTGCGCAGACCATGACAGGTTAGGTGTAAGGAGAATGCCGAGGTACTTATATGAGTTGGTGCGTGTGACGGGGTTATTATCAAGTGAGTAATCGAAAGCGGAAAATGTCTTTTTGCGGGTGAATGTTATTAGTTTGCATTTATCAGTGTTTAGAGTCATTTGCCAAGAAGAGCACCAGTTAGTAATACGGTCAAGATCTCGTTGGAGAGCGACGTGATCGGAAGTTGAGCAGATTTCACGATAGATCACACAATCGTCTGCGAACAAGCGAATGGATGACGTTATTTCGGATGGCAGGTCGTTAATATAGATCAGAAAAAGTAATGGTCCGAGTACGCTTCCTTGTGGGACACCAGATGTTACATCGCTGATACTGGAAATAAAGTTATCGACGACGGTGAATTGCTTACGGAATGACAAGAAATTTCTTATCCAAGATACTGTTAGGGAATCGATATTTAAGCATGAGAGTTTAGCTATGAGACGGCAATAAGCAACACGATCGAAAGCCTTAGCGAAGTCTATGAAGATGGAATCTGTTTGCATGCCCTTATCCATGTTTAGGAAAATATCTGTAGTCAATTCGAAAAGTTGCGTTTCACATGATAGTCCTTTTCTAAATCCATGTTGATGTTTAAAGAAGAATTTGTTAGTTTCCAAGTGATTTGCTACGTTTGAAAAGATTATGTGTTCTAGTAACTTACCGGGAACGCTTGTTAGTGATATTGGGCGGTAATTGTTAACAGCGCTTTTATCGCCAGGTTTAAAGAAAGGTATAACTTTAGCGACCTTCCAGTCATACGGAACTTCCCCTGTTGAGAGGGACTGTTGGAACAAGCAGGAAAGGACTGTGCTAGAGGAAACTACAGTATATTTTAAGATTTTTGAATTTATACCGTCCATGCCGGAAGAAGTTGACATCTTGAGGTTGTTGATCAGCTCAGCAACACCAGTGGTTGTTATGTTGATGGGGGCCATGTATGTACAATCAAGTTCGATGGGTGTTGGTATATTTGAATGGTCTTCCTCTGTAAATACGGACGTGAAGTAATTGTTAAAGATAGATGCTGAAAGCTCTCGTGCAATCGGTAAGCCATAGCTATCAAGTAGCTGTGAAATGTCGGAATCTTTAACGGGAGAGATCGTTTTCCAAAATTTTTTGGGGTTGTTTTGAAGTAGTGATTGCAGATCGCAAGAGAAATACTTTTGCTTGGCTTGACGCAGGGCATTACAGTAGGCTGCATCACAAGACTTGTGTTTGCTCCAAGACGCAGGTGTGTCAACACGTTTGGCCATTCTGTAAAGACGCTTCTTTTTATTCTTTAGAGTAAGAAGAGCTTTAGTGAACCATGGTTTCGATGAGTTAACGCGAAATGAAACCTTTGGTATATGCGCATGTGCTAATTCCATTAACTTTTCTTTGTACAGGCACCAATTCTCGTTCACTGTCCGCTCAGAAAAAGTTGCTAAGAATGAGGACGTGAAGCTTTCCATACCATTGTTTATAGCGCTGACGTTTGCTCTTTTGTAATCAAATACTTGTTTAGTTTTCAGGTGACGTGACCGTGAAGGTGTATGAACTGTGAATTGTAACAACCGGTGGTCACTGAACCCATCCGTAAAAGTGATAGCGTTAACCCTCTCGGGCGCGGATGATAGAACAAGATCTAAAATATTATTGATACGAGTAGGCTGGTTTATTAATTGCACAAGTGAAAAATCAAGTGTTAGTTGAACGAACTCACAAGATGCACGTGATTGGCCTCGCAAGTTTTGCCAGTCAATGTCTGGAAAGTTAAAGTCACCAAGAAGAAAAATATCAGCTTTGTTATATTTGGATCGAATAGACGTAATGTTATCGTGTAATTCGGAAAGAAAATTGTAGGAGCTATCGGGTGGTCTGTAGCATACACCATAAATTGTATTCGATTGGGGAAATGTTACGCTGACCCACAGAATTTCGAGACTGGATGACATCGGCACAAGAAATCACGGGATGTGTTTTTTTATGGCGAGCAATACCCCACCACCTCTTCTGTCGTCCCTATCTCTGCGATAGATAGTGTAAACATTAGAATCGGGTAGAACTTCGTCATCCGTAATTTCAGAGCTGAGCCAAGTTTCCGTAAGTGCTAATACATCACATTCGCAGTCGTCTAAGTATGACGAAACTTCATTGCGTTTAGGAAGAATGCTACGAATGTTAGTTAATGATATAGATAGGTGCGAGGGCACGATAGGCTCGTGTATTGAATTGGGTTTTTTCGTAAAGACACGTGTTCCCAGCCTAGGTCTTTGCTATCTGGGTAGGGGGATAACAGCGGCGGACGCTGCATCGTATGTGTACACATTGTTGTCGATTCTTAGTTTATCGAGGGTTAGCTTAAATTGCGCGTTTTTGGTTTTTGCGAAGTCAATCAGTTTGCGCCGAGCGATACGGGTTTGCAAAGAAAAATCCTCACGAACAGCATAATCAGTGTTCTTGAACTTGTGGCCTTTTTCTATTACGCGCTGCTTATCCTTAAAAAAGGCGAACTTGACTATGACCGGTCTATTCTTCTCATCGTTGTATTGACCGAGGCGATGCGCGCGGTCTATTTGAGCTGGATCGATAGTGATACCAAGGTGTTGTTTACATATGTCAATGATTTTTGATTCTGATGATGACCATGATTCGCTTTTGTCATCTGCGATTCCAAAAAATAGCAAGTTGCAGCGGCGAAGTCTATTTTCTGTGTCTTCATAGCGCGATTGTATTGTTTTTAGCTGTGTGGAAATGCCTTTAGCTATATTCAGTGATTCGGGCGATGTGTCGTTTACCGAACTTTTCATTGAAACAATATCGACTTCTACAGCCCGGAGCCTAGTCGACAACTGCTTCAGCTCGACATCAACTGATGCCTGCCAATTCTTTAGTGCTCGCAGGTCATTACGAATCTCGTCCTGGCCGGATTCAATACGTTGCAAGGTTGCGAGAACGTTATCCAGCACATCCGGCCCGGGGTTTGATTCTATATCACCGGATAGAAGTAGGCGCAACCGACATATGCATAAACAAAACAAGTTTTTGCCACGCTTCAGTAACGACATTAGCTCACTGGGGCACGACACCGCAAAAAGACACCGGTTGCTACTTTTCAGACAAGAACAGCGGTTCAAGTAACCAACCTGAAACGTGAGCACGGGTGAGCACTCCATGTCCGAAGCGGTGTTGTGCCCCAGCGCGCCGGATGCCGGATTTGTTCCCAAATCATCACATTCATGGTCCATCTTATGTGACTGGAAGGCAGCTCTTCAGTGTCTGATGTCCCCTTTCAACCATGGACCAAATGTGCACCTAGTCGCAGACATCCGACTACTCCACCATCACGCAATCAACAAGGGACACAACATCATCTACCAGTGGATACCAGGTCACTGCGGAATTTCAGGAAATGACAGTGCGGATGACACTGCCCGGTCGGCTCATGATGGCGCCCATATTGTACTCATACCGCTGTCAAGAACAGATGCAGCCACAAGTTCTCGCTCCCTCGCCCGCGAGCTTACACAGAATCTGTGGAACACCAGGTAATTCACGAACGCACGTCTCCCCAGATTGGATCCATGTCTGCAACTCCGCCTACCACTAGGGTTGCCATGAGCGGAAGCAACACTTCTGTGCCGCCTGTGGCTCGGCGTGGCATTCACGAACTCCTATTCATTCCGCATTGGAATGGCAGACAGCCCTACTTGTAACACCTGCGGCTGCGAGGAGACGATTGAGCACCTCCTTTGTGACTGTCCCCGTTACAAAGTGCCAAGAAAAGTGCTCGTGACCGCTCTCGAAAAACTGGAAAATCGCCCCTTTACAGAGGAAAAAGCTCTAGGACATTGGTCCAGACGGGCTTCGGCACTCAAGGCCTTAAGGGCTTTGCTGAAGTTTTTAAGGACATCTGAATTGTGCGACCGCCTTTGAATGTTGTAGCGCATAGTTTCGCGTTACTGTGTGAATTTTCTGGTTTCCATTTTTTTTTCTCTACTTCTTCTTTCTCCTTTTATTCCCTTTACCCCTTTCCCCAGCATAGGGTAGCCAGCCGGGACTTACACTGGCTAACCTCCCTGTCTTTCCTCTCCTTTGTCTCCTCCTCCTCCTTTACCAAAATGTTACATGTGCTGTATGACGTTTGAAGGGTGTATATATGTAGCGACAAGAATGGGAAATAAACATGTTGTTGAAAGTTAGCGCTGTGTGTGTCAGATGTGCCTTTCTGTCATCCTCATTCAGCTTGCGCTACAACAAAATAAGATATGCCGTACCAACAAGCCCCTATATCTATCCTCATTGAGTGGCATAAGTGTGTCCTATCCTGAGTCGACAGAATAGGACATCAGTTCGTTGCGTTTTCGTTTTCGGGGGCCAGAAACCTAACTGTGGCTTAATCAAGTGAAGCTTATTCTTTGTTTCCACATCCCACAAGCGTTGCCAGTGGCTTACAGATTGCAGATGCTGACTGCCAATCACACATTTTTGTTCTCTTGCCAGGCTATTGAGCATTACCTTTGTCTTCTGCATATTAATTTTCAACCTCACTCTTACATTATCTTGGCTAAGGTCCATTACTTTAAACTCCTCCTCAGCGTTGCTGAAAAGGACAATGTTATCTGCAAGTCATAGGTTGCCAAGATATTCATCATTAATGCTTACTGTTAATCTTTTCCAGTCTAACAGCTTCAATACTTGTAAACGTGCAGTAAACAGCATTGAGGAGATTTCATCTTCTTGCCTGACCCTTTTCTTGATCGGTATTTTTTCGCTTTTCTTGACAAGAATTAAGGTAGCCATGGAGTCTTGGAGTATGTTACTGGAGTATCGGGGGACAAATAACAGATGCGAGTGGGAACCGTACCGAATGATTGTGCTGTAGGAGCTTGAGCAGAGGCACGAGTTACTGAGTGAACTGACTTCTGTTGTATAATTCAGTCATTTAACAGTCATTTATTAAAAATATGTTACTTTCAGGCAAGCAGTCTAGAAGTTGTTTTCTCAATTTATGCAAAACCCTTCATTGTTTGGCTAATTTCAACCTATTTGCATCCCATTAAAACCATGTGCGGTGCTATAGTGCACACTAAGCTTCTTCAATGAAAACGACACTCTACAAGCATTTGGCGACATAATATTCTTTTGTTACATTACTGTCATCATCAAGGTTCACCAAACAATTGAAAGCAGCTGTTTATTCTCCACAAGTTCACTCAGTTGATTGGTCGTCCAGTTGTGAATCGCATTACACACATGTATCAAATAATGTGCTTTTACCTAATGGACTCAGCACAAACTTTTAATTTCACTTTGTTTATACATGAAGAAATATCCGGTATTCGATTCAGTATTTGAAGCTTGTTTTTCTCTAATATTTGGCATTTGACTCAGAATTTTTACTATGCGAAAATCCTTAGAAAGTAAAGATTGCTTGAGTGGCAGGGGTTAACGCAGGATTTTGACCTTGCCAGGCTCCTGGCATTGAGGTGCATGTAGGCTCACAGCTGTGCCCTCTCTGGTAAGATTGCTTTCACTGACCTTTTTCAGGTACAATCGAATTTCAGAAAAAATATGTTGGATCCCTTAGCATGTTTTTTTATTCCTTATTGAAAGCACTGAATCTTATTTATAGATATCGCTACACGTCAAATTTAAGTAGTTCCTTTTGGAGTAGAAGATTACGTGTTGTTTGTGCGTCTGATTATAAGGCATGGTACCCCTGCCCTTTTTGTTCTTGAAGAGAAATAGGCATCTGAGAAGCTCAAGGGTTTCCAAGGACCTAAATACACTCGACTGAACTGGAGCAAATGGGCACAGGACTCTGAACTCACCATGCAAAAGCTGCTGAACTGCATCACTGGCCAACTGTGACGCTGTATAGCCTTGCCCACTCACTATACCAGGGTCAGCCCCAGCCGACAGGAGCAAGCGGCAAGCTTGCACATTTCCTTCTCGAGAACACCGATGCAGTGCAGTCTGCCCCAAGCTGTCCAGTGCATTCACCTGCAACATGCCAACCTGTGTTCACAGTGATGTCGCAACATGATACGCTTATAACAAACTGTCAAAATAGCTAACTGGCTTACAGAGCTAATATCTTTCCCTAACAAATGTGGTACCACCAACAGGGTGTCTACCAAGTTGACATTTTGAAATTCCCCGAGTTTTTCAGGTTTTCCCCGAGGGCCTTTGCAAAATTCCCTGAGTGACACCGTATCGCTGGATGCTGTGACTTCCTAGTAAGCATGCTAAAAAACAAAGAAAACAACTTAATCCAGTTTGAATAGCAAGGAGTAGTGTTTATTTTATTCAAAAAGAAATCAGAAGGGAGGGATTAGTGAAATGCACATTGAACAACATATCCGAAAAAAAAAAAATGGTAAAAGTCATTGCAAATCGAGTCGAACATTTTCAAATACCAACAAAAAGGAGATGCATACAGAAACAAATATTTTCGAACATCCCCTTCAGTCATGAATTATGATCGAACGTAGATGGTGCTTGAGACTCCACTGAAAGTAAATCAAGACGGTATAATGACTCTGAGCATTTTATGATGAGACATCATAATTATAGAGTAATTAAATATTTGAATATTGTAAAGTCAGTTGTGATACAATTCTTCATAAAAAGCATTAAATCCCCCGCTCGAATTACATGCAGAAGTTATTCATTGGCCTCAAGCATTTCAAGAACGACAAAAAATATTCCGAGGTTGCTACCAACATGCCCCGTGTCAAACGTCACGTAAAACACGGTAATGCCTTCACCAAATCGGTACTCTGTAACGATACACATCCCTCAGAAGTAAAATGAAAGTAATTTAGGTTACCAGAACGTTCAATTTACCCTCTGCTTAATGTTTGCATTCTATTCATTGCTATCACTGCACAGCAATAGCAAAAATAGGTCCCATCCACAAATGTGGATGCTGTGACTGAAGGGGATATGAGCTATTTCTGTCAACTGATAGCAAGCTCATTGGTATGAGGCCTGTACTTTGTCACAAGTGAGATTCTCTCTCAACAGTTGGTCAACCTCAACTGTCCCGATATTCAGCCCGCACACAACGCCTCAGTGTTGCATTTCACTGCTTTAAAACAGTTTATTTTGGTTTGGATAAAGGTCACCTGCATCTCAGCGTCAGCCAACACTTTGCTTTTTGAGCTCAAGCTCCTTCACAGTTCCTTTCGCTATCATTCCACAATGTGATGGTACTTTGTTCTCGTCCTCGTTCCGCCGCGTGTTCACCCCCATTTGAATCATCCTCTTGGTCAGTTGTACAGTCAACGTCTGCTTTTTCGGACTCCCTAAGAGCCGTGAAAATGTCAGAAAAATTGGGCAGTTAGAAAAATATGAATGCATGTCTTTTGACTGATTTGAGCCAGCCCTTAAGGGCTCAAATCGCCACACAGGCACATCCGAAGAGGCCTGCCAATACACGTATTAGGCATATCGGTGCTCGTACTGCAACAGGAGATGGTGGGTACACGTGTGTATAATTAAGGAATACATACTGCGTCCCGTGGCAATTGTCCCTTCCCACGCTTGTTATGCTTCACCGCGTAACATTGCTATATTGAGGTGAAGCTGACTTTCGGGAACCGGCATTGTGCAACGCACTGTGCTTTCCTAGGTTCCCTGCCTCTCACAATCTCTAGATTATCGAGGCAGTGACGCCAAACTTCACTCTGTTTGCAACATGCCACACGAGACAGATTGTCTGCACCAGCCGATTCGCAAAATCAACACGTATAGAGCTGCGCTCAAATTTCAATTAGGGAGTATCATAATCATTGATAATTTTTTTTGCCTGGGCTCACCTTTGCACCATTTTTCATCAGAACGTCCACGACATCAAGATGAGATTTGTCAGCTGCTAGGTGCAATGGCGTCAAATACCTGGAAAGGAACAATGCATGATATTTTCATTCAGACATCACAGGGTTCTAAGATGACAATGAACACAATTCACTGAACTGTGTGACATATATGCAGCCCCAGAGACAGAACAAAACACAAAGTAGACAGGACAAACCTTGCACATTAACTAATTACTCCTCTCGTCTATTTTATATTGTCTTCAGCAACACAAATATGTCACAAATATGCCCACAATGACGCAACAAAGTGAAGATGATGAAGGCGTGTCTAGAGCAACACAAATATGTCACAAATATGCCCACAATGACGCAACAAAGTGAAGACGATGAAGGCGTGTCTAGACTGCCTCGTAGAGTGCGAAATGAAAGCTTCCTTAAATATGATGGGACCTAAAACTGCATGTGTTCCTTTATACTCTAAAGAGCAACTCTGGAGATTTCTTGGGTGCACAGATCTCAGCAAGGCTTGTATCTTGCATTCTATTGAGCACTTTGGTAATATTCGCCGAATGGTGTAACTGCAAACTGAGCAATTTTCCAAGAATTTTATTTTACAGATTGGTGCACACACTCGCTATCTGTGCCCTCAAACGTATGTTTTCCGTTTTCTATTAGCCATCTTGTGCTTGCCATGTTTAACACCAGCACGGACAGCACCAGCCGCACTCTGAACCTGTCTCTAAAGAAAGGTTACAATACTCTTAGTGCCATCAGGTACTGTGCTAAACTTATCTGCCAGCAACCTATTGCTTTCTTTTGGCCAGTACTCAAGATGCAAACATGTATAAAAATTATATATCTTCACAAAGTAGAACGCTTCCCCACCCCGTGCTAACTAGCACGCAAAAGAAAACAGTGAAGTTCCCCTCTGCCTTCCTCCCTTGCGTGCGCGTGGTTGAACCACCATGCTTCACTGCTCACCCTCGCACGTTTTCACTCGCACCAACAACTAACAGTGAGCGGCCGTGATGTGATCGCACTTGGGCAAAACATCCCAGCGACAGCAGAAATACACCTGGAGCATCCATCTCATTGCTAGCACAATCGATGTGATGCCCTCAAAACAGGAGCCATCATCAGCGCATGCCAACTTGTGGACAAAACACACGGCAAGGAAACGTAATGAACCTCATTTTTTTTTATTTGGGCTATCTAAGCGCAAACTTTAAGAGCACTCTGCAAAAGGACTTCAGTGTTCGCCATCGTGACAAACGAGGAAAGGACACCGACTACTGTGAAAAAAAAAAAAAAGCAGAGTATATGGCTTTACGCAGTGCATGATAAAGTCAAATGTGTCCTTTTCCGCATAACGCACCGACCTGGATGCCTCTCAGATGCAGCACTTAAACTACTTTCCTTTCCCATAATTAGCGTCAACGTGGAGTACAGCTTCTTCCAAATGAAAATTATTAACAGAAAGCAGTGCTGCCATCTCTCTGAGGAGAATTTCTGCATGTATTTTAAAAAGTTTTATTGTAATTAATTTGCCTCACTGCCTTTACCCCAATGAAGCTGTCTCGTTTTACTGTTTCTTTCACAATAAAAATATGTGTGAACAGATTATCAAAGGCGTGAAAACGCTGTAAAGGCAGCACTGTGAAAAAATAGGTTCCGATAAGTGCCGAATTTCAATAAAATAGATGCCGATAAATCCAATTGCTAATTACGAGTACTCTACTAAGCCTGACCTCTATGGTGTGAAATAACGACCAACTTTCGGAGTCCACCGTTTGGCAGTGGCTGTCTGTCACCCAGCATCCAAAAAGTGACTGTTCGCTGCCAGCCTGCTCTTGCCAAATATTCAACGCCCAGCAAATGCTGTCAAGATGGTGCCACAGGCGTCCTGCTACTGCTTTCTGCAATATTTTCTGACTTTACAGTCAAATTCAGTGCACACTAAAAATGTTGCGTCAAAAACATTTTTTTCTCGTTTTAATATGCTTAAAATGTTAATAATTTCCATTCGTTTTTTATGCTGTTCACAAAAGAAAACAAGGATATTTCGAAATTCCAAACACGGCCGAAATGAGAAAGGTTGTGTAACTTTGGCACACCTTTGCGCATTTTCTATTTCACACAGAAACTTACAAAGTGTGAAAAATATAGAATGTTGTCTTTGCAACATTCCTGCAAAAGATGGCGTATCTAAAATAATGCTCAGATAAGAAAAAAAAATTTATCAAAAATAGTTTTTTCAAAAAAGTTCATTTTCAAAAAAAGATTAAGAAAACCCTGGTTCCAATCGCTAAAAAAATTCTCGATGGAAGTCTACTTATGTCAGGCAAAACGTTACGCCTAGCATTTTTCGTTCCATTGTTATTCGCCCAATCCTTAAAGGGACACTAAAGGTTACCAGAAAGTCAAGTTAAAGTGGTAGAGCAATGTTCTAGAACGTCCAAGGCGTCAATATAATCGCGACCAGAGCTTTAGTAACCGAGAAATTGAGGTAAATGCATGACACTATTTGAGACCCCCCAGCGACATTCCGGTACTAGCCCGATGACGAAAGCACTCCTCATAATTTGTGTTACTAATACTCAACTACTCGTATTAAAAATATCATTTCATTCGATTATAAGATGGAAGAAAGTGCTACTTGTCTACGTCTATTCGATTCTAAGAAAAAATAACATTTTGAAGTTACCCTTCAGTAGTATGGGTGGTCGAAAGGTTTCGTTTTCGCTTGACTCTGCGCTGCGCACGCTTTGTAGTTTCAGTAGTTTTGTTATCGTATCATGCTGTGTGGGTTCTGCTGGCTCGCGAAACTTTCATTTGGAACAAGCAGCAAGAATGCCACGTCCACGTGACGTCGTGGGAAGCCCTCGTTGCTTTCCCGCTCCGGAGAGCCGGTGTCGAGGCCGCCGTCGTAGTATGCAACGACGCCGGCAGCGCGAGCCCTCAGCAGCAGGTTGCGCTCGTCTGTGCTCAAATTGCTGAAGTTGAGCCCAGCATCGCGAGCCAATCTGCCGTTGTCAGGGTCCATTGCGACGAGCGTCGAAGTTTGCGTCATGATGAAGTACCAGCTTATGGTCGCGCGTTTCTCCTTCCGCTAGCCACCACACTCCCGCTTTCGCTCTGCTGTCGGCTCTGTCTTGGCTCTGTTTCTGGCCGCGCGTTTGCGTTTTGCGCAGAAAAGCCGTAGCGCCGTCTGCAGACGCCGTTTTACTCACCGACGGTGCAACGTCACTGTGAGACCATGATGTCAGTACTCCTCGATCGGAGGGCGGGCGATTTGAACTGCGCTAGAGGTACGCGGACGCTTCAGAACGCATTTTCTCGTAGAATAAGTCTCTCCTTTGCACGAAACTAGCGTTTCGAGGTTTCTGGGATGGTATTTCAACAGTCCACGTTGACGTAATAGTAACCTTTAGTGTCCCTTTAACTTGTTTTCGAGCTTCTTTGTCAACCTCCAAGTTTCTGCCCCATATGTTAGCACCGGTAGAATGCAGTAATTTTACACCTTTATTTTCAATGATAGTGGTAAGCTCCCAGTCAGGATCTGGCGATGTCTGCCGTATGCACTCCAACCCATTTTTATTCTGTAAATTTCCTCCTCATGATAAGGGTCCCCTGTGAGTATTTGACCTCGATAAACATACTCCTTCACAGACTCTAGAGGCTGATTGGCGATCCTGAACTCTTTTTCCCTTGCCAGGCTATTGATCATTACCTTACACAACAATTACGATTGCACAATGTCTTACAACATTACAATTGGCCGTGATGGCAGTGCAACAGCGCATCGTTCCTGGCCTTACGCACGACTCTTTACTGCGCAGTTATCGACACACTGGCAAGGACCCATGGACGCCAGCCGCTTCATCGTGGAAGCAAGCCTGCTGCACTGCCATCGACGACACATGTGGAAGCTGCGCTCTTCGCACTGCGGGGATAGTTGCAGTGGTGATCTACTGGACAGCTTCACTTCAGCTGGCACCACCATATAAAGAAACCGGGACCGACGACTGGGCCCAATGGGCAGTGACGGCAGTGCTTGGACTTACGCACGACTTTTTACTGCGCAGGTTGGTACAACTGACAGGCTCTGTGTTTTCGTTGCACTGTCGTTGCTGCCATATTGTTTGGTTGTCGCTTGCTGCAACTGATCGTGTTGTGCATATCTGTACCGCTTAGCTGATTTCTGCGCAATGCCTACTGCTGCTGAGCTGAACAAAAAAGTTCTTGAGCTTGAAGCCAGACTTGAAGGGTGTCCAGATGATTTGGTTGACGCCATCTTTAACAAGTTAATCGTCAAAGCACAGTTATATGGCGTGAACTTCTCTGACAAAAAAAAAATAATAAATAATGAATGAGCTGAGCACTGAGCACATGAATGACCTAGGGAAAAGCTTGAGACAGGATAACCTCTCTCCGATTGCGGAGAACAAGGCATTAAAAGCACAAAATGCAGTTCTATCTCATAAAGTGGTGCAAATTGAGCAATATTCAAGGATAAACAATGTCGAGATCAAGGGAATACAGGAAACAGAAGGGGAAAACTGCGCAGCAATCATGCAGACTACAGGCGATAGGATTGATTGCACACTGGCACCCTCTGATCTTGACGTTGTTCACCATGTTGCGACCGTGAAAGCTGGTACAAAATCCTGCTTGCACGTTTCTGCTCTCGGACGAAAAAAGCCAATTTCATGAGCAAGACTCAGAAGGCTAAACTGTGCCTAGAAGACATCGAATTGTCTGGAGACGCCAATAGCCCTGTCTACCCGAAAACAAGGCACGTTTTTCTCAGGCACTCTCCCTAAAAAAGACAAACAAAGCTGGCTTTGCGATGATGGCAAAAATTTGTTTTGTCTCCCTTCATACAAGTCTGAATACTCGCATAGAGCAAGCAGCAATCATGGAAGCATATCTATTTATATCAAGTCTAGCACATACTATAAACGTCAACATGACATTGAGTTAAATGTAACTGACTGCAAATGTATAATTCAACAATTCAACCACGATTTTCTTAAACTAGACAACAAGAGCTTCATCTTTGGATGCATTGATCGTTCCCCATCCTCGTCAGTTAATAATTTCTGCGAAGCTCTCCACAAAGTATTACATACATTAGCTATTGATCACACAAATGTAGAGATTATCAGTGATTTCAAAATTAATTTACTTGACCTCTCTTCCCCTAGTTCTTTTAAGTATTCCAGTGTCTTTCAAAGTTTTGGATACGAATGTTTAATCTCCCTTCCCACTCGCTGCATTAATGGTGGAAGCACCCTAATTGATCATGCACTTTCTAATCTATCACCAGCACCGGATGCACGGGTTCTTAATGTTGACATTACTGATCATTAACCGACTTTTTTGCACTTCAACATTAGCGCTACTTCAACCTGCAAATCCTTCACCAGGCATGTTTTAGAAAAGGAATTGTTCATTGATGCTGTTATGCATACTGACTGGTCCTCAGCAATACCCTTAGATGATCCACATATTGCCCATTCGGTGTTTTCATCCATTTCTTTGTCCCTCATTCAAGGTCATATGCAGGTTTGTAAATGTAAAAAAGTATACGCTGCGGGGATGCGTGACCCTCGCGCCTCCCCTGATGTTTTTCCCGCATAGCGCGTCTCCTGTACTCACGCTTCGCCGCGTGGCCTGCGTGACGCCCGCGCGGTTGATGTGGTTGAAGCGCAGTGCGAGAGATGGCGCGAGTGTTGCGCTGCTAACGCCGCGAGGTTACTTGGGCGCCGAAAGGAAGGCGCTTGCTCTCTTTGGGTTCGGGAAGCAAGCGGGACAGACGTGCCGTGCCGCGCCGACCCATGCATCTGCGAGACCGTCTCGCGTGGCCGCCTTGGACACCGTTCGCGTGACAGTACACGCGAAGGACCAGGCGTTGGGATCCAGAATGGGGCGAACATATTCGCTCGCGAGATCGCGGTGAGTCGGACTTCTAGATTTGTCGCGCGCCCATCGGCATGTTTTGTGGATAGCAACTCGGCTAGCAGGCATTGATGTATGAAAGGTGCAATAAATGCCCTTGTGATTGTTTGCACTACTGTGTTGTCGTTCCTTTGTCCCAAGAGTACGGGAGGAGAATCCCATATCAGACCCCACAACGCTAATCCTCAGAGCCCCTGGATTCCTAAAAAATTATTGAAAAAGCTGAGAGCCATAGAAAACCTTTATAGAAAAACAAAACGGAAGCCTTTTAATTTAAAACTACTTGCACGTTACAAAAAATTTTTCAACACTCTTACATTACGACTGAAAAATGCAAAAAGGATCTTTTATGAATGAAAAATTGAAGATGCTGGCTCAAATGTTAAGAAAAAATGGGAAATCATTAACTCATTCCTGAACAGGAAGGAAAGGCAGTCTAGCATAACTACTATTCAGTATAGCAATGATATGTACGTTAGGGATTGTCGAGGCTTTCAGTAACTACTTTTTCACACTGATATCATCCCTAGTGCCTGGCTATTACCTTCCCCTTTTTCGTTTGCCATAATCTTTCTTCTTATTTCCGATGACATCTCATGAAGTTCATGATGTCATTCGCAACCTGAAAACAACAAGCGCTGATTTTGATGGTATTCACCCAACCCACATAAAAATGATTGCGCATGCTGTTTCCAATATTCTGGCAACCATTATCAACGTAGCTTTCAAATCTGGCATCTTTCCTGTAGAACTGAAAAATGGTAAAGTCATTCCCGTTTTTAAAAAGGTGACTGCATGCTAATATCGAACTATCGACCCATTTGCATACTACCTTTTGTCAGTAAAATATTAGCAAAGTTACTTGAAATTCGCGTTACGAAATATTTCAATAAATTTCAGATTTTATCTCCTTCACAATTTGGTTGTCTTGAAGTATATTCCACTGACCTCACTTTATCTTTAACTGAAAAGCTGAAGAAAGCAATTGATGGGGGCTGCTACACACGTTCTGTATTTGTAGGTTTCACCAAAGCACTCAACACTATCAACCCCCAAATTCTTCTTACAAAGCTTGACGCAACAGGGATAACTGGTCCCACACTCTCATTAATAAAAAATTACTTACTCAACATGTCAGGTTGTTAGTCTGTTAGGTTTAAATCTAGACCTCAAGTAACAAGTATAGGAGTACCTCAAAGTCCTATTCTTGGCCCACTTCTTTCCATAATTTAATTAATGATTTGCCAACTTCTCTTACTACTTCAGAATGCTTACTTTATGCAGATGACACAACAATTGTTAACACTGATACATGCAACCAATACCTCAAGTAAGAAGTATAGGAGTACCCCAAAGTCCTATTGTTGGCCCACTTCTTTCCATAATTTAATTAATGATTTGCCAACTTCTTTTACTACTTCAGAATGCTTACTTTATGCAGATGACACAACAATTGTTAACGCTGATACATGCAACCAATCTCTGACACAAACTAAATAATGATCTGACAAGCTTGGCGGTTTGGTGCTTCCATAAACTGCAAATTAATCCCACTAAAACGAGGTTCATTGTCTTTCACTTTCATCAACATGTACATAATTTTATCCCGCCAGTATTTTGAGATCAATTCGCAACTGAAGCAGAAGAAAAGGCTATGTTTTTGGGGATTCAACTGGACTGTCACTTGAAATTTCAATTGCATATTGCTCACCTGCGAAGAAAAATAGCTTACGGCACACGTGTTATAATTCAATCTCGTGATATATTTTCTCAGCCTACATTACTTTCGTTATGCTACGCTTTTATTCATTCCCATATTAATTACTGTATCATATCTTGGGGCAATACCTACAGCAGCCACCTTGTCTCCCTTCAAACTTCACAAAATCAATCCATTAGAATACTTACTAGTAGTCCCTATCACACTGACGCGAAAGCACTTACTTGCCAACAACATCCTAACGGTTGATAACACTTTCATATACAAGCTAGGTATATGATTATTCAGGGAAATCAGCAATCAGCTTCCTCTGTTCATCATCCCCCAATCCAACCTAGTGATACTCACTTGACAAGGTTTGCACAAAATCAGAATTTTATTTTACCTTCAGTTCATACGAAATATGGCAAACAAATGGCATACTTCACTGGAATCTGTCTATGGAATACCATACCATCGGTTATCAAAATCTTTCAATCAAATGGAGAATTAAAAAAAGAAGTGAAAACTTTCCTCATACCCATGCCATATTCTGCATGACTGTGGTTACTTCTTTTTGGTGTCCTGCTCCCTATCATACCTACCTGCCCACAACCTTTTGTTGATGAAGCATCTCATTAGAGGTTCTTTTACATTGCTGAAAATAGATGCAACTTCTTTGTGCTTTCTTTTTTTATTTATTTTTAGTAATTTCACTCTGTAACCATCCGACAACTGCTTAGGAGTGTTAGGACTTGGCAGCAGCGGGGGCAGCGAAGAGCACACCTGAAACATCTTGTCGCCGCAGAGAAGCCCATCAAACAAGCCACAGCTGCTGCTTGCCGTGGATCCACGTGCCTACGTTGGGAGTGAGGCAACAATACCTTCTGGAATCTGCACCACTGTACCGCCACCAGGGGCCATCGAAGCCTACATAAACCGGACATCATCGTGCGCCGGACTACTTGGCAGCAGCAGGGGTAGCGAAGAGCATGCCTGAAACGTCTTTCTTGTCGCCGCAGGTTGGATATCACTCCCATATATACTTTTTTTTCTATTCATCATTTCTTTTCTGTTTTGCTGCTTTCCCGCTGCCATAATTGTCTACTGTTCGTTTGGTACCCTGTCTAACCATGTCAACTCGTTTCGAAGAAGATATGGGGAAAGAAATGAAAGAATTCAAGTCTAAAATGGAACCTGATCTGAGGAAGGAGTTGAGAGAAGTCAAAGAAAGTCTCGAGTTCCTAAGTCTCAATTTGAAGAAAGCAAGTGAAAAACGAAATGCTGCAAAAAGAGAATGAAGCTCTGAAAAAAGAGAACCTAACGCTAAAAGAAGAATGTGATAAGATTGTGAGAAAGCTTACAGATCATGAATCAAGGATCACAAATAGCGAGCGATACTCTAGGAACCGCAATGTGGAAATCAAGGGGATAGAGGAGGATAGGAATGAAAATCTGCATGAAATACTGAATCAAGTGGGTCGGCTCTGAATGAACCAGTAACCGTGAGCGACATTGATGTTTGCCACAGAGTGAAAACCAGGAATGATTCTTGTTCAAACATAATAGTGTAATTTAAGAGCCGCTCAAAGCACGATGCCTTTCTGCTCAAAGCAAAGAAAACTAGGCTCTCGACAAATGACATCGGTCGCTCAAGTAATAAGCCAATATTTCTTAATGAGCACCTCTGCCCTACTCTCAAGAAATTGCCTGGAATGGCAATCAGTAAGAAAAAGGCATGCGAATGGAAATTCGTATGGACAAGAGATGGTAAGATTTTTGCTCGAAAGGATGAACAGTCTGCAGTGCTTCGCGTAAGCACTGAAAGTGACATCGCAAAAATAGTTTGAGTGAATGGCGTCTTGCCTTTGGACATCCTTCTTATCCATCATGGCATTGCAATCTGAAGACGTTAACAGTCTTGCAGCTTCCAAAAACAATATTGGACTACAGTTGGCGACCGTTTATTTGGACCTCACGGGGATTGCTGAAATGTCTGAATAAACAGGTGTCCGAAAAAAACAGATTAAGAAAAAAATATATATTTCCACGCACTTATTCGGGCTGGGCAGTAGGCTTCAAGAAATCAAGAATGCGCGGTTGCACGCTGTTTCCGTTTACGTGCAATCAGACAAGCCTGAATCTCGGAGAAGGTCGTACGGTCACTATAGGTGGCTGAAAGCACAGTCACTGCTTGTGCACGCTCCGCATGCAACGGCAGCGTAGCACATGAAGCGTCATCTTCCGCTTCGCAGTCATTGTCCGGCGGTGCAGCAGAAACCTGTCGAATGATCGCTGTCATCGAGTTCTGCGCATGTCAGTACAGCAGTGCGAGCACCTGTGAAACTGTCAAATCAGACGGTGTCCTGAACCACTGCACAGGTCTTGGCAGAGCACTTTCGGTGTCAGTAGGGTGCACATCGGAAGGTGACAAATCCTACGCTCCCGGCAACCGCTTGCCGGCATTCCCCAGCGCAGTCTGCGCGGGCACTGTCAATGCCATTAGACACTTGACGATATGTTTCCGTATGCCACGTTGCATCACCGCAACCTCGACACAGCACACAAAGCAAACATCACCACGCCGTGCCCGAAGAAACAAACAAATCAGCTGCTGAATTGTCTTGACATGGCTTACTAAGCTCAGACTGGAACTGCTGTAGGTATGAACCAGGCAGAAATGATGATGATGAGCGGGGATTTGCAGTAGTGCCACTTCGTGGGGCAGCAAGGAGGCTTCATTAAAAACAAAAATCGCATTCAACAAATCGAACCATGCACTGGTCAGAGTCGGTGCATGGTGCTCTCGATCGAGTTGGCTCAAGGAGTGTCAAGGAGTATAATTGTCAGAATATACGAGACATTTTATTCGAGACTGATATCGTGTTTTTTAGTATCGTTCTCCCCATAGACAATAATATATAACAACTGTCGAAGGTTCGGACACCTTGCAACCTCTAGTCCGATTTTTTGGACACTCCTTCAGCCAATTCAATCGAGAGCACCATGCACAGACTCTGACCGGTGCATGGTAAGACTTGCTGAACGCCATTTTTGTTTTGAACGGAGCCTCCTTGCTGCCCCATGAAGTGGCGCTACTGCAAATCCCCGCTCATCATCATTGTTTCTGCCAGGTTCGTAGCTACAGCAGTTTCGGTCTCAGCTTAGTAAGCCATGTAGACAATCCAGCAGCTGATTTGTTTCTTCTTCACGCACGACGCTGCGAGTACGCCACGTTTTTCGTTTGTGCGACTGGTGTCGGCCGACGGCGTGGTGATGTTTGCTTTGTGTGCTGTGTCGAGGTTGCAGTGATGCAATGTGGCATATGGAAACATCGTGTCAAGTGTCTAATGGTGCCGACAGTGCCTGCGCAGACTGCGCTGGGGAATGCCGGCAAGCGGGTGCCGGGAGTGCCTAGGATTTGTCGCCTTCCGATATGCTCCCTACTAACACTGAAAATGTTCTTACGAGACCTGTGCAGTGGTTGCATTGCGATTCCGGACACCGTCTCATTTGACAGTTTCACAGGTGCTTACACTGCTGTACTGACATGCACAACTCGACGGCGGCGAGATCATTTGTCAGGTTTCTGCTGCACTGCCAGACAATGACTCTGAGTCGGAAGATGACACACCATGTGCTACACTGCCGTCGCATCCAAAGCGTGTGCAAGCAGTGACTGTGCTTCCAGCCGCCTATAGTGACCGTACGACCCTCTCTGAGATTCAGGCTTATCTGACTGCGCGTAAATGGAATAGCGTGCAACAGCGCATTCACAATTTCTTCAAATCTACTGCCGAGCCCGAATAAGTGCGTGGAAACAAAGGATTTCTTTTTTTTTTCTTAATCTGTTTTTTCGGAAACCTGTTTATTCGGACATTTTTTTCAGTCCCCGTGAGGTCCAAATAAACGGTCGGCGACTGCACATCAATTGACCTATTTATAACAAACCTACCAGAGCACAAAGTTATTGGTGGTGTATTGGCGTCAAGCTTTATTAACCACTTACCTATTTTTATGTTGGCAAAGGTGCTTAATCGAGACCGTACGACACTTCCACAAACCAAGAAAATTCAAGATATTTGCAAAAAAACATTGCTGAACTTGCACAGTCACTTTATAAAAATAAATTGGGATGCCGTATACATGTCTCACACCTCTGACAATGCATATGACGAATTCTTGTGCCTATTTCTTGATGGGTATTGGAAGTCATTTCCATACATCATATACAAGACAAGTAAAAAAGTGCGCACGCCTTGGATAAATAAGGAATGCCTTAAAATGATTAAAAATAAAGATAAGCTTTTTAACAGGTTTCTCCAAAAGTGTAACACTGATGACTGGGACATATTTCGGACACAGAAATAAAACTAATGCCTTAGTACGGAATACAAAGTGAAACTATCTTAGAATGACAGAAAGCTGAGCTATTTGGTAAGGATTCATTGTGCAAATATAGAAGTGAGGCGTGCAGACAGGACACAAGAGTAGAGAAGTGAACAACACGAACGCCGACTATCAACTGAAGGCAGCACTGAGGCGAAAAAAGAAAGAAGACACAAAACTCATCTGCGCATGCTCAGGAATGGTAACACCACGTGTCAATCGGGTACATGTGCCGGTCTACGTGAGAGATAACTGTTAAGGCACTTAATCTCTTCCTTATGTAAAGTAATCGAAGGCTGACTCACGCACGCACTTCCACCATTATACAGTCAAACCTCGATATATCGAACACGGATATATCGAATTATTGCGTATATCGAACACTTTCTATATCACGTGGAAAATCGCATGCATTTTTTATTTTTTATTTCGAACGGGGCCGGATGTAAAATGGATACATCGAACTCCGCCGCCCCAGACCAAGTGCGCTCTGTTGACAGGAGGCGAGCTTTCCCGCAACACTCTCGAAGATAGTGGCGGCGCGATGGGCGTTCCAGACTGCTGCGTACGACAGCTCCCACATCGGTTGCGCCGAGGGTGCCATTTGAACGTAGCGGCGTACACACGCAGCGGCTTGGAGCCAGCCACGGCCGGTCTCGAGGGGAGCGCGCGCTCCCCTAGAGACCGGCCGTGAGCCAGCCCAAACGCCTCAATCACGCACGCCCGCGCCCCCGCCGTGCGCGCGTGATCGAGGCGGCCGTGGAGCCAGTTGGAGCGCTTTGTCGGTGCTGAGCCACACAGCATGTGCATTGAGGACTTCGTTGGCAGTGACGACAGCACCGGAACAGTGGCGGAGTTAACAGACGTGGAGATCGCGGCAGAAATGGCTGCTGAGCGGCCAAACGAAGACGCTGCCGAGGCTGATCCAGCAAGCGCTGATGTTGCCCCGCTCCCGACTGCAACTGAGGCTGTAGCTGCTTTGGCCGTTGTACGCCGCTACTGCAGCGCAATAGAAGGCACTGGACCGTGTCTTGTGGACTGTTTGGACTATGTTGAGGACGCCATGGTCAAGTACGCAGTTTCCAATATGAAGCAGGCTACACTGCTTCAGTACTTTCAGTGAACGAAATAAATACTTTGTTTGAAGCTTCATGTATCTATTGCGCCACGATTGGTTCATTGATTGATTTGTGCTAGTTTTTGGCGCGTTTTCTACGTGATTTTATATATCGAATTCTGGCTATATCGAGGTTCGACTGTAGATATGCCATGCCTCTACCGTAGGACGCGTATCTTCATTCTTTTGCCTGTACAATATTGCGCATTCATCTAACTCTGGCGTGCAGTTAGAATGTCGCCAATGTAGCGAAAGATTAGAAGGCGATCCACCGGTTAACGACCTTTTATGTTCCATTAGCCTCTGATTGATACACCATCCCGTTTGCCCTACGTAGAACTGGCCACAGCTAAGGGGAATTTTATACACTACACCCATACGACAGTCAGTAAAACTTGTTCTTATTCTGCTTTACTGTACAAATATCTGTTCGTTTTTTGCTTTTTACCCGCTCCTTTTTATTCTGTACGGCAGCGCATATCTTACCTAGCTTATTGGGAGCAGTGAAAGCAACATTAACATCATATCTACTGGCAACTTTTTAAATCCTGTGCGACACTGAATGAATATACGGAATAGCCACTACTCTTTTTTTACTATTACTGCTTTCTGTAATCACGTCCGTCCCTCTCGAAACCGACTTCTTTAGGCGCTCAGCCACGGTGGCCACCGCTACACTAGGATAACCTGCTTCTAATAGGCGCCGGACCTGCGCATTAAAACTGGCGCTCATTTTGTGCATGCAGGATGTGGTGAGGGAAGACTTAAGGCACGACATGGCAATTCCATTTTTTACTAATTTAGAATGCTTGGATTGAAAGTTTAGCAACGGCTTCGAAGATCTTGGGGAGTACTGCCAACAAACATGATTTTGTTCGAAGATCAAGGAAATGTCAAGAAATTGAATTATGCGTCGCTGAGGAAATTCCTTGGTAATCTTTAATCCTCCCCCATAAAGTTTAAATTGCTCACTTACTGAGGTAGCAGCGGAATCGAATTCTACCCTATTGCAGAAAATCAGGTAATCATCAACGTAACGAAATATCTTGATAATGCTATCACCTAAGGCTTTCTCTAAGCCGTTGTCAACCTTACTCAGGTAAATGTTGCTAAGAATAGGGGCAACCTTTGAGCCAATACAAATGCCTGATTTCTGCAGAAAAATGCCATCTCTCCACCCAATCAGTGTCGACTTCAAGTACATTGAAAGAATTTCTAGAAAAGCTCCCGTGGAAACACCGCATCTGTCAATAAACGCCGACTCTCGCACGTGTTCTTTATTGCACTCATTTACGGAATTTAGCAACCCGTCATGCGGCAAGGAATAATACAGGTCTTCGATATCCATACTAAAAGCTGTACAATCGCCAGGATTTTCCTCTCTCAAATACTGAACTAGTGCCTAAGAATTACGTAGGCAAAAGGGACCTGAAAAAACTAGTGAAGCTAGGCAGTTCTGTAGGTAACTAGCGACACAGACCTGCCACGTCCCTTTCTCTGACACTATAGCACGAAAAGGAATTTCTTGTTTATGAGTCTTGGCCGAGAAAAACAGTTCTAACGTGAGGGATTTAGCTTTCTTGACATTACAGACAAGCCTATCAAGATTATGCCTTGACAAGAGGTCAACCGCACGTTGCTTAACTACCGAAGGCTTGAGTTTTACTGGCTGCAAATTCTTTTCTATGGGTGAAATCGCTTTTTCTGAAAACATGTCATCTGGCATAATTACGAAATAACCTTCCTTGTCAGATATTACTGGTCTAAGTTTATGCTCAACAAGGTAATCAACTAACTGTCGGACAGGGTCAGCCGTCTTAAAATCAGAATTTGATTGTTTAATGCTAGCAATGCAATCTGAAATACAGCGTGAGCGTTCTTCTTCCGGGACGAACCTGGTTATGCAGCGCGGTATGCTTAAAACGTCAACGAGTTTTATGTTAGGCGTTCGTGTTGTCAACTTCTCTACTCTTGTGTCCTGTCTGCACGCCTCACTTCTATTTTTGCATAAGGAAACTATCTGTACAGTTACTTCGATATCGGGAGAAAACAGAAATTCGACTTAACGTGGAGTAAAATTAATCAGCTACTAAATCGGGTACCAAAAAATGCAGAGGTTGGTGAAATAACGCTGAACAATCAACTTAAACAAGGAGCTGAATTAGTGGAAGAATTTAATCACTACATCATAAATCTAGTCACTAGCTCTCATTTTCCGGAGGCAGCAAATGGCATCTCGAGAAATTCTACCAGCATATATATGAATCCCACAACTGAGAGCGAAATAAATAATGTGTACAAATCTCTTAAGAACAGCTTACCGTGTGATATCGACAACATTCAAATCAGGCCAGTAAGGTACGTTCTTGACATCATACTGACACAGCTCACACATATTTATAATCTAGCTCTCTTGACAGGTGTTTTTCCAAAGAAAATGCAAATAGCCAAAGGTATTACGATATTCAAGGGCAGAGAAAAAAAAACAATTTATCAAATTACAGGCCAATATCCATACTACCCGTGTTCTCCAAAGGTTTAGAAAAAATAATGTATGCTAGAATAATTGGGTTTGCCAACAAATACAGTTTGATTAGCCCCACCCAATTTGGATTCAGAAAAGGCAGGTCTACAGAACTTACACATTCTGTACAATTTTATTCCAGATTTCCGAATTATTTTTTTTTTTTGCAGTGTTACAATTGTATAAAGCATTGATGAATTTATTGTCATGAATGCCTTAGGGAATTATCATAGTTCAACGCGTACATTTTTTGTATTTTCACGCTCTCACTGTATGCCGTGTAAACGGGGGCTCGAAGCTTCTCAAGTGGATAGATCCACTTTTTTCGAGCCCTCGTCTTCCACAAAAGAACAGATTTGTGGATGTAATAAAGTTTTTTGATTGATTGATTGAATTACCTTTGTTTTGTACCCTAATTGTGGCTTTTGGTTCTTGTGCTTGCTGGTCCCCTTTTTTTTTTTTTCCTGCAGTCTATTTCATTGTCCGCTTTCGCTACTGCTGTTCTTTTTTTATTTGCTTTGCCTGCGATGTATTTTATTGTTTGTGTTTGGTACTGCTGTTTGCTGATTCAATTAATTTTTCAACATTCACTACCATAGGAGGTCCCGATTCAGTCTCGTTAACTATGGGACCTCCTTCTGTATACACACATTTTTGTAATTCATTTATAGCTTAAATAAAACCACTTCTGACTCTGACCTTTGTCTTCTGCATATTAATTGTCAACCCCAATCTTATACTTGCTGTGTTAAGGTCCTCAATCATTTGTTGTAATTTATTCCCAGTGTTGCTGAACAAAGCAATGTCACCTGCAAACCGAAGGTTGCTGAGACATTCGCCATTGATCCTCACTCCTAAGCCTTCCCAATTTAATAGCTTGAATACTTCTTCCAAGCATGCAGTGAATAACATTGGAGAGATTGTGTCTCCTTGCCTGACCCCCTTCTTGGTAGGCAACTTTGTACTTTTCTTGCGGAGAACCAATGCAGCAGTGAAATCTTTGCAGATATTTCCTGAGATATTCACACATGCCTCCTGCACTCCTTGATTATGTAATGCCCCTACAACTGCTGGTATCTCTACTGAATCAAATGCCTTTTCATAATCTATGAAAGCCATATAGAGGGGTTGATTGTACTCTGCAGATTTCTAGATTTCTCAACTACCTGATTGATGACATGGATGTGATCCATTGTAGAATATCCCTTCCTGAAGCCAGCCTGTTCTCTTGTTTGACTTAAATGATCTGTTGCCCTTAGTCTATTGGAAATTATCTTGAACATTTTATACAATACTGAAAGTAAGCTAATGGGCCTATAATTTTTCAATTCTTTAACGTCTTCCTTCTTGTGGATTAGTATAATGTTGGCATGCTCCCAGTTCTCCGAAGCCATGAGGCATTGAGTATAAAGGGTCACAAGCTTTTCAAGCATCATATCTCCTACATCTTTGATTAAATCAACTGTTATTCCATCTTCTCCTGCTGCTTTACTCCGGGTCATGTCTTGCAAGGCCCACCTAACTTCATTGTTAGCTGTAGAAGGAGCTGCTGTATCTTGTTCATTACTACTTCAAATGAAGGTAGCATGGCTGCTCTGGGTACTGTACAGGTCAGTATAGAATTTGTCCGCTGCTTTTACTAAATCTTCTAAATTTCTGACGATATTACCCAGCTTATCTTTCAATGTATACATTGTGGCTAGTCCAATGCGGCGTTTTCTTTTCACTGATTTGAAGCTGCATCCATTTCTTACTGCTTCCTCAGTCTTTCTCACGTTATAATTTCGAATATCCCTTACTTTCTCCTTGTTGATCAGTTCTACAAGTTCTATCTCATCTCTTGAGTTGGACACTTTCATGCTTTGTCACTTCTTTATTAGGTCCTTTGTTACTTGGCAGGGCTTACCTACTAGTTGCCTTGGTGCCTTACCTCCCACTTCAATTGTTGCTTCTGAAATCAGCCTAGTTACGGTTTCATTCATTATCTCTATGTCATCTTCCTCTCTCTGTTCCAAAGCTGCATATTTGTTTGCAAGCACCAGCCTGAATTGGTCTGCTTTTACCTTCAATGCTTCTAGGTTAACCCATTTCTTCTTGACAAATTTTACTCTTTCTCTCTCCATATTGAGAGAAACCCTAGAGCTCACAAACTTTTGATCACTGCAATTTACCCTACCTAACACTTCTACATCCTGCACTATGCTGGGATAGGCAGAGAGTATGAAATCTATTTCATTTCTTGTTCTTCCGTTAGGGCTTTTCCAGGTCCCCTTCCTGCTGCAACACTTCCTGAAGAAGTATTCATTATTCAGGGCTTATTCCTTTCCACAAATTATACCGACATTTCTCCTCTAGTGTTCCTAGAATCAATGCCGTAGTTGCCAACTGCTTGTTCACCAGCCTGCTTTTCCCCCACTTTTGCACTGAAGTTGCCCATGACTACAGTATAATGAGTTTGCACTTTTCTCATCGCTAATTCAACACCTTCATAAAACTGTTCTATTTCTTTATCATCGTGACTGGAGGTTGGAGCGTAGGCTTATACTACCTTTATTTTATACCTCCTATGCAGCTTTAGTAAGACTCCGGCTACCCTCTTATTAATGCTGTTGAATTCATCAATGTTGCCTGCTATGCCCTTATGGATTAGAAATCCTTAAATCCTCTGTAGCAGAGAACGTGGCTGTTAGTAACCTCACTAAAGCCAAAATTATCCCATGCAGTGCCTGCCAATTCTTGACAGGGTTCGTACAGGTCTCGGAGAAAGAAATTCAAGGACATTCAAGGACTTTCAATGCCCTGTCAAAGCTATTTAAAGGGTGCACAACGGCATCACATGTAGCAATTTATTACAATCACAATGTTTTCAAAACACTACAGCTAAACTTAAGGATAAGGTGGGTAAAATTGGCACTTTACTTAGTTATATTGAAATTGGACCTTGTGTGCAAATAAGTAGAGTCACCGATGTATTTTTCTTGCACGAGAGAGGCCGAAAAACTTTTTGCAGCATCGCGCAACTGGAAAAATAAACGAATTTCAAGATGAGAAAGGCACATTTTTTGATTTGTAACAGTCCGTGACCAAAGATACACTTTCATGTCATGTCGATTATGTCTTTACATCGACGGTACGAAGCGAAGCCTGAGAAGCTTTCACATACACTCTGCCGCCATGACTGATTGCGTCACCTGTGGTAGGATGACTTTGCACCTACCATAGATTAAGTTCAAAGATAAAGCGTGGCTGCATGAAGAAGGAAAAACAAGCTGCTGCACCTGCTTTTGTGCCGTGTGCCCAATGCGGCAGAATTTCGCTGCATCACCAGCCTCGAACATCTTTCTCTCGTCTCCCTTTCACTTTTTAAAACACAAGTCCAACAGCGCCAACAGAGAAGGGGTGGAAAGGAATAGAGCTCAAGAGGGTGTGACTGCGACGAAGTCGTGCTGTGCAGGATCAAGAAATTCGAAGGTTTTCAAGGGCCAAAAAGATTTCTAGAACTTTCAAGGGCCTTGAAAATATACTTGTCAATTTCAAGGGTTTTCAAGGATTTCAAGGACCTGTGTGCACTCTGCTTAGAGTCCTGCTAAGCTAGCTTCACTAGAGAGAGCTCGTGTTGAACTTTGCCAGATTTCTTCGCTGCACCAATGATGATTATCAATGGGTTTTAATGGTGCAAGGGCCAGTTCTGGCCAAAGAGCACCAAACACATGGTGGAAAGAGTTAACAATGGTACATGAGGTCCAGGGTGTAACATGGCTGTAAAGGGGCCTAACATAAGTCGCTCCATAAATGCATAAAATATATATTCTAAAACATGACAATGACACATAGGATGTGCCATGACTATAAAATATTTGTTGCGAAGTGATCATAAAAAATAAAATATGTAAGCTGCACTAATGCCTCACCTGCGCTCTTAAGCGCAAAGGCCGGGAAGCACGTGCTCTAAATACTACTATCACAGCAACAGCCTCTGACAAGAAATTGCACGGGTGTATAGCATGTATGAGGGAGAATCAGAACAACTTTGCCCCTATTTTTTGATTAGCCAAAAATGTACATACAGGTAATTACAAACATGCATACTATCCTACGTACCTTACACAATTTTTCCACATAGTCCCAACACCAGTCCAGACATTTTTACCATCGCAGCACTAAATTTGATATGCCCCTGTGGTAGAATTCATCCGGCTGACCGTGGAACGACCGTCGGACTGCTGCCTCAGCTTCATTGTTGCACGTGAATTGCTGTCCTGCCAGAAACTTCTTCAGCGGACTGAAAACATGGAAATCACTAGGGGCGAGGTCCGGACTGTATGGTGCATGGCCCAGACTCTCCCAGTGAAATGACCGGAGCTCGTCAGCGGTTCTGATTGCCACATGTGGCCTCGCATTGTTGTGGAGGATAACCGCATAGCCTACATCAAGAATCCCTCAGCATTTTTGCCTGATGGCAGAGCAAACGTGACAGTGTGGAACAATAAGTGTTGGCTTTGATGGTTGCACCTTGTGGCATAAAATCCAGCAGGAGCGGCCCTCAGCGATTCCAGAAGACTGTTAACATCACTTTCCCAACAGAGAGCACCGAACCGAATTTTATGTCACAGGCGAACCCGGATTTTTCCACACCATCCTCTGCTGATTCGATTGCGGTAGCAAATGCAGTGCCCACATTTCGTTGCCAGTAACAATGCGGTCTAGGAAGCTTTCACCCTCCTTGGTATACTACTGCAGTTGATTTAGTGAAGCAATCATTGACTTGCCTTTCATCATGTCATCCAACTGCTTAGGCACCCACCGACATGAAACCTTCTGGTACTCTAAAGACCCATGACAATGTCGTAAACACTCCCATACAAAATGCCACGCTCCCAGAAAATGTCCTTGAGGAGCGCACACTGATCCACTTTTCCCGTTGCATCCACGTGGCAAATGTCGTCCGTCAGCAACGCATGCGGACTCCCTGAATGGTCATTGTCATGCAAGTCTTCACAGCCTTTTGCAAACCTTACAACACCACCACCCCACACTTCTCAAAGCGAGACATCTTTCCCCATACGTGGGCTGTATTTCCCCGTGGATTTCGAAGGGTGTTCGTTCCTTGCGCCATAGAAAATGAATTACACCTCACTGCCCGTACGCTGTGGACATGTGAAGCACAGCTGCAATCTAAGATAAGGCCGGGCTGGTCCAAGAAAGGTCCACCGCTGAGAATGGATATGTTGACTTCGCATTTATTGCTGTGTTTGGCAAAAAAAAAGGGGGGGGGGGCAATGACTTTTTCATTCGCCCTCGTAATACACCGACACCACTTAAAAAACCTAAGACTAATTTACTATCAAAGATCAGGTCATTGCCTAGGAACATTGCTGGATGTAGCAGCACTTGTTGGCGATGTGGTAAACAAGTTTTTCTTTTGTTTTTTTTTTTTTCTGTGAGCCTCTAATGCATGACATACCAGCAACACGTGGAGCACAGTCAACGTCTTGCCACATTTACCACAGATAGGCAGCTCATCACCAGTCGGCAAGTACGAGTGTGTGCCATATGTATGGCCAATTCAAAGTTGACAGATGACCTCACTTCGTCGTATTTTTTATATGGGTGGCCTATTCCCCAATTGCAGTTTAATGACATGCAGTTAGATGCTTCATTGTTTCATAAACGTTGTCAATAGCTCCTAAGATTTTTCCATAAGATAAGTTTCCGTAAGTTTCAAGTATTTGGCAAGGACAGCTGCATAGAAGTTGGTGGCATTTGTAGCTACTGATGTGGTAGTTTCGGCTGCGAGCATATTGCCCTCAATACCTTTATGGCCAGGTACCCAGCATATTGTGATATGCTGGTTAGAGATATACATTGTACACAAAAGTGAATAAAGATGATTAAGTGCAGGATTTTTATATTTAGTGAATGACATTATGAATTTTACGACATTTAAGGAGTTAGTGAATATAATGGCTTATTGTATTTGTTTATTTGATGTATTTGACAGTCGACAATATCGCATACGCCTCAGCCATGAAGATACTCATTTCCAGATGCAGACCATCTGATTCAAATAAGGATGAACCATGTGGTGCATAAGACAATCTGGCATGCTTGGCAATATATGGCCCCTATTAATGTCCCTGCTGAAGGTATCGCTGAACTTACTGCTAACCTTAAGATTTCTACAAGTGCTAGTGTTGGCAACATTAACTCTAAAATATTAAAAAGCACTGCATCCATCTTCTGTCAAATTCTGTGCCTCAGTTTCCAGCACCACTATCACCTGGCTTTTTTCTACAGACTGGAAAATTGCCATCATCATCCCTGTGCTTAAAAGCGGAGACAGAAATTCACCCGAAAACTACCATACAATTTCACTAACACACATTTGCTGTAAATTACTGGAACACATATCACTTCTCACATTTACTGCCTCCTTGAATATAATTCTTTCTTTTTTCCTGAACAGCACAGCTTCCGAAAAGGATTTTCTTGTGACACTGAACTGCTAGAATTCATGACAAACTTGCATTTTAACATAGACACTAACCTACAAACTTACTGCATCTTTTTAGATTTTGCTAAAGCTTTTGACTGCGTTGCACATACCCGTTTGTTTTCGAAATTATCTGCTCATTGCCTACATCCTTTTACACTGTCATGGCATCATAACTTTCTTTCCGCCAACAATTTGCAACAGTTAAAGGGGCCCTGAAATGATTTCGACAATTTTATACAAACGTACCGAGTTGTACTTCATCATCATTATTTTATTTCCTTGTTCTATGATATAACTTCAGGTATACCTCAAAGCAGCATTCTTGGCCCTTTATTGTTTCTTATATACCGTCGAACCCATTTATAACTAACTTTATTGTTCTGCGCAAAGTGATCGTTATAACCACAGTTCATTATATATGGACTCACCCTTAAAAACACTAAAAAATTAACTACACTGAAGCTGCTATCAGCAGTTACAATTCGGCAGCACTTTGGTCCAAAAACCAGATTTTCAGTGTCAATTTTGATCCCAGTGCGCTCCCACATCTAGAATGCTGCATCTAATGCAAACTTGCATTAGAAACATCCATCTAAAGAGTAAAATGCGAGGTCGTACATTTCAAAACTGCAATCGCAACCACCATATTTCATTCGAGACTTTGTGATATATTTTACTGCCAGTGGGGCATGACTGGTATTCTGCACAAGAGAGTGAAGCATTCCTAGTTGACCAGTAGTGTAAACTATGGAAACTACTGTGGCATTCTGCGAAGGTGTTGGCATTACGGCTGCACATCAGCCACACAAGAGCAATAAAATTATGTTACCTATGTCACTTCGGCCAAAAAAGATGTTCAAAAGTGAGGACTTCACCACAAACCATCATCAGCAATCGGCAATGCCCAAACAAAGCGCTGCCTAACTGTGATCTTCAGATAATGACGGAGTAACCTGGAGCCTCTACGACATTGCGTGGCTGCAGTATGTGGTGCAGAGTTCTCGTCGACTCAGGTCGCTTCGACAGGAACAGCCATTGTTCCCAGGATGGATGGACATATATTGTCGTTCAAAATCATTGAAACAGGCTGTGGGGATGCGTGACTCTCATGCGTCCCCTGATACGTTGTTTTCCCGCATAGCTCCCGTCTCCTGTAGTCCGGCTTCGCCGCGGGCCCCAGGCGGTCGGTGTGGTTGAAGCGCAGTATGAGAGATGGCGCGAGTGCTGCGCTGCTAACGCTGCCTCACGGTGGGGTTACTTGGGCACGGAAAGGAGAAGGCGCTTCCTCTTTGGCTTGGAGTCGGCAAGTGGTGCGGACGTCCTGCGCATGCTCCGATCCATGCTTCTGCGAGACCATCTTGCGAGGCCTCGTTTGAATGCGCCACCGTTCGCGTGACCGTACACGCGAACGACCCGGCGTTGGTGTCCAGCACGGGGCGAATATATTCACTTGTTATCCAATCGTGGTGAGTCGGACATCTAGATTTGTCGCGCGCCCATCAGCATGTTTTGTGGATAGCAACTCGGCTAGCAGGCATTGATCTATGAAAGGTGCAATAAATGCCCTTGTGATTGTTTGCACTACTGTGTAGCCGTTCCTTTGTCCCAAGAGTACAGGGGTGAGAATCCCACAAGGTATACATGTCATATGCAATGTATTACTTGTACTTCGATAATAAAACTTGAATCTTGAAAAATCTTGGCATCCATAATGAAGAAAAACAAAACCCTTCATACAGAGAAGCAAAACACATGCTGCGTAACAATGTATTGGTTTCTGTTTCTCAGCTCTTTCCTTTAAGTTTGAAACTCCAGAAAGCCTTCAGTATTTTGCATCAAGACATAACTAGCGTCCTCCTTGCGCAGTTCCACTGTTACCAGGTCGTAGAGAAGCCAGGACTTCATTCCTGCGGCTCCTGAATATGCACAGTTATTTGTGGGCAAAAACTCGAAGGGTGCAGTCCCAAAACAAAATCTACAAACCTGAGGTCACACGATTTGCTATGCTCGAACTCCTCATGAATAGAGCTCAAAGTTGTTATGAGCATCCTGCCATTGCAACAACATAAAACACAACACCTCAACGTCTGCTATGGTACATATACAAAACATCAGAATGAAAAAAAAATTTTTACTTCACACGGAGGTCCTTATATACCCTTTAGCTGCATTATGCAACCCAGCCACCTGCATCGAAAATGTAGCTCAAACTGGTTAGACTTCTACTTTATAACAAAATAGCTCTACTCTTTGCCTGATATTGAACAAGGCTAATACTTCTCTCGTGTAGATTGAGTGACTCTAAAATAAGATACCGTACCTTTTGTCTGTTCTAAATTTAGAAGAACAACTTTCCTGTTGCTTTGCATCACTGGGAGCAGCCAGGCAAAACAGCTCCTACTTGCGTTTATGATTGAATTTGTCCAAAATACACGGTGAGAAATGAAATTCTCAATAATTCTCCAGACGTTTACTGATCTGCTGCTACCACAAATTTGTCTTGTCCATGACATATTGTCACACTGCAGGCACCACCGTTGTCTGCTGCATTAACTCGCTTTTCGCGCAAGTGACATGTCACAGTGAGAGCAGACATCTCAGCGACGGTCACCACTCGCAAGAGTAGACACTGCATGATTGCAAAGCCAGCAGCAGTGAAAAATAAATAAAATTCTGGGATTTCACATGCCAAAACCAGGATGATTATGAAGCACACCACAGTGGGGATTAATTTTGACCACCTGAGGTTCTTTAATGTGCCCCTAATGCATGGCACACTGGCGTTACTACATTTCACTTCATCGAAATGCGGCCGCCATAACCAGGATGTGATCTTGCGACTTTGGGCATAGCAGAGCAGCACAAAAGCCACTATACCAGTGCGACAGGTAAAGCCGGCAGCATTAACCATGGTAGCATGGTAAACAGAAATTCAAAAGGGACATTTTTAATACCAAGTCATTTTGGAACTACTTCTAACAGGGAGCGAGTTGCTGGGCAACAGCACTTGCTGGGCAACAGAGAGTTGTAAAATTGGCATGTTTTTCAAACATACAGACATGGTGCAAACATAGGGCATCAGCCATTTGAGACTCGTTCGCGGCGCCGCATATTTACGTCTGACTCTCAAAGGGTTCAAAAGAAATACAAATATAATGTACCAGTGGATTTACCAATCGACACTGCCCTCGAGTGCAAATGAGCTTTTCCTTTCATGTTTAAGCAGCATGCCACAGAATTGACACTTGCTATGAATGCGCTCACTCGCACAAAGTGACATGACAGCCAATGTGCCTGTTTGACTGCGGTGAATCTGCAACACGACCACACCTCTAATCCCTCCTTTTGAATGCTTCCAGTTCTCTTTCGCATGCACCCCTGGTGGGAGAATATATTGTCATGAGCCAGCTGTGAGAAAGAAATTACGATGAAAGATGGGGGGGGGGGCTCTGAGAAAGAATAAGTTCAGACTGATGAGGCAGGCTTTAGATCTTGTCACCATTTTGTCCAGCTAGCTGTCTTGCCAATGCAGTGTATATCGTCAAGTGTAATTTTGTGACAAAACTGGTAGAGGTGCAGGGCAGAATATACAGAAGCCTCATCAAGGAAGACAAGGCCCCCTTCATCAAAACGTTTACCCAGTGTTCAAGTTTCCATATTTCGGTTGTATTCAAGTCATCAAAATGGAGGTCAAGTGCTGCCACTTTGTTCCTCACACAATGTAAACACAAAGTCACACGATCAGCAAAGGAGTAATGTTTTCCAACACGCCCGCTATACGATTCACCACCAATGTTTAGTGATGTGTGGTTGTTACGACAGTGCTAGCTATGTTTAGCTGCTGTACTTTCCGAGTCAGCCTTGCATATTGTTGAAGAAAACACAAATGCTTACAACTTTCACCTATTCTAAACTGACTACAGAGATTTGTCGAACATTTTGCAAGAAAGCAAGGGCTTAAATTCAACTACATATGGTAAAACATTAGCTAATGGCTCTGAATAGAAGAGAGCAGTGTGAAGAATGCTAGTGCTACTATGGTGATGTGTTAACGCTTATGAGCTCTGTATACAAAGAAATAAAATTTTGTTGTAAATCACAAAATGACTTACTCTTCGTTCTTTTCGTTGATGTTAGCATTCTTCCGGAGCAGCAATTCTATAGCCTGTTTACGCTTGGGAAATGAAGAAACTGCAACCACATGCTGCAAAGAATAAAGTTGGACAAGTAAGTTACACACTGCAAACTACAAGAGACGTTCTGAAAGTAAGTTTCGTCATTTATTTTCACACGGAAACTTTATTGCCCCCCAAAAAATACACCATGGAACGACGAACTACACACCTTGCACTATTTCTCCACATGGTCGCCACCGACATTGAGACATTTGTTGTAGCGTGCAATCAGTTTGAAGAAACCACTCTGGTAAAACTCTGTGACCTATGATGCAAGGAATTGTCGCACAGCCTGCTCCATTTCAGCACTGTATTGGAAGTGACGTCCCGAAAGTGCAGCTTTCAATGCAGGGAACAGGTGCCCATTCATACCGGACAACAGCATGCGCTTCCATTGGCAACCACATTGTCCGCACACATCTGACTGCCATCGTGATTTGTACTCGAATAACCTCGGGCACGCCAGTCTGCTGCCCCCCCTACTCTTTCTTCTTTCGTGCTCTACACGTGTCACTCCTCCTCCGTTGACGCTCCTTCGGTCGCTGAACCAGCAACGGGCGTGGATTCTTACGAGCGATTGTTTGTTTTACCTGGTGTACCAACTTCTGTTTAAAAAAAAATGACAAAACTTACTTTTGGAACAACCCTCATATTAATAACCTACAGGAGCAAATATTGTGCAAATACTAATTACACTTTTTTCTTGTAGAGCCCGAAAGCTTGAAAAAGTATGTTGGTCGCGGCAGTTTATGTAGAACAAGTTCTGCCTTGTAGCCATTTTAAACTTTCAGATTTGGAAAATTCATACAACAGTGCTAACTAAATATTGTGATTACAATTTCTTATTGCAGTACCTGAAGAAAGACTAATATTAAGGGTGTAATATCAGCCTGCCAATATATTTATACCTTCTAACCCCCTGATGTGGTTGAGCAAATTTCACCAGTACATATATGCATACACATGTCACTGCCTTAAAACAAAACATAGCACCCTTGATGGTAAACATCAGAAGATGAAAAGGTGAAAATGAGCGATTTTGTGCATGCACCACTATACATCCATGCTAAATAGAATTCCCACAGAATGTATCCATAACTGTACAATACACATTTGATTATGTGCTGTGTTCCCATGTTATTTGTCGAAAGTTTAATGGAAACAGACATATCAAAGGCATCCTGGGCTAGATACATACTGCAATTCTCTCACATCAGCTAGATTCAATTCTATCACTTTTATCACATTAATTCTATCAATCTGCAATTCTATCACATCAGCAAGAATACAACAATGGGCCACTCGGTTTATTATCAACTGCTCCGGACGCACCTCTGTAACTTCTCTTCTATCAAAAGCGAACATAAACCCACTGAAATCGGATTACCTGCTTGAAATTCTTGTTTCAGTTAATTAAAGGGTAGTACTCCATAGACATTTCCGAAACCATAACCTTTTCTACTGGATATGCTACACGTCAACCACACGAATCACTCCCTTTCAGACTAAAAAAAGATGCTTTTAAATACTCTTTTCCCTAGGACTATATTAAACTGGAACTTGCTTACTAATCATATTTTGCTAAAGCCCATGCTAAACATGTTTGCTTCTCAGCTTTAATAGTGTTTTACTTGTTTTGTTCTACTGTATTTTTCTTTTTGTTGCAACCTTGCCATTCTCTGAGATCTTCAACTTTTGTAACCGGATGCCAAAATCCTCACTGGGGATTGCAGTATTTATAAATTTAAAAAAAATTATTTGAAGAGGCAGACATTACTTGAAAGGTAAATAGCTGAGTGATATTAGCTATTTATAAATTTTTAAAAAATTAATTGATGAAGCAGATATTACTTGAAAGGTAAAAAGCAATTAAGATAAATAGCAAAGGTAAAATTTTTTAATTTAACTACTGCGGGGACGGTAGAGTATCCGTCTCCAGCGCAAGAGGACCGTGGATCAAATCCCAGTGCCGCGCAATTCTCCACCGGAAAATACAAAAAAAAAAACCATGTGTTGAGAAAATTGAACAAACAGGCCTGGAGTGCGGCCTGATCCTGGTGACCAGAACCAGTAACGCACTCTCTTACCAGAGCAAGATTGGCCACCTTGGTGCAGTACTTGGCCACAACCTCCCATATGAATACAACAATCAAACCCCGGCCCTCAGTCCCCAGCAGCCACGAAGCAACTGACCACGGCGGCGGTCAGATCTGTGACGCTGCAGAGGGTGCTAAGAATACCTGGCTCCGGACAGGCCACCATTGGAATCTGAACCTGGCAACATTTAACGTTAGAACGTTATCTAGTGAGGCGAGTCTAGCAGTGTTATTGGAGGAATTAGAGGGTAGTAAATGGGATATAATAGGGCTCAGTGAGGTTAGGAGGACAAAAGAAGCATATACAGTGCTAAAAAGCGGGCACGTACTGTGCTACCGGAGCTTAGCGGAGAGACGAGAACTAGGAGTCGGATTCCTTATTAATAAGGAAATAGCTGGTAACATACAGGAATTCTATAGCATTAACGAGAGGGTGGCAGGTCTTGTTGTGAAACTTAATCAGAGGTACAAATTGAAGGTGGTACAAGTCTATGCCCCTACATGCAGTCATGATGACCAGGAAGTCGAAAGCTTTTATGAAGACGTGGAATTGGCGATGGGTAAAGTCAAAACAAAATACACTATACTGATGGGCGACTTCAATGCCAGGGTAGGCAAGAAACAGGCTGGAGACACGTCAGTGGGGGAATATGGCATAGGCTCTAGGAATAGCAGAGGAGAGTTATTAGTAGAGTTTGCAGAACAGAATAATATGCGGATAATGAATACCTTTTTCCGCAAGCGGGTTAGTCGAAAGTGGACGTGGAGGAGCCCGAATGGTGAGACTAGAAATGAAATCGACTTCATACTCTGCGCGAACCCTGGCATCATACAAGATGTAGACGTGCTCGGCAAGGTACGCTGCAGTGACCATAGGATGGTAAGAACTCGAATTAGCCTCGACTTAAGGAGAGAACGGAAGAAACTGGTACACAAGAAGCCAATCAATGAGTTAGCGGTAAGAGGGAAACTAGAGGAATTCCGGATCAAGCTACAGAACAGGTATTCGGCTTTAACTCAGGAAGAGGACCTTAGTGTTGAAGCAATGAACGACAACCTCATGGGCATCATTAAGGAGTGCGCAATAGAAGTCGGTGGTAACGCCGTTAGACAGGCAACCAGTAAGCTATCGCAGGAGACGAAAGAGCTGATCAAGAAACGCCAATGTATGAAAGCCTCTAACCCTACAGCTAGAATAGAACTGGCAGAACTTTCTAAGTTAATCAACAAGCGTAAGACAGCGGACATCAGGAACTATAATATGGATAGAATTGAACAGGCTCTCAGGAACGGAGGAAGCCTAAAAACAGTGAAGAAGAAACTAGGAATAGGCAAGAATCAGATGTGTGCGTTAAGAGACAAAGCCGGCAATATCGTTACTAATACGGATGAGATAGTTCAAGTGGCTGAGGAGTTCTATAGAGATTTATACAGTACCAATGGCACCCACGACGATAGTGGAAGAAAGAATAGCCTAGAGGAATTAGAAATCCCACAGGTAACGCCAGAAGAAGTAAAGAAAGCCTTAGGAGCTATGCAAAGGGGGAAGGCAGCTGGGGAGGATCAGGTAACAGCAGATTTGTTGAAGGATGGTGGTCAGATTGTTCTAGAGAAACTGGCCACCCTGTATACGCAATGCCTCATAACCTCGAGCGTACCGGAATCTTGGAAAAACGCTAACATAATCCTAATCCATAAGAAAGGGGACGCCAAAGACTTGAAAAATTATAGACCGATCAGCTTACTGTCCGTTGCCTACAAACTATTCACTAAGGTAATCGCAAATAGAATCAGGAACGCCTTAGACTTCTGCCAACCAAAGGACCAGGCAGGATTCCGTAAAGGCTACTCAACAATAGACCATATTCACACTATCAATCAAGTGATAGAGAAATGTGCAGAATATAACCAACCCTTATATATATTCAGTCGAAACCTCAGCAGTCATGGCGGCATTACGGAATCAGGGTGTAGATGAGCCATATGTAAAAATACTGGAAGATATCTATAGCGGCTCTACAGCCACCGTAGTCCTCCACAAAGAAAGCAACAAAATCCCAATAAAAAAAGACGTCAGGCAGGGAGATACGATCTCTCCAATGCTATTCACAGCATGTTTACAGGAGGTATTCAGAGACCTGGAGTGGGAAGAATTGGGGATAAAAGTTGATGGAGAATACCTTAGCAACTTGCGATTCACATATGATATTGCCTTGCTTAGTAACTCAGGAGACCGATTGCACTGCATGCTCACTGACCTGGAGAGGCAAAGCAGAAGGGTGGGTCTGAAAATTAATCTGCAGAAAACTAAAGTAATGTTTAACCGTCTCGGAAGAGAACAGCAGTTTACGATAGGTAGCGAGGCACTGGAAGTGGTAAGGGAATACATCTACTTAGGGCAGGTAGTGACCACGGATCCAGATCATGAGACTGAAATAACCAGAAGAATAAGAATGGGCTGGGGTGCATTTGGCAGGCATTCTCAAATCATGAACAGCAGGTTGCCACTATCCCTCAAAAGGAAAGTGTATAACAGCTGTGTGTTACCACTACTCACATATGGGGCAGAAACCTGGAGGCTTACGAAAAGGGTTCTGCTGAAATTGAGGACGACGCAACGAGCTATGGAAAGAAGAATGATGGGTGTAACGTTAAGGGATAAGAAAAGAGCAGATTGGGTGAGGCAACAAACGCGGGTAAATGACATCTTAGTTGAAATCAAGAAAAAGAAATGGGCATGGGCCGGACGTGTAATGAGGAGGGAAGATAACCGATGGTCATTAAGGGTTACGGGCTGGATTCCAAGGGAAGGGAAGCGTAGCAGGGGGCGGCAGAAAGTTAGGTGGGCGGATCACATTAAGACGTTTGCAGGGACAGCATGGCCACAATTAGTACATGACCGGGGTAGTTGGAGAAGTATGGGAGAGGCCTTTGCCCTGCAGTGGGCGTAACTAGGCTGATGATGATGATGATGAAATAGCAGAGTGGTATTAGCTATTTAACAAATGTTTCCCTAATTAATGTAATCAGTCCCTTTATAGCACACATCCCAACTGCAGGATTGAAGCCATGCAATGAGGAGGTAAAATCCATTTAACAGAAATCCTGTGCTTAGCTCAACTAGGTCCTCAAAACCTACGGCAAAATGCATTCACATTTTTCTGAAGTGCTGGAAAGTGTAACAGCTGGAACCTTGTGCAATTCTGCATAAATATTGAGGACTTGTTTCTTGAAATAAGCCTTAGCTTGTGGGTACACTCGACTCTCATGTGTCCTCTGATGTTTTCCCCGCATGGCTTTTGTGGCTCCTGTAATCCGGCTTCCAAAGGCTTGGCGAAGCTGCATGTCGCACATGAAGGGAGACAGCCTGGCGGACCATGGCACTGAAGTGTCGCACTTTGCTTCCCTATTTCTGGTTAGCCTCACACGAATTGAGATTACTCCTTTGATTCAAGAAAGTGAGCTTTGTTCAAGTGAACTTAGCATCTAAGTAGCCGTCTATCTTTTGTTATACCTCTGTCACATGAGCAAGCTATAGTGCATCACGAGCAAGTGCACTTAGCGCACTGAGTGTCGTTTTGGCGCCGCACTGCTAGACAAGGAAGAAAAGTGTTCTTTCAAATTGGTGGTGAAGATCGGGAGTCATAAGGAAATGCGGATATTTGTTAACTTAAAAATGCATGTACAAAAACAGTTTGTTATTCTTAGAAACAGCACTTACAATAAACTTAAGTGTAAGTGAAATAATTAATCACAACCTCAAAAGCAAGATTAATCATCACCAGCCAAGACAAGACAACAAGACTAGAACATTACCAGTCCAAATGACGCATTCCACCAAACAACTGCGCGGCTCTTACCCGGCGTGGCCGTAAACAGCTTGAGAGCGAGTTCTAGTTTTTTGCTGCATGTGTTTTTTTTTTTTTTCGTTGTTGCACATCTTACGACCTTGCAACGTTGGAGAATGCGGGAAATGGAAATTCAAGACAATGAGCAAAACATGAACAAGGTGAATGCAGGAGCCCACGTGGGCACAACGACTTCAGCGGCCGCCTGTGTCCAGCTCGCAACCCTCAGCGACAGCGAAAAGCACCAACAGTCACCAATGACTACTGCGGCTCTTGCCAGCAGGGTGCGTCGGTGCAAGCGATGCTTGCTCGTGCCGACTAGTATGTCGCCATTTTTGGGATCCTGGCCTGGAGTGATGCCGTCAAGTCTGCAGAGCTGCTGCTGTGACCAACAGACGACAGCAATGTACCCCAGAGAAGTTGTCGGCACGCACGATGGACAGGGTGTGGACATTTCCTCGGCGCGGCCACTGTCGCATGTACTACGTCTTGTTTGTGAAGCACGCGTTGATGTTGGACCGTGTGATCGCCAGAGTATGTAGTGATTTAACCCTTTGAACGTTTTCGCCGTACATGTACGGCGGCGGTTTTCTGTCCTGCAAGGTCTTTGCCGTACGTGTATGGTTTCGACCCTGCATTTGAAATTTCGGGCCATAATGACGATGCGTGCTCACTGGGAGGTGCTGCCACCTCTTAGGACTTACAAGAAGCGTTTGAAATTTCTGCTACCTTCTTGCAGAGATAAACAGAACTGATTTCTAGCTTCAGCGCGTCGTGCAGACTGCAGCAACACCCCTTTTGCGGTTTCGGTTACGCCGCGTGATCGCAACGGAGGTGCGTGAAACGTGATCTTTCTCTTTGTCGGCACTTTCTTGCAGGGGCGGCAGAAACTGATTTCTATCTTGATTGGTGCTGCTCTTAGCTTATTTATCAGCACCATTCCCGAGGTATTCTCGCTCTCTGCGGCAACGCGCTTTCGCGGTTTTGCTTCCGCCGCGTGATCGCAACAGAGGCGCACAAAACGTGATTTTCCTCTTTGTCGGCACTTTCTTGCAGGGGCGGCAGAAGTTGATTTCTATCTTGATTGGTGCTGCTCTTAGCTTGTTTATCACCACTATTCACAAGGTATTCTCACTCTCTGTGGCAACGCGCTTTCGCAGTTTCAGTTCCGCCGCGTGATCGCAACGGAGGCGCGTGAAACGCGATTTTTCTCTTTGTCGGCACACTCTTGCAGGGGTGGCAGAAGTTGATTTCCATCTTGATTGGCGCTGCTCTTAGCTTGTTTATCACCGCCATTCATGAGGTATTCTAGCTCTCTGCGGCAACGCGCTCACGCGAGAGGATGCCTCAGACTTATGCCCAAGGCAGCTACACGCAGAGATGTCTTGTGTGTGCCAACACAACTCGTCACTCCAAGAGGAGAACAGACATGTGTTCTAGGTGTGCAGAATACGATAGGGCGCTGTGCGTAGACCAGTGTTTCTAGGAGTACCACACTCTGAAATACTACTGAACATGTTGCAGTTCTGAGTGATGCCGACACCAAAATACTGTTCCTAATTTTTTTTACTATTTATTCCCGACTTTATACACTTTGTACATTCAAGATCCGCAGTAAAGTAATTTGACCACCTGGGAAAGTTCTTTTCAAAATAATTTGACCCTCAAATTGTGGAGATGTGGGGACACTCGAGTCTCACGTGTCCCCTGACGTTGTTTTCCCCATATGGCTCCTGTGTTGCTGTAATCCGGCTTCTCTGCGAAGTGAACCATCAGCGGTGGGCAGTGTGGTTACAGATTAGCATGAGAGATGGCACGAGTGTTGCGCTGCTAACGCCAACCGATGGGGGGATTACTCGAGCACAAAAAGGAGCAGGCCGTCCCTTTTCGGCTTGGGGTTGGCGCGTGACGCGTATGTTGCGTGCGTGCGCCGATCCACACTACGCGGGGCCGTCCAGAGAAAAGCTTTGGAGCGGGGCGCCGAGATGGACAAGCACGATCGTACGAACTCCCTACCGTTCAAGTGACCGTACACACAAATAATTAGACGGTGTTCAGCATCGGCGCAAACATATTAGCTCACTATTCAGTCATGGTGAGTCGGACTTCCTCAATTTGTCTTGCGCCCATATTTAGCTAGCAGGCATTAGTGTATGAAAGGAGAAATAAATGCCCTTTTGATTGTTTGCACTACTGTGTTGTCATTCCTTTGCCCCAAGAGCACGTTTGTGAGCCAAGCTAGAGACTTTAATGCCAGAAACCAAGTGTGGGAATACCTACTCTTGGTGTTTTTTGCACCTGCTATGATTATTCCCACTTCCCCACGGCACTGCCGCGTTCTCCATAGACACTGGTGGATTGAGAAAGGGAGGGGGTCCCAGGCCCTACCTGAGATACACTCATATATACTTCAGAGTAGGACATTGTTGAACATGTTTATCTATTTATTTTTATTTTTTTGCCTGCTCGAATATCCGGAGCAGGTGCATGTTGGTGTAGGCGTGGTGGAATACATGCGATAAACGACAATTTGGAGAAGCATTTAGTAGCATTTCTTCAGAGCACGCACAGTTTGGCACAATTGGCACAGCACTTCCATCACTGCACAGGGGAAACCTCTGGATAAGTGGCTTACAAGCCATCCATGCTTCAGCTGCATTGCTGCCTTTGTGCCAGCGCCTTTCTGATGTGCTCCTCAGCCATTGTCAAGGGAAAAGAAATTTTAAGTAGTGCCAAATGCCTTCATTCAGTCACCTGGTCATTGCTACAAAAAAGGTGAATATGCGTCACTGAATGCAATAGAATAATTATGCGAGTGATGCTAAGGGGTAAGCCTCCCACTTCACCAGACAGCATCGACAAGACAGTATGCAAATACAATGCTGGGACCCACTGTGCTTTCGTGGAATATTGTGCGACACTTGCTCTGCGATCTGGCCGAAGTGCTCTTCAAACAGCAGCAGAAAAGAATGGCTTGGGGAAAAAAGGTAAGCAATGCACTTCAGACTAAATGCAAAACACTCCAGATGCCCTGCATTCAATAGAACATGAATGACTACAATCCTGGCGCCTTTTGATAAAGTAAAATATAAGGCACAACATTGAAAGCCATTTCCTCAAAACTTTTTTTTTGCCTACTGCACAGCTTGTTCCGCTGACTTCTTCACGACTGCTACATCTTTTTCAATTCTCTCTCTCTCTCTTTTACTATAGTCCTTGAAGCACGGTTTCCATCATGATATTCTTCCTTTTCCAGCATGGCTTTTTTTTTATTATTCAACTAGTTCACAGTCTAGGTGCCTGTTATACAATCACCTCATAAAAAAATGAAAATTAAAGAAAATTCTGTTGTAAATTAAAAATTTTAAAAATGTCTTGACCTCAACCAGTCACTTAGGTACGCACAGTGCTTAGAACAAGTCTTATATCCTATTTTGTAAGTTATTCAGGCTTGGAACAAGCCCAAAATTAGAAAAACATTTGTAAATAACAAAGTTGAGATTTGACTTTAAAATTTTATAACACTTGTGGGGATGCGGGACTCTCACGCGTCGCATCCCCTGATATGTTGTTTTTCCGCATAGCTCCTGTCTCCTGTAATCCGGCTTCACTGCGGCGGTCGGTGCGGTTGAAGCGCAGTCTGAGAGATGGCGCGAGTGTTGCGCTGCTAACGCCGCCTCACGGCGGGGTTACTTGGGCGCGGAAAGGGGAAGGCGCTTCATCTTTGGCTGCGGGTCGGCGAACGCCACGGACGTCTCGCGCGTGCACTGATCCATGCTTCTGCAAGACCGCCTCCTTGGAACGCGCCACCGTTGGCGTGACCGTATGCGCGAACAACCAGGCGTTGGGATCCAGCATGGGGCAAACATATTAGCTCGTTATCTGGTCGCGGCGAGTCGGACTTCTAGATTTGTTGCGTGCCCATCAGCATGTTTTGTGGATAGCAACTCGGCTAGCAGGCATTGATCTATGAAAGGTGCAATAAATGCCCTAGTGATTGTTTGCACTACTGTGTTGTTCCTTTGTTCCAAGAGCCCGGATGAGAAGCCCACACACTACAGCAACATTATTAATAATTCTGCCAATTTCTATCAAAATCCATGAGAAAATAAGGAAGTTGATTTCGGAAGCCACGACCCCCCTAAAGGGCCCCTCACCAGGTCCCATAGCAAATTTTGGTTATGCTGCAAAAATTTTTCAAGTCTGCTCATTAAGAGCCGGGATAAAAATATTTCAGTGCCGCAAACCCATGATTTCAGCAGGCAGGCTCCACTGCATAGTGAGACTCCCTCTCCACTTGCCCCGTCTTGCCTACTTCGCAAGCGAAATTCCTTCCCTGCGTTCTCCCATGCCGAACCTCGAGGATCACGTGACACATAAGTCACGTGCCCCACCTTCACGTTCTTTTTCTTCTCGCTCTTTTCTTTTTTTTTTTCGAGGATGCGCATTTCCGTTGATGGTGTTACGCACGAGCTGTTATCATTCCGTGCAGCGCACGATTTTGCACGCTGTACACAAGGACGACGTAAAACCCGATAATTAAATTTTTTAATTTAACTACTGCGGGGACGGTAGAGTATCTGTCTCCCGTGCAAGAGGACCGTGGTTCAAATCCCGGTGCCGCGCTATTCTCCACCGGAAAATACAAAAAAAAAACCGTGTGTTGAGAAAATTGCACAAACAGGCCTGGAGTGCGGCCTGATCCCGGCAACCAGAACCAGTAACGCACTCTCTCACCAGAGCAGGATTGGCCACCCTGGTGCAGTACTTGGCCACAACCTCCCATATGAATACAACAATCAAACCCCGGCCCTTAGTCCCCAGCAGCCACGAAGCAACTGACCACGGCGGCGGTCAGATCTGTGACGCTGCAGAGGGTGCTAAGAATACCTGGCTCCGGACAGGCTGCCATTGGAATCTGAACCTGGCAACGTTTAACGTTAGAACGTTATCTAGTGAGGCGAGTCTAGCAGTGTTATTGGAGGAATTAGAGGGTAGTAAATGGGATATAATAGGGCTCAGTGAGGTTAGGAGGACAAAAGAAGCATATACAGTGCTAAAAAGCGGGCATGTACTGTGCTACCGGGGCTTAGCTGAGAGACGAGAACTAGGAGTCGGATTCCTGATTAATAAGGAAATAGCTGGTAACATACAGGAATTCTATAGCATTAACGAGAGGGTGGTAGGTCTTGTTGTGAAACTTAATAAGAGGTACAAATTGAAGGTGGTACAAGTCTATGCCCCTACATGCAGTCATGATGACCAGGAAGTCGAAAGCTTTTATGAAGACGTGGAATTGGCGATGGGTAAAGTCAAAACAAAATACACTATACTGATGGGCGACTTCAATGCCAGGGTAGGCAAGAAGCAGGCTGGAGACAAGTCAGTGGGGGAATATGGCATAGGCTCTCGGAATAGCAGAGGAGAGTTATTAGTAGAGTTTGCAAAACAGAATAATATGCGGATAATGAATACCTTTTTCCGCAAGCGGGTTAGTCGAAAGTGGACGTGGAGGAGCCCGAATGGTGAGACTAGAAATGAAATCGACTTCATACTCTGCGCGAACCCTGGCATCATACAAGATGTAGACGTGCTCGGCAAGGTACGCTGCAGTGACCATAGGATGGTAAGAACTCGAATTAGCCTAGACTTGAGGAGGCAACGGAAGAAACTGGTACACAAGAAGCCAATCAATGAGTTAGCGGTAAGAGGGAAACTAGAGGAATTCCGCATCAAGCTACAGAACAGGTACTCGGCTTTAACTCAGGAAGAGGACCTTAGTGTTGAAGCAATGAACGACAATCTCATGGGCATCATTAAGGAGTGTGCAATAGAAGTCGGTGGTAACGCCGTTAGACAGGAAACCAGTAAGCTATCGCAGGAGACAAAAGATCTGATCAAGAAACGCCAATGTATGAAAGCCTCTAACCCTACAGCTAGAATAGAACTGGCAGAACTTTCTAAGTTAATCAACTAGCGTAAGACAGCGGACATCAGGAACTATAATATGGATAGAATTGAACAGGCTCTCAGGAACGGAGGAAGCCTAAAAACAGTGAAGAAGAAACTAGGAATAGGCAAGAATCAGATGTGTGCGTTGAGAGACAAAGCCGGCAGTATCGTAACTAATATGGATGTACTAATATGGATGAGATAGTTCAAGTGGCTGAGGAGTTCTACAGAGATTTATATTGTACCAGTGGCACCCACGACGATCGTGGAAGAGAAAATAGCCTAGAGGAATTCGAAATCCCGCAGGTAACGCCAGAAGAAGTAAAGAAAGCCTTAGGAGCTATGCAAAGGGGGAAGGCAGCTGGGGAGGATCAGGTAACAGCAGATTTGTTGAAGGATGGTGGTCAGATTGTTCTAGAGAAACTGGCCACCCTGTATACGCAATGCCTCATAACCTCGAGCGTACCGGAATCTTGGAAGAACGCTAACATAATCCTAATCCATAAGAAAGGGGACACCAAAGACTTGAAAAATTATAGACCGATCAGCTTACTGTCCGTCGCCTACAAAGTATTTACTAAGGTAATCGCAAATAGAATCAGGAACACCTTAGACTTCTGTCAACCAAAGGACCAGGCAGGATTCCGTAAAGGCTAGTCAACAATAGACCATATTCACACTATCAATCAGGTGATAGAAAAATGTGCAGAATATAACCAACCCTTATATATAGCTTTCATTGATTACGAGAAAGCGTTTGATTCAGTCGAAACCTCAGCAGTCATGGAGGCATTACGGAATCAGGGTGTAGATGAGCCATATGTAAAAATACTGGAAGATATCTATAGCGGCTCGACAGTCACCGTAGTCCTCCACAAAGAAAGCAACAAAATCCCAATAAAGAAAGGCGTCAGACAGGGAGATACGATCTCTCCAATGCTATTCACCGCATGTTTACAGGAGGTATTCAGAGACCTGGATTGGGAAGAATGGGGGATAAAAGTTCATGGAGAATACCTTAGCAACTTGCGATTCGCTGATGATATTGCCTTGCTTAGTAACTCAGGAGACCAATTGCAATGCATGCTCACTGACCAGGAGAGAAAGCAGAAGGGTGGGTCTGAAAATAAATCTGCAGAAAACTAAAGTAATGTTTAACAGTCTCGGAAGAGAACAGCAGTTTACGATAGGTAGCGAGGCACTGGAAGTGGTAAGGGAATACATCTACTTAGGGCAGGTAGTGAATGAGACTGAAATAACCAGAAGAATAAGAATGGGCTGGGGTGCGTTTGGCAGGCATTCTCAAATCATGAACAGCAGGTTGCCACTATCCCTCAAAAGGAAAGTGTATAACAGCTGTGTGTTACCAGTACTCACATATGGGGCTGCTGAAATTGAGGACGACGCAACGAGCTATGGAAAGAAGAATGATCGGTGTAACGTTAAGGGATAAGAAAAGAGCAGATTGGGTGAGGCAACAAACGCGGGTAAATGACATCTTAGTTGAAATAAAGAAAAAGAAATGGACATGGGCCGGACATGTAATGAGGAGGGGAGATAACCGATGGTCGTTAAGGGTTACGGACTGGATTCCAAGGGAAGGGAAGCGTAGCAGGGGGCGGCAGAAAGTTAGGTGGGCGGATGACATTAAGACATTTGCAGGGACAACATGGCCACAATTAGTACATGACCGGGGTAGTTGGAGAAGTATGGGAGAGGCCTTTGCCCTGCAGTGGGTGTAACTAGGCTGATGATGATGATGACACAAGGACACATGAATAGCGGTATAATTCAGTGCCACACGAATACCGAGGCAGAACAAGTGGATCGCCGAGCATGATCATGCGCTGGAACACGTCAGAAAATGGCATAGTTTCGGTACCTGTGCATGTGACCGCACGACCATGGGAACAAGCAGACAAAGCGGAAGTACATCTGTCTTGCTTCAGTGCAAAGTAAAGCAAAAAACACGCATACATTCCGTTTGGGTGTTTTATTATTTATCTAAGCTTCAATTCACGTGTCACCACGAGCGATGTCACACTGCGAACTTGAGTATGTAGGCGCAGGGATGCGAGTACGTCAACCTCCGGCTTGGAGCGCAGCGGCGGCGAGGAGAAAAAAAAAACGGCGTTCGGTTCCACGGCGTGTAGCGATGTAATACTTTGCAGACATGATCGTTATCACGCAATGTATGCTCTGCGCTTGTCAGCTCAATATAGCCAGACCTGGTAAGGGGCCTTTGAAGGCCAACTGCAAAGAGATTTCACTTGGGCTAAATTGCCTATAAATGCTAAGCATATACTATCAATGTAATCTTGGCAAAGCCACAGGGCTGGTGATTGTCTAACTGTCGTATTAGCAGCTTTCAAATAGTGCTAAGCAGACGACGCATGCACCTGGATAGCAAGTGGTAGTGATGTGGATATGGCTAATGTCCCAGAACTGTACACGACTGCTAATCTCTCAGTTGCTCCCAGGCACGTCGTCCACACAACATATGCAAGTTGATGGGCGTCTCTTTCGACGTGCTTTCTCATTGCGCACTTGGTTTCGGCTGTTGCAAAAATGCCGACGCATTGCGTGGCCATCAGGTGCTCAAACATATACTCGAACACGAGCGATGGCCGGGCAGTGCACAACACTATGTAGAGGAAGGTCGAACACATCTTTCCTGTCCCAGCTTTCAGGGCAGAAGAGTGCATCCCACCGCAGCAAGCAAGTGGGATGCAGGTCAGCCAACATGCAAAAAGCCTGTAAACTACAGTTGGCAAAGCTGCACAAGCTACGTTTCGAGAGCACAGTCCTTTGCAAGGTTTACTTGCCATACAATTTCTCAGGAAGACTATAAGTACTATAAGCCATGATGATGCCCGAAAAGCAAAGGTAAGTTGTATTGAAGGGAAACATTCTCGAGCCATCATTTCTGGTGGTGCATCATCTTGGACCCATGACGCGAATTGTCTCTACATCAGATGCATCGAAGTAAGCCAACAAAAGCCTTTCTGACACAGTGCCAGAAATGCTGCCAGCAGCAACCTCATGCTACATTTGTCCCTAACGGGAATGCGATGCGGTGGCCATTGTGTAGATGCGGCGGCAAGCAATGCCGGAATGCGACGCCGCCCCCCAGTACAGGGAAACTTTACCATAACCGAACTCCGACCTGTTTAGCCATGACTTTGCCAAGCCCACGGCCGGGCTAGAGGTTAGACTCCTCTTGCCCGGCTGTACCAAGCCTCAGCTACTTGTCATCCTTTACTACAGATGGCAGTAGTTGTCTGATCGGTTGACTCCTCAGGTAGCCAAGGTCAAAGCAGGTTAAAGGTACGAATATAGTCTGGCGTTTCCAGTGTGTCAGGCAGCGGTTGGTGAAGTCGGATAAATTACGCCGGAGATTTTAAAATTGCTAAAATTTTGCCCTTTGTATAGTTCAGTGCGTTAAACGTGGCCTGCAGAAGCACGGTGATCAGCTGTCGCTACAGTGCATGCACACAAGGTCACGGCGACCAAGCGCATTGTTGTTTGTTGAAGACACAAACTTTACACACTCACTTCAGTGAACCCGAACTGTATGTAGACTAGATATTTTTATAGCCTCATGGTGCAAGTGTCAGCCCCGTTAATAGTCTTGACACCAGGTGCTGCCTTCTAGTGAGGGCTGCTAGAGACAGGAGAAAATGCACTGCAGTGCGTGTTCTTGCGATGCATGCTTGCATGTTGTTCTGTTTTAAGACGCACTTTTGGCACATCTGGTGGGCTGTTTGATTTAGACGTGTTCTTACCACGTCTTCCAAGCGAGATGTACAAAAGCTACACGTCCAAGCGGCACTGTACCACCGTTGGCTGCACCAACAACCAGTGAAAGAGGAAGCTGCTCAAGCAAAAGCCCTACGAAGTTCACAGACACACAAGGAGCTTGTGTTTGCATAGAATGTATTCGCTGCACAAGTTTCTTGAGGACCCTGAGAAGAATAGTGGCCTTGAATAGAAAAGATTTCATGCCCAGCAAGCTTGCTTGGGTGGGTGTTCATTTTGTTGTAAAGCACATGATAATGTGTGTCTTGCCTTTCCGCACAATAGGCCTGCGACAACAGCATAACAGTGCCATTTATGACCGCTCGGCATAATTATTTTAGGTCTGTACGGTTCACTTTCTGTATGAAAAGCCCACGGAGGTCAACCCATGTCTTAAAACTGCATTTTGTATATGAAGGAAAGGGAAGCAGAAAGCGTTTGGGTGCACATGTAAATTTCATAACTTGCACAGAGATTGTTTCATTACTGCAACCAAACAATGCTGCACGGAATTGGCTGTTTTAATGTCACGTGTTTTTCGTACACATGGATGAACCACATTCCAGCGCTCGTGACTGCAAAAAAAGCAGCATGAATGAATGTGTGGTATTTAGCGGCGCAAGAACCAGGTATGACCAAAGAGCGCCACGCCAGTGTTAATGAGTTTGCAGTGGAGTCATGACTTCTATGAAGTTGATGTGACGTGGCTGTAAAGGGGCCCTTAAAGATAGTCACTATAAGGTGCGTAAAATCTATGTGTAGTAAAATTATGGTGTTGACAAATGACAGGTAATATGAGCATTAAGATGCATTGCAAAAGAATCATACACTATATAAAATATGTCAGATGCTAAAATTGGCTGTAGCACTACTGCCTCACCAGAGCCCTTAAAACACAAGGGCCAAAAGGCATGTGCTATACGAAACAACTATCACAGCGGTATCCTCTGAAGAGAGGAAGCGCTACAAATGTATGGGGCTAATAACATGTAACACGACATCTTTCAAGAAACCTGGGTCTGTGTTGGTGTCACAGAGTGGTTCTGGGCCGAGGAACATTACAGGATGAAGAGGGGATGTACTGCCGGTGTGCTAGCGGAGAATGTTTCTTTCTTTTAGATTCAGCTTCCCGACACTCCAGGAGGACGTGGAGGATGGTCAGCCTCTCCCTGCATCCACCACAGGTTGGCGGCTCATATCCAGCGAGTAAAAAAATATAGGCGCCAAATGTGTGTCCTATCTGTTCGGCGTGATTTCGTTGCAGAGGGCCAGAAACCTAACCGTGGCTTTATTAGGTGCAGCTTATTATTTGTTTCCACGTCCCACAAGCGTTGCCAGTGATTTCGCAGTTTCCTTTGTAAGACAGGCCTCAGATCTGTGACAGGGACTGCAGCAGTAGGATCAACAGCATGCGATGTAATTGACATGGCCATCTGGTCTGCCAGAACATTACCCTTGATGCCCCTGTGGCCAGGCACACAGCACATAATAACATGCTGGTTAGATATATACACTTTACACAGGATGGAATAGAGTTCATTAAATGCTGGATTTTTGTGCTTACAGAATGACATCAAGACCTTCATGACCCTTAGGGAGTCTGTATATATAACTGATTTTTGGAGTTTTGATTTCCTTATATGCTTCACAGCCGACAATAGTGCATAGGCCGCAGCCGTAAAAATACTTGTTTCCAGATGCAGTACATAGGATTCCAAGAAGGATGGACTGATGGCTGCATAGGACACCCCGTCATGTGACTTCGATGCATCTGTGTAGCACTTCAAGCAAGAATGCTTGTACTAGAGTTCCAGGAAATGCATTCGGATTTCAATCTCTGGAGTGTGCTTTGTAACGTGCAGAAAAGATATAGTATTACATTGTATTAGCTGCCACTTCCAAGGCACTAGCAGCCTAGCTGGAGGCATTAAGCTATCTTTGAGGTGTGGGACATCCATTTCAACGCTAAGCTCCCTCACACGGAGTGAAAAGGGCTGTCTTACAGAGGGATGATTACAAAAAAGTGTAGCACATGTCATATAATTAACGGTATTGGAACATGGATGTTGATGATTAAAGTGAACTTTCAGAAAATATGTTAGGCTGATGTATACTCTCCGCAGATGGAGTGCCCTTTCATTTGATTCTACATATAAATTTTCAATTGGACTTCTGAAAGCGCCAGAGGCCAGTCGAATCCCTAGGTGGTGGACAGGATCTAGCATCTTTAGCCCGCTCGGGGCAGCAGAATGATAGATCACGGCACCATGGTCCAACTGGGATCGAATCTTGTGAAGGTTCATTAAACACTTCCTGTCAGTGCCCCATGTTGTGCGGGATAAAATTTTCAGCAAGTTCATTGTTTTTTAAGCATTTCACCTTGAGATACCTATGTGCGAAATAAAAGTTTCTTCACAGTCAAATGTACAGTAAAACCTCGATAAACCATACCCCCTTAAACAGTAGTTTCGTTTTAAAAGTACTAAAGTCAAATCCCCCGACTCAGCGGGCAATGAACATAATATGTTTTGTATCCGCATAAACTGTACCAGCTTATTGCGTATGCATCGGTTAAAACGTACCGCATTTACATGACTGTAAGTCGACCTATTTCTTTAAATTTGAATATCTGAAGTGGGGGAGTCTACTTACAATCGAAACCAAAACATGGCACCACCAAAAAAGCAAGGCCAACGGGAGCTACAACGTACTGTATTTACTCGCATAATGATCGCACTTTCTTGTAAAAAAAAATTCAACGCAAATTCGGGGGTGCGATCATTAGACGGGTTAAATTTTCCACGAAAAGAAACATTTTATTTTTTCATCCCGCATTTGCTGCGGGATGTCAAGCAGGCGACTGCCGCTGTCAGTGGGGGCAATGCATAGGTGTGGGACACCAAAACATAAATGGCGGCCGGCGGAGCAAGACGAACGCGCTGAACGCGATTATTTTTTTTCTCGTAAGTACATTACGCGCATTTAAACAGTTTCTTCTATATCAGTAATGAATAATATCGTTAACACCGGCAAGTCTGCGACAATAACGTAGCCATGTCCACTTTGAGGGGACAGAAACAGAGATGGGTGTGCTTAGCTACCAGTGACATGGAAACACATGGCGGACATACTGCGGGAACTGCAGCATTTGTCTTCACTGCTATCCTAATACGGCACGCTTCCGCTAAGGGTAGGCAAATATCTTAGTTGCGTTACAAGCGTCGGCGTATAAATAGGGTACACTTCTAACGTATCAGTGTAAAAGTGGCCGCTACCGTTGCCGCTCGTGATTTGTTGCGTGCCCACAAGTGCAGACGAGAAGAGGCGAAAGGCGCCCTTTTATGTTGTTGTTGACCAAAACCATTATGAAGCCTACAAATAATAAAGCCGAGGCAAGTTTGGTTGTAGCCTTTTTTTTTTCATGGAAGTGCGAAAAGTGATGAAAGGAATGAAATGGGGCATTTCCTTAGGAATGTTGAGTGCGTGCAGACCGCTTGGTATGTCTTCAAGAGTCGTTCGCGCCGCATTCGACAGATGGTAAGCGCAATCATCATTAGCTAGACTTGGCACACGACTTATCGCTGCGACAAATTCAGGATGCGATCATTATGCGAGTGAATACGTTAGTTACAATTCTATGTTTGCTCTATGGCCCTACCCATACCTTTTCTCTATCCCGCATGTTTGTTTGCTTTTCGAAAGGGTTTTTCAACAGTGCACACAATGCTCATGGGGGCACGTCGATAGTTGATAGAAGCGCCGCTGTTCCATTCGCGGCGGCACCCTCAGAACGCCGGCGCTTGCGGAGAGCATTGGTAGTTCATGAAAGAGCAGACACCGCTCATGTGTTTCTCCTTCCCTGTAGCTCTTAGCTTTCTCTATGCTCTTAGCACTCTTAGTTTGACTAAAAGCATGAGTTTGATGCGTTCGACTTGACTGCCGGCTACGTGCTACTTCCATGCTTCCTCAGCCATCATGAGTGCTCCAGGCTCACTAATCATTTGGCACTCGTTCACAGCAGCGTTCAAGAGGGCTGCCATCCTTTACGCCGAAGAAACAAATTACTGCGCAGCGGGCCGCAAGTTCTATGTTTCTGAATGGGTGGTGCGAGAGTGGCGACTGCAGCGAAGCAAACTTTTCACCTGTGCCGTGTCACGGAGATCCCATTCTCGTCGCCAGTGTCACGATCCACCCGGGTTCGTGAACAAGGGAGGGCTCGAGGCACCCTCCGATAGATGGACGCTCCGCAGTGTGGTGGTGCTGAACGATGACTGATCGGCGAGCAGCCGTGCTCGGTGTTTATTGCGGTGCGTTGACCAATGTTGCCTGCCCAGCTTTAGCACGCCACTGAGCCTGGCGGCGAACGAACATTATGCCTGGGGGACGTCACATGCTTGCTACACCCCCTTACCCCCAGTTTGTTTGTTAAAGAAAAAACAAACGTCCATGTTTTAAGTACGAGGCTCTGCCTCCACCCTAGCTGCGTCGACGCTGCCTGCTATCCAGGCGAGTAACGGTCCGGTGGCCTCCGCCGTCGAGTACTCCGCCTGGGCACCAGTGTTGATGGGTCGGGTGTGGCAACGCCGGGTGCTGCCTGAGCCAGCCTCGCTCCATCCGGAGGGTCCATAGTGGTCGGCCTCCTGAGTGGTGCTGGGCTCGACACCAGTCCAACGGGTGCCGCACCACTGGCTATGGCTGCCGCATTCGTAGTGGGTGGTGCTCCGCTGGAAACGACTGGTGCTGCCGCTAGTCCTCTTGCGGGCTGGAACTCATAAGTGGCAGTCGAGGGTGCTAGCCAGGTCCCGAGGCGAGGCCCGACATGGTCGGCGTGTCTGTGCCACATGGCCCCGTCTCGCATGCGCATGAGCAGAGATGAGGCGCTGGCAGGAGACACCACCTGTACAGCAGACCAGGGTGGGCCAGGACGGAAGTTCCTGGCGAAAACTGGAGCTCCCGACTCTGTCAAAGGCCCGGGACGGCACCCTTGGCCAGCAGCCAGCTTCTGCTTCAGCTGCTTCAAAAGCACTGTGGATCGGAGGTCTGGATGCAAGACGTCCAAGGATGTCTTGCTCATCCGACCCAGCAGGAGCTCACAGGGGGCACGGTGAGTGACATCGTGGGGCGTGGCCCGGTACTCAAATAGCATCCGGGCAATCTGCGTCCGGAAATCCCCAGTCAGGCTCTTATTGAGCTTGTCTTTCATGGTTAGCACCACCCGCTCGGCTACACCATTTGAAGTAGGGTGGTACGGCGGAACCATCATCTGGCAGATTCCGTTCTTCGTCAGCCAGGCCCGGTACTTTGTGCTGGCGAAAGCAGGACCATTGCCAGACACGATGACTTCCGGCAACCCCTGGGCGGCGAAGCCCTGTCGCAGCGCTGCAATGGTCGCGCCTGCTGATGGAGTGACGACAGGTAGAACCTCCACCCACTTTGAAAAGGTGTCCACCACCACCAGGAAGTAACGGCCCTTAACCCTTTGAGGGTCGAATTATTTTGAAAAAAACTTTCCCAGGTGGTCAAATTATTTTATTGCGGATCTTGAATGTACAAAATGTATTAAGTCGGGAATAAATAGTAAAAAATAATTAGGAACAGTATTTTGGTGTCGGCATCACTCAGAACTGCAAAATGTTCAATAGTATTTCCGAGCGTGGTACTCCTTGGAACACGGGTCTACGCACAGCGCCTTATCGCAGTCTGCACACCTAAAATGCGTGTCTGTTCTCTTGAAGCGAGGAGTTGTGTTGGCGCACACATGACATCTCTGCGTGCGGCTGCCTTGGGCAGATGTCTGAAGCACCCTCTCGCGTAAGCGCGTTGCCGCGGAGAGCGAGAATACCTCGCGAACGGCGCTGATAAGCAAGTGGTCATAAACAAGCTAAGAGCAGTGCCAATCAAGATAGAAATCAACTTCCGCCGCCCCTGCGAGAGCGTGCCGACAAAGAGAAAAACCACGTTTCGCGCGCCTCCGTTGCGATCACACGGCGGAACCGAAATCGCGAAAGCGCGTTGCCACTGAGAGCGAGAATACCTCGCGAACGGCGCTAAGCAAGCTAAGAGCAGTGCCAATCAAGATAGAAATCAACTTCCACTGCCCTGCAAGAGAGTGCCGACAAAGAAAAAAAAATGACGTTTCGCGTGCCTCCGTTGCGATCACGCAGCGAAAACGAAAGCGCCAAAGGGGCGTTGCCGCAGTCTGAGCGACGCGCTGAAGCTAGCAATCCGCTCTGTTTATCTCCTCAAGAAGGTTGCACCAATTTCAAACACATCTTGTAAGTGCTAAGAGGTGGCAGCACCTCCCGATGAGCGCGCATCGTCATTATGGCGTGAAATTTCAAACGGAGGGCCAGAACCGTACCCGTACGGCAAAGACCTTGCGGGACAGAAAACCGCCGCCGTACATGTACGGCTAAAACCTTCAAAGGGTTAAAGGGTCCCCCAAAATCCACATGTAGGCGGGACCAGGGTCTCTGTGGGAACGGCCAGGGGGTGCTTTCCACATGACGCGAGGCTCGCTGATGCTCCTGGCAGATTTGGCAGCTCTGCACCACATGCAGGCTGGCTTCCGGGTACTCTAGCAGACGAATGCCCAGTGCATGAATCCAGTTTCGGCCCAGCAGCGTCGGCAACGACCCCTTCGTTAAGTAAAGGGGAAGGGTTGCCTCCCTGTCGCCAAAACGAATGCTGACCTGTGCCTGACCCTGGACCTGGGAGAGTTGCCCGGAGGAGCTGAGCAGCATCACGCCCAAAGCCTCGACGCCGGGGAAAGTACGCTTGTAGAGTTTCCTGGCCATTACTGACCCGCTGGCCCCTGTGTCCAGCTCCATGGAAATGGGGTGCCCGCAGATTTCAACGGTCAGCATGTACGGCGGCACAGACGACGGTACAATGCCTGTGTGCCACATGTCGAAAATCGGCGGGTCCTTGGCCACGACGTGGAGCCTGGCCGCGGAAGAACTTGAGCCTGTTGCCGCACGCCTCCGCTGCGTACCCTTGCGACGGCTACCCTGGCCGCGGGCTTGTGTGGTACCTGGGCTTGAACGAGGCTGCTGCTGCTGTTTGCTCTTCGTCCTCCCCCTTCAGCATACACGTGCCAGGTGCCCAGTTTTCCCGCACGTAAAGCAATGTGCTTGAGAGAACTGGCACTGTGGGGGGGAGTGGGCACCACCACAGCGACCGCAAGTACTGGCCTTTTTCGCCAACTCGTTGACCGCCGCTTCTGCCGACAGTGAGCCAGTCACATGGGAAATCTCGCCGGCACCCTTGGCGGCAGCTTCCATTGCCAGCGCTGCCTTCACGGCGTCGTCCAGCGAGGTTTCGGGAAGCTCCAGGAGTTGGGTCTGCATGGTGGGGTTGTTGATGCCGCAGACGAAACGGTCCCGGAGCAGCGAGTCCAGCTGGTCCCCGAAAACGCAGGCACTCGCTAACCCTCGCAGCGCAGCAACGAACTGCCCGAGGGTCTCTCCTTCCCGGCGGCTCCGGTTGTTGAAGCGGAAACGCTCCATTAGTGTGGACGGTGCTGGGTTAAAATGCGAGCGCAGTATGGAAAGCAGCTCACCCAGCATCTTAACGTGCGGCGTGGCTGGCTTGAGGAGGTCAAGCAAGAGGCTTAAGACGCGGGTGCCGTAGCTGGCCAGGAAAATGTCGCACTGTTTGGCCTCGGGTGTGTCGTTTCTCTGGTAGAACACGTGGACTTGCTCCTCGAAAATTTGCCAGGCGGACCCATCTCCCTCGAACGGCTCGAGCCTTCCGTACAGCGGCATGGCGACAGCAACGGGGGGCAGTGTTTCACCGCTCGCGGCGGCTTGGGCCGATCCGCGGGTACTCGTCGCCATCCTCGTCGCCAGTGTCACGATCCACCCGGGTTCGTGAACAAAGGAGGGCTCGAAGCACCCTCCGATAGACGGACGCTCCGCAGCGTGGTGGTGCTGAACGATGACTGAGCGGCGAGCAGCCGTGCTCATCGGTGTTTATTGCGGTGCGGTGACCAATGTTGCCTGCCAAGCTTTAGCAGGCCACCGAGCCTGGTGGCGAACGAACATTATGCCTGGGGGGCGTCACATGCTTGCTACTTGGCACCACGAGCCTGCTTTGCTTTTGAGCCGAAGACCGCGGCATTCCCCTCAATCTCGGCACGCTTCGAGACAATGCTGTTAAGCGCCGAGGGTGCGAGACCAAGGTCCTTGGCAATGTCGACTCTCTTCTGCGCTGGCTCGACTGCATTTAATGCATCCAGCTTTTCTTCAAGAGAAAGCGCCTTCCGCTTGCGCGACGCCATCTAAGCACAAGTTCGACGTTCACAAGGCTTAATGCACAATGACAATAGCACGATAGAAGAGTCGACCTGTCCAACAACCATGTGGTGACCGTACTCACAGTGATGATAGTGAGAGCGTTTTTCACGAATGGCCATGCAGTGGCGGCCTCTCGAACTGGCGTGCTGTTTCTTGGAGCTAGTTCCATAGTCAAGCCCAGCCAAGCCCGGCTAAAACTCGTCAAAAGCCAAAATGGCGGATGTAGCGCGTTGCCTACTTCACAGCCCAGGTGGGTTCGGGGTGCTCAGTTGCCACGTATCATGCGGGAACATTTTCACAGCTACTACGTAACAGCGGGGTTCCTTATACATTGGATCCTATGGAAGCTAAGCCGGGACCGGATGAAAACGACGTACCAGCCGGGAAAACACAGTGGTGAGGAACGTAACAGCAGGGTTCTACTGTATATTTTTGTGATCTGAAATGTAATCAAGTTAAAGAAGACACACTTTCCAAAGTTCAGCTGTGACCTGCTGCTGCCCACGCTGTTTCCGCAGTACCCTCACCATCATAACAAAAATGTGGTGGCCTCCTCTAGGTGCTCCTGTGGAACCAGCCATCGCAGGAGACTGACAATCGCATTCTGGCTGTGACCTGCTGCGGCCCACGCTGTTTCCGCAGTACCCTCACCATCATCATAACAAAAATGTGGTGGCCACCTCTAGGTGCTCCTGTGGAACCAGCCATCGCAGGAGACGGACAATCGCAATCTGGCTGTGACCTGCTGCTGCCCACACTGTTTCCGCAGTACCCTCTCCTTCATAACAAAAATGTGGTGGCCACCTCTAGGTGCTCCTGTGGAACCAGCCATCGCAGGAGACAGACAATCGCAATCTGGCTGTAACCTGCTGCTGCCCACGCTGTTTCCGCAGTACCCTCACCATCATAAAAAAAAATGTGGTGGCCGCCTCAAGGTGCTCCTGTGGAACCAGCCATCGCAGGAGCCGGACAATCGCAATCTGGCTGTGACCTGCTGCTGCCCACACTGTTTCCGCAGTACCCTCATCATCATAACAAAAATGTGGTGGCCGCCTCTAGGTGCTCCTGTGGAACCAGCCATCGCAGGAGACTGAAAATCGCAATCTGGCTGTGACCTGCTGCTGCCCATGCTGTTTCCGCAGTACCCTCACCATCATCGTAACAAAAATGTGGTGGCCGCCTCTAGGTGCTCCTGTGGAACCAGCCATCGCAGGAGACTGACAATCGCATCCTGGCTGTGACCTGCTGCGGTCCACACTGTTTCCACAGTACCCTCACTATCATCATAACAAAGATGTGGTGGCTGCCTCTAGGTGCTCCTGTGGAACCAGCCATCGCAGGAGACTGGCAATCGCAATCTGGCTGTGACCTGCTGCTCCCCACGCTGTTTCCGCAGTACCCTCACCATCATAAAATAATGTGGTGGCCACCTCTAGGTGCTCCTGTGGAACCAGCCATCGCAGGAGATGGGACAATCGCAATCTGGCTGTGACCTGCTGCTGCCCACACTGTTTCTGCGGTACCCTCACCATCATCATAACAAAAATGTGGTGGCCGCCTCTAGGTGCTCCTGTGGAACCAGCCATCGCAGGAGACTGACAATCGCATTCTGGCTGTGACCTGCTGCGGCCCACGCTGTTTCCGCAGTACCCTCACCATCATCATAACAAAAATGTGGTGGCCACCTCTAGGTGCTCCTGTGGAACCAGCCATCGCAGGAGACTGACAATCGCATTCTGGCTGTGACCTGCTGCGGCCCACACTGTTTCTGCAGTACCCTCACCATCATCATAACAAAAATGTGGTGGCCGCCTCTAGGTGCTCCTGTGGAACCAGCCATCGCAGGAGACTGACAATCGCATTCTGGCTGTGACCTGCTGCGGCCCACGCTGTTTCCGCAGTACCCTCACCATCATCATAACAAAAATGTGGTGGCCGCCTCTAGGTGCTCCTGTGGAACCAGCCATCGCAGGAGACTGACAATCGCATTCTGGCTGTGACCTGCTGCGGCCCACGCTGTTTCCGCAGTACCCTCACCATCATCATAACAAAAATGTGGTGGCCACCTCTAGGTGCTCCTGTGGAACCAGCCATCGCAGGAGACTGACAATCGCATTCTGGCTGTGACCTGCTGCGGCCCACGCTGTTTCCGCAGTACCCTCACCATCATCATAACAAAAATGTGGTGGCCACCTCTAGGTGCTCCTGTGGAACCAGCCATCGCAGGAGACTGAAAATCGCAATCTGGCTGTGACCTGCTGCTGCCCATGCTGTTTCCGCAGTACCCTCACCATCATCGTAACAAAAATGTGGTGGCCGCCTCTAGGTGCTCCTGTGGAACCAGCCATCGCAGGAGACTGACAATCGCATCCTGGCTGTGACCTGCTGCGGTCCACACTGTTTCCACAGTACCCTCACTATCATCATAACAAAGATGTGGTGGCTGCCTCTAGGTGCTCCTGTGGAACCAGCCATCGCAGGAGACTGACAATCGCAATCTGGCTGTGACCTGCTGCTCCCCACGCTGTTTCCGCAGTACCCTCACCATCATAAAATAATGTGGTGGCCACCTCTAGGTGCTCCTGTGGAACCAGCCATCGCAGGAGATGGACAATCGCAATCTGGCTGTGACCTGCTGCTGCCCACACTGTTTCTGCGGTACCCTCACCATCATCATAACAAAAATGTGGTGGCCGCCTCTAGGTGCTCCTGTGGAACCAGCCATCGCAGGAGACTGACAATCGCATTCTGGCTGTGACCTGCTGCGGCCCACGCTGTTTCCGCAGTACCCTCACCATCATCATAACAAAAATGTGGTGGCCACCTCTAGGTGCTCCTGTGGAACCAGCCATCGCAGGAGACTGACAATCGCATTCTGGCTGTGACCTGCTGCGGCCCACACTGTTTCTGCAGTACCCTCACCATCATCATAACAAAAATGTGGTGGCCGCCTCTAGGTGCTCCTGTGGAACCAGCCATCGCAGGAGACTGACAATCGCATTCTGGCTGTGACCTGCTGCGGCCCACGCTGTTTCCGCAGTACCCTCACCATCATCATAACAAAAATGTGGTGGCCGCCTCTAGGTGCTCCTGTGGAACCAGCCATCGCAGGAGACTGACAATCGCATTCTGGCTGTGACCTGCTGCGGCCCACGCTGTTTCCGCAGTACCCTCACCATCATCATAACAAAAATGTGGTGGCCACCTCTAGGTGCTCCTGTGGAACCAGCCATCGCAGGAGACTGACAATCGCATTCTGGCTGTGACCTGCTGCGGCCCACGCTGTTTTCGCAGTACCCTCACCATCATCATAACAAAAATGTGGTGGCCACCTCTAGGTGCTCCTGTGGAACCAGCCATCGCAGGAGACGGACAATCGCAATCTGGCTGTGACCTGCTGCTGCCCACACTGTTTCCGCAGTGCTCTCACCATCATCAGCATCATAACAAAAACGTGGTGGCCACCTCTAGGCGTTCCTGTTTTCACCTTGTTCGCGTCTTGCTCAGCATTGCCCAGTCACCCGAACCATCCCGCAGGCTCCCTCCCTCCCTCCTGCAGCTTGCGCAAAGAAGCCAATGGCGACCGAGAAATTCAATCCCAATCTGGCTAAATTTGCAATCGAAAATGCGCAACACGACACCCGTATTAGACTTCCGCAGAGTCGTGCTATTTCAGCTATACTTTGTTACCTTTTATGGAGTAGTCGCTTTTGTCGAATTATCACATATACAAAATTTTTTTTGGCATCTCGTTCACTTCGTTACAACGAGGGTTTATAAACTGCATCTCCAAAAGTTATGAAGGTCACCCCAAAGTACTTGCCCAGCTGTGTAGTCTGCGCATTGTATTGTGTGCCACGTGCTGCTCAAACACGACGAACTTCGTATTGCAGCGTGCGAGCTGTTCACTTAGAGCATGTCACTGTTTCACGGGTTTCACAACAATATGAGTGAGCCACGTGGAACGTGGAAGTGAAAAACCATCATGGTGGAACAGGAGGAGGCTATTGGAAAGGCTGTCACGTCAGGTGCTAAAATGTCGAAGTTTCACACGCTGGAATGTCTATTGCTGTATTAAAAATTCATCACATACGCAGCCACGGAGCATCGGAGTTGTGCATACCCATATACTGCAGTAAAGGGCAATAGTCAATATTTTTAACAAAATCATTTTGGCTTCTCCTTCAACTTCGCTATAATGAGGTTTGAGTGTAGTACCACTACTCATGTTTATCACTGTTATGGCCACAACAAAAACACATAATCAGGTGCTGACGCAACGCATGCTTGGAATACAAAAATTTATGCAGCGTAGAATGCAACGATATGAATGCATGACATGCTGCGCCGATACTTCATTTGCCGGTTTTGGTTTCTGAAATCGGGCAACATGTAGCATAAGATTTCAGAGGCCATGACCAGCTGAATTCACTGCTACCATTGAGGACACTGCTCCGCTTCGGTGGCCACTCTGTTGCACAGCACCTGATTTGAAAGGCGTGTTCACAGGCAACTGCATGTAATTCGACCATTTGAGCATCTGCATCCACGGCGGCTTATATTTATTGCCTCTGTATTCCTTCGCAGCAACAGTTAAATTTCGTTATTTGAAGTTCAAAATACATGGTGTTGTATAGACAAGTTATAAAAATTAAATATGTCGTTATATAGAGAATTTCATGACAGTCGAATCGCGATAATTTGAACTCAAAGGGGTCTGAAAATGTTATCGAATTAAAAGTTTGAATTAAAGGAAGCTAACTAAATGGAGGACTTTCTTGCAGTGGTGCATGTGCATTGAGCTAACACGAGTGGGAAGTTCCACAAGGTTTATTCACACGTATTTACAAATTACAGTCAGTTATTAGGTGTATGGGTGCTCGTACTGTGATAGGAGACGGCGGATACACACGTGTATAATCAAATAAAACATATGTCCCGTGACGATTGCCCCTTCGAACTTTTGGTATGCTTCACCGCGTAAGACTGCCATATTGGGGTGAAGTTGACTTTCGGGAACCGGCATAGTGTAAGGCGCTGTCCTATAGGTGCACCAAAGACATTGGCGAGGATTACAAAGGCGGGGTCAGCGTTATTGCTAACAGCAGTGAATTGTTTCAATGAAAAACACGGCAGCGAATAGCAAGAACCTTGGTAGCGAACGTCGAAGTACCTAGGCCTAGAGTTACCTAAGTACACGGCCTCCACACAAGTTTCCACCGCGGTTTTTTTTTTTTTTCCCCTCTATGGCGGGGTCTGAGGAATGTTAATTGGAGGTGCCGCTGCGTGATTTGACACGCTGCTAAGAGCATTGTCAGAGTGCAGTACGTTTGATTTAACCCTCGCAAATGCATGCGCATTCGAATTACCAGGCATTTTCACCCATAGCTTTGACAAGAGAACAGCGTCAGTTCAAATAAACCGAAAGCTTGAATTAAGCGTGTTCGAATTAACAAGATTCGACTGTATAAAGAAGTTTGTTATATCGAGCTTTAACTGTATGACAAAGCAATTTGTCGAAGAGACTAACATGTATCACAATGGTAAAGATGACACTTGAAGAAGCCTCCTCTGTATTGGAAATTTTTTCAGGGTCAGCCTGGTTAATCTGCATAGAGTTAGTGCCTACTGAGAAAATGCTAGCAGGTTGTCACCTAAGTAACGTCACGCTGCAGGTCAGAAAAAATTGAAGGCAGCCTGGCAACAACATTGAGGAAGACAAAGACAACCAGTGCTGGACCCATAGTTGTGAGAAAGGAGCCTCCGTCTCACAAGAGAAGACAAAACTCCCATTTCAAGGGAAATGACATTTAAGTCTGGCCTGTGCTATGACTTTGACGTTTACCAACATCGCAATAAACGCATGTACGGCCCCTGAGAAGTGTAGAAGAGAGTGAGAGAGAGAAAGAGAGAAATAGAAAAGAGGAAATGTGATGCTGCAAATGTGTATGAGCTTGCTTCGCAGGGACAGAAACCTGAGCCAATTTCTTCACCGATACTCATTTTGTTTCATAATTCACTGGTAAAGCAAAATCACTCATTTGCACCCACCGTGAAAAATAGGCTCCAGACATGCAAGCTGATGGCTGAGAAGAGTTTAAAAAAACAAGGATGGGGTCTCATTGATTATTCTATGACATCACGTGGAGAAAAAAGTATGATTGCCATGAAATGGTACATGGTGACTGTCATGCTGCTATCACTAATTGCATGTGTGGACCCAGTTGCTGCAGTAAACAGGCCAGTAAACGTATCTTCAAGTCCCCAGCCATCCTCTCCAAGTACAATTGCTCTATGGCAAGTGCTAACTAGCTACATAAAATGTGTTTCAGCTACTGATTTGGCATTTACTCTAAGCGGTGGTACATGTAGGTACTTTAACTGGCACAGTAAAAATAGCCACTATGCAGGCTGGTGCAGTTTTGCACTTGGCACAACCGAGAAATTGACTGTGGGGCAAGAGCGCTAGGCAGCTTACCAAGGATGTGTCTCCTGTGAATGGATGCTTGAAGTTGGCTACATCAGGAGTGTTGTACTTTTTGATGCGTGCCAGGTCAGCCTGCCGAGCTGCATCCAGTAGTGCATGTCCTTTGTACTCATCTGCACCAAGAAAAGAAAAGCAATGTAGTCCAACACGAAAACGCTATTCATTAAATACATATCAGGCTAAAAGTCCATCAAGGATTAGCAACTGAACAGAATGCATCAGTAGAAATACAGAGCTCAGATATATTAACAATTTAACAGGAACGAGCGAGTACATGGCCAAGTACAGTCGAACCTCGATATATCGAACAGCGTGGTGATCGCAAAATAGTTCGATATAACCAGAATTCGATATATAACATCACGTAGAAAACGCGTCAAAAACTAGCACAAATCAATCAATGAACCAATCGTGGCGCAATAGATACTCACATGAAGCTTCAAACAAAGTATTTATTTCGTTCGCTGAAAGTACTGAAGCAGCGTAGCCTGCCTCATATTGGCAACCGCGTGCTTAACCACGGCGTCCTCAACATAGTTCAAACGGTCCACAAGAGACGGTCCAGTGCCTTCTATTGCGCCGCAGTAGTGGCTTACAACGGCCGAAGCAGCTACAGCCTCAGTTGCAGTCGGGAGCGGGGCAACATCAGCGCTTGCTGGATCAGCCTCGGCAGCGTCTTCGTTTGGCCGCTCAGCAGCCATTTCTGCCGCGATCTCCACGTCTGTTAACTCCGCCACTGTTCCGGTGCTGTCGTCACCGCCAACGAAGTCCTCAATGCACATGCTGTGTGGCTCAGCACGGACAAAGCGCTCCAACTGGCTCCACGGCCGCCTCGATCACGCGCGCACGGCGGGGGCGCGGGCGCATGTGATTGAGGCGGCCGGGCTGGCTCACGGCCGGGGAGTGCGCGCGCTAATTCTTCCCCTCGAGACCGGCCGTGGCTGGCTCCAAGCCGCCGCGTGTGTACGCCGCTACGTTCAAATGGCGCCCAAGGCGCAACCGATGTGGGAGCTGTCGTACGCAGCAGTCTGGAACGCCCATCGCGCCGCCGCTATCTTCAAGAGTGTTGCGGGAAAGCTCGCCTCCTGTCAACAGAGCGCACTTGGTCTGGGGTGGCGGAGTTCGATATATCCATTTTACATCCGGCCCCGTTCGAAATAAAAAATTAAAAATGCATGCAATTTTCCACGTGATATAGAAAGTGTTCGATATACGCAATAATTCGATATATCCGTGTTCTATATATCGAGGTTTGACTGTATAACTGAAGGTAGTACAGTGCGTGCCGTCAACCAGTCATTACCAGAGACAAGCACGCACATATGGTTTGCTTACAGGGTGGAAGGATGCTCACCCTACCGTAAGTTTTGCTTCGGTTCTTGTTTGATTTTCGTTTTCTCATTTTGCAAACCAAAGAAAATCAAGGAAAACAGAAGCAAAGCTATGGAAGTGGGGCAAGTACAGCAGAATCTCAATGACCGAGTCGAATCCGACTACATGAACCCATTTACATCGAATAATCCCTTATATCTATTTCTGACCACCGTGAAGTTACAATGAGAATATATAGCAAAAAGTATGGTTATATCGAACAAAAATAGCAGCCACTGCTGATATATCGCAGTTCAAATGGCACAAAACTGTCTTAGAATTTGGCTATAACTCGAGGCAAGCTGCGCAACTGCACTGTACGATGCCCGGCCACCCCATACGAAAAGTTATCCTGGCCTGCCCCGCAGTGCTCGCTCATACAGCCAATCAGAGTTCCTCATCAGTTCCTTTTCCTACACATTTGTGGCTTGTGGAGGTTCACATTATTGTTTGTGTTGTTTTCCCACGTTTCCTTTGTTTTTCCGTGATGGCCAGCGCAAAATGGCAGAATCTGCACTAATTGTGAAGTTGGAAATTAAGTGGAAATTGAAATGTTGGTCTCGGAACACGTCAAGTGCGTTGCTTACTGCTGTCAAAATGCATGCAAAATAAGTGTGCGAGTGATTCAAATCCACATCAGCCAAGAGGAACACTCCCAATGCGCCACATGACTGCAATAACAAATCCCAGCACTAGTTGTCCCATTTTGTGCTCACTTCTTTTGCTTTTATTTATGCATCGAGAAATATGGCACTGTGGCTATCTGAAGCTCCGATTTTTCATGTTTATGGTGATACTAAGATGGCGGCACTGCGTCAATGGAAAGCTACGCTATCAGCAGTGTGAAAGCACTTTCTGTAGCCTGATTTGATAGACAACACTAAAGAAGTGCAATTTTCACAGATTATGCAACGCATTTCTTTGTAATATTTCACCATGAGATAAAAAAGGTCTTAGGATAGGAAAAACAAAACAAAAAATTAATTAAGAATAGAAAAGTTTGACCAAGTCAGTTCCTTCATTGCTGCATCCCGTCGTTTTTGGGCGATATGAATCCTTCACACTGTCCTGAGAAATTCGTATTATGGAGATTCTACTGTGCACTCACACAGTGTGGCCAAGAGAGATGTGCTTCTGACGATGATTGGCCAAGCGCATTCTTGTTAACACATCTGAGCTCTGCACATCACATGAGGTTCATCACACGGCTGCTTGTATTGGCCTTTCCAATGAGGTGCACAGGTGTGGGTTGAGGGGATATGTCCAGAAATCCTGACACCTCTCTCAATTTTTCGTCAAGGCAACCTCGATTCTTTCTTGTTCCCTTCCATGTATAAACGAAGGAACATTTTTGGCAATCTTGAGTCTTCTCACCGACCACAACCCTTTTCTCAAATGGCCATATGCAGGAAGCACCACACAATGCACGTCTGACTAAAAGTCCAAGCAATCTAGTTGTGCAAAAAGCAAGAATTAATTGTGGCTGCTGAAGAAAGAATAATTCTGCTGGCAATACTGCAACTGGCTTGCTGACGGCTGATAGACATCAACATCAGCTAGCACGGAGGATACAATATAAAGGGAGCCGAATAAGAGAAAGCACAGAGCCAGCGGAGAGAATAAAGGAGCGACTATTTGAAATATTTACAGTATATACAATAGCAACTATTTGCCTAATTTACTCAAAGATTTCTCCTCCCAAACTAGGGGACAGTATGAGGGCATGCATGAATAGACCATTAAGCCGATCATTATAAATAGAAGGAAAGTCCAGATATTTGCAGGGCATTTGCAAGCCTCACCTTTGTTCGCGGGCCAGCATTGAGGCATTTTTTAAGTGGTCATGCAACTTCCTCTGCCTCCCTCACCCCTCAGGTACATTCATCGATATCTGGCATGTACAGGTCAGTCCACTGTTAGAGGGAACATGCTCCATGCAGCGGCGGCACGTAAGGGAAGCAGCGAAAACCAAGTGCATGTGCAAAGCAACGTGGGGGCGGCACATGCCATGCATCATCTGCTACCCAACCGCCCCTTCACTTTACTCGTGTGTGGCTGCCCTGCCGACACGTCAAGAGAAACATTTATTTTTGTGCCACCCGCGAGATGTAGAAAGCATGTAAGTACACTGACTTCTGCTGCAGTGGCGTAGAATGTGAATAGGTAGTGGAAGAACTTTGCTTCGGAGAATGGTATTTTCGGGCATGCCAAATAACATCGCTGTACTGCGTCTTGCATGAGCATTCCGCAGATGGAAACACATTCACAACACCGTCGGTAATTGCAGTCTTCTGTATGCATTTGCTTATATACGTCACTCCCTCACCATCCTTTTGGAAGAGCAATACTTTCAAATGACTATACAGTCGCCGACTGATTTTTCGGACTCCAAAAATTCGGACATGCTTGCTTATTCGGTCTGCTTCGCGGCACCGTCATTCTCCCCATAGACCATAATGTACAACTGCCGAAAGTTCGGACACCTTGCAACCTCTCGTCGGATTTGTCGGACACTCCTTGAGCCAACTCGATCGAGAACCACCATGCACCGACTCTGACCGGTACATGGTTCGAGTTGCTGAACACCATTTTTGTTTTGAACGAAGCCTCCTTGCTGCTCCACGAAGTGGCACTACTGGAAATCCCCACTCATCATCATCGTTTCTACCTGGTTCGATAGAGTTGCTACAGTATTTCCAGTCTCAGCTTAGTAAGCCATGTCAAGACAATCCAACAGCCGATTTGTTTGTTTCTTTATGCACGACACTGTGAGTAGACCATGTTTTTCATTTGTACGACTGGTGTCTGCATGACGGCGTGGTGGTGTTTGCTTTGTGTGCTGTGCCGAGGTTGCGGTGATCTAACGCGGCATACGGAAACATCGCGTCAAGTGTCTATAGCGCTGACAGTGCCCGCGCAGGCTGCGCTGGGCCATGCCGCAAAGCGGATACCGGGAGGCCTAGGATTTTTTACCTTCCGATGTGCTCCCTACTGATGCCGAAAATGTTCTGCGGAGATCTGCGCAGCAGTTGCATTGCGATTCCGGACACCGTCTCATTTGACAGTTTCACAGGTGCTGACACTGCTGTACTGACATGCGCAGAACTCAACGACTGGCGAGAGCATTCGTCAGCTTTCTGCTGCACCGCCGGACGATGACACACCATTGCTACACTGCCGTCGCATGCGGAGTGTGTACAAGCAGCGACTGTGCTTTCAGCCACCTATAGTGACCGTACGACCCTCTCCGAGATTCAGGCTTATCTTATTGCGCGTAAACAGAACAGCGTGCAACAGCGCATTCACCATTTCTTCAAGCCTATTGCCGAGCACGAATAAGTGCGTGGAAATAAAGGATTTCTTTCTTTCTTTTTATTACTCTGCTTTTTCGGACACCTGTTTATTCGGACATTTCCGCAGTTCCCGTGAGGTTACGTACGTTTTCCTGGCCCGAATGTTTGCAATCGAGAACACAAAAATAGAGTTACACTCATTTTTGCCAGTTTGTACATTCCCAGAAAATACGATTTTTCAGCGCCAACGTTCAGCACGTCGCCAAAGTGCAATCGTATGATACGTTTTCCAGCCACTGGATCCCATGTAAACAAGAAAATAGGCGAGGCATGCGCGATCGAGAACAGTATATAGCTGCCTGCCATGGCAGCTTCAACTCGTCGGCCCGTCTTACGCGAAAACGCCGGCACTCACTCAGTTTCTCATTTCAGTACGAGCTTATCTCTTACGGGATCATCACACACAGCATTCACAGCTATCATTGCCAATCCTATTGCAATAAGCATCTTCACCCATCTGTTTCACAGTGTGCGGTGCTATCGGAAGCATAGTGGATGTTTTTAATAGGCAATAACCAAAACGTACTGCCATTCCCTGCTGCAGACTGCAATCGTATATGTTTTTTGGCCACTAGATCCCATACGAACAAGGAAAGGCAGGAGGCATGCGCTATCGAGAACAGTACACAGCTGACCGTCTCACACGAAAATGGCGGCGCGCACAGTTTCTTATTTCGGTACCAGCAAATCTCTGCCCGGGTCGTTGCACGCCGCATTCACAGCTATCTCAACCAACCCTATTGCGATAAGCATCTTCACCTATCTGTTTTAGAGCGTGTGGTGCGTAGTGCCCATCGACGTAGCTGGGGGGAGGGGTAATGAAACCTTCCCCCCTTTCTCAGGAAAACTTTCGGGAGGTGAGCTCTGAAAGAGCAATATGGATGAAAGGGAAAGCTTGAATGTTAAAGCAAGGCGAGCAAGAGTGGCAGTCAAAATGGGGAGGAGGGGGTTGTCATGTCACCGTATTTAGAACTTGAGTTTATAAAGTTTCCTTGCAAATACTATCGTGTCTGTAGTAGTAGCGTTTCCTTGCCTCCTCAAGGCAAGGATACTGTCACCTGGGCTGCAACAAGTCTGGCTGGCACATGAGAAGACACGATAGCACGCTGTCTTTTTTTTGTATGGCCCCATTTTTAGCGCTGTTCATTTTCCAAGTCACGTACCAGCTAGGTCATCGACACACACTATATAAACGGATCATTTCGTAAACGAAAATGTTTTTTTATCATTTTTTAAAATAGCATAAGGATGATAGCATAATTTTATGCGAAGTGACTGCAAAACATGCATCCTCGTTGTTAAAGCATTCTTGTCCAGGGAGTGCTAGGAGTGTCTTTGCGTGGTGTACAACATCCATATATATATATATATATATATATATATATATATATATATATATATATATATATATATATATATATATATATATATATATATATATATATATATATATATATATAGTCATATCATAAGAAGCCAACAAACACTGACACCAAGGACAACATAGGGGAAATTACTTGTGCTTAATAAATGAAATAAAGAAACGATAAATTAATGGAAATTAAAGTGGATCTACTTTTTTCATCTACTTTAATTTCCATTAATTTATCGTTTCTTTATTTCATTTATTAAGCACAAGTAATTTCCCCTATGTTGTCCTTGGTGTCAGTGTTTGTTGGCTTCTTATGATATGACTAATAAAAATCGAGCCCCTCGGTTAACCCCCTTTTTTCTCGTTCATATATAAATATATATATATAAATGATATATATATATATATATATATATATATATATATATATATATATATATATATATATCAAGAGAGAGAGAGAGAAAGGAGGGGTGAAGGAGGGGAAGGAGTGGTAGTTGCCGGCAGAAACCCCCCTTCTCGAAATATATTGCTGGCTACGCAACTGGTAGTGCCATTGGTACCATACTGCACACTTTTCGCTTCAGCGGCATCCTGTGTCGCCCACCAGCTCGATTTTGTTTCAGTTTCCCGTCGCCCTCTTAAAACACCATGCAATAGGAAAACAACAAAACGTGTCTCGGGCCACTGGAGCACCACCAGCTCTACACGCGTGGGTGTCTCGTGCCACAACGATCTGCGCGACGCTTCGCATTATGTAGATGTTTTAGTCTGTACAAAATTTTTTAGTTACTTTGGATCGTACATTTTCCTGGTTAGTACATTTTTTCTCAAGCTTTTTCAAAAATGTATGAACGAGGTTCTACTGTACTTCAGAGGAGTGTATATTACATCTATTTTGTCCACTTTAGATGTATTGTTTCGGTGCACTTTACAGAACTGCGATATATTTTTTTATTGCGAAGTTACAGTTACAAAATTAATCATTTTTAAAACTTTTAAATTTTCCAAAATTTTCCTTTACAAATCAACAGCCTATTAAGAAATCTGCTACTCACAGTCATTAGACTTTAACTTGTTCTTTTATATGCCACGAACCTCATCACATTCGGTGCAGTGATTGCAAAGAAAAACAAGTCTCTGTTCCCATGCATTTAGATAGATTGACAGAGAAAAAGAAAGCCTGCTGATCGCACCGTAACTGTCTAGTGTGCGGCCGACGCCTAAATATCAGTCAGCAGTGTGGGAAAGGAGGCCCCAAGCTAAAACTTCCTTTTAAGCTTCGGTTTTGCAATAATGGTTGAGATTTCATTGAAACAGACAAAGTACCTAACCCCAAGCTGTGCAGAATTTGTAGCAAAACTGCCACACTAACCAAGCAATACTACTTCCCATACATTGTAAAATGCGGGTACACTTTAAGGAGACAAAAAAGGACAACGGTTAAAGAATATTCAGAACTCGCAGTGAACAAAATATATACATACTGTAAAGCAGCAGTAATAGGCACCAGCATATGTTTGTAAACGAAGCATTAGCTCATGTTGTAATATCAAAGTACCCCTGGAATTATCGTGAAACTTTGCGCGATACAAACGGGGACAAAGAAGGATGAGAGCTTGTATCTTTCTCTGTACCCATTTGTGTAGCGCAGTTTCCCAATGAATCAATTCCAACTAGGCTGGCTCGCAGTGATACACACCTAGAAATAGAAATCACTGAGTACTCACAAAGCATGCGGTCCTGGAGATCACGGGAAGGAGCTACCATGACTGGGCTCTTCGAGTGGCAGTTGAGCAGACCAGGGTCAGCTCCATGTGCCAGTAGCAGTGAGCACACCTCAGCTCGACTCTTGGAGGCTGCTTCGTGCAGTGGTGTGAATTGCCACAGATCCATGGCATTCACATTGGCCCCATGCTGCATTTAATTGCTGTTTGTTTGTTTCTGGAAACTTAAACGAGTCAACAAGTAGTTCTGCAGCATCTTATAAAAGAACATTGCTTTACAGCATAGACCACTTTACACATAGACCACAAGCGGTCATAGTCATGAATATCCCCGCTATAAGTAGTACCGCATGATAAGGCTCCGACTGGGGCTAGTTGCTATGACATCATTCTGTTTACTGTGTTGTACTGTTATACAAAGGACAAGAAGAAAAAACTGACACACATGTCCGCAATGTGTGTCAGTCTTTTTTATGCGAAGCATATTACGAGAGCTCAACCCAGCTCCTCAGGCGCGGCGGTGTCGCCATGAAATCACATGACACCGTGACGTCACGACAGAGGAGAAGTGGCTTTGGCTCAACTCTTGCAAGACGGGCTGGGTGGGAATCGAACCAGGGTCTCCGGAGTGTGGGACGGAGACGCTACCACTGAGCCACGAGTACGATGCTTCAAAGCGGTACAAAAGCGCCTCTAGTGAATGCGGTGTTGCCTTAGAAACGAGCTGTTTCTAAGGCGTGCGTCTCTTGCTCAGGCGCACATTTCGTTGCCGCGCCGAACGCTGCTTTGCTCGACGCTCACCGCGTCCAATGCGGGGCGCGTAGTCGCTGCCCTGTAGCCCATTGTCTTACACCCCTTGGCGGGTCGACGGGAACGCTGTCGCGTTCCACTCTTGAAGGCGAATAAGTAATGCATGAGTTGTTTCTTCGTCTAGCCGAACGAAATATAGCCAAGCAACAGCAGTTCACCAGGCTAAACAGTGGTTCAACAACTAAAATAAAGGCTAGTATGCTTCGCATCCTGGGCTTAACCTTACCTAAGCCACAGCCATTTTTTTTTTTAACAGTATAGCGGAGTAAACAGAACATCTTTCAAAGGCTGCACACGTGCAAAACATGTAGACCAGGCAGCATATGTGAGAATCAAAGCATGCGACTGGGATGTTTGCATCCATTTAAATTTGCAAATGTTGAAAGGTTAATGTTCGAGAATCCGCGATCTTCACATGAAGCAGACAAATTAACACAGAAAAAAAATTACAAAGAAAAGTAAGTCACCAATTAAATTTTCAGATCGGTTGAATTACAGTCGAACCCACTTATAACAATATTCAAGTGCCACGAAAATTCCACTGTTATAACCAATAATTGTTATAACCGGGTTGCATGAAAAAATAGAAATAGGGGGACGGCAGAGCTGATATGAGAAAACTATATAGGCAGGGAGGCCAGTGCCCCTCCCCACCACCTTCCTCCGCCCGGGTGCCGACTGTGTTCACTCATGTCATTGTGTTCACTCGTTAACTACTTCCTGGGTGCTCCGATCACGTGTAACAAGCCGCGGCTGTCGGCGTTAAAGAATTACGCTGCTATAACAACTGCACAGAGGTGTCACAGGTGGCATGCGATATGCGAGCACCGCCGAGGCATCACTTTGATGGTCCCGAAAGGGGCCTTTTAAATATTGCAAGAAGGCTGCCACGGCAGACTGTCAGCTTGAGAAATCCAGAAGAAGTACTGAGGAGCGATCGCCACAAGCATCTCACCACATACTTCTTACTGGCATGCATGAGAAAAGCCTATGTATGTCAGCCATGCATGCTTTACACGAAACTTGCCGACATCTTTCTCCAAGGCATCCAAGCGCTCCACGTAGTGCAGCGGAAGGTTCCTCGTGAGAATGAAGCTCCGGAGGGACTGAATCATGCCGGGCCTCCCGTGAGGACAACGTCGAGGCAGCCTGCCCTACAGCATCATCGCTGCCGTCGTCGCCGTCGCTATCTGATGCAAGTATGTTCGTGACAATAGTCTTATCGGTTAGAAGCATTTAGTTTCCAAATCTATAGCCATGCACTTTCTTTTCACCGGCAACAGCATGCATTGCCGATGATCAGTGGGCAGATCAGCCATGTTCCGTTTCAGTGGCGAGTCAAGCGAAGTTGAGAAACTGCATGGCCAGGAACGACTTCGACAAAACCAACAAAAACGTACGCGAGCGATTAAGCTGTTTGCAGAACTGCACTGAATGAGGAGCCAGCGAGCAACATGCGAGCAATCTGCCTGTGGCACAGTTGGCGCAGTCCATTTGTATTTCAGAGGATGGGGCGGCGTAGAGCTATGGGTGCAGCCCATTCATGTTCGTAGGGGTGGAAGGGCGACGGGAAAGAGCAGTGCGGAGATGGCTAGAAAATGAGCGCACGGTGGCTGTTGGAACAGCAGCCCATCGTGTAGCGGCTCGAATTTCTCGTTTTCTTTTTTTTCTTTTCAAGGATTTCGCATTTCACTACCTTTCCACTCGGACACCTAACAGCCAGACTTCATTGTTATAACCGATAATGCAGCGTCGGGGCATTGTAGTAAGCGGGTTATTTCACCATGGAAAACATACAAAAGTCAACGGTGCAGTAGCTTCTCATTGTTATAACCAATATATTGTTAAAACCGGTATTGTTGTAAGTGGGTTCAACTGTATTTGAAATTCCCCAGGCGCTGCGCCACCAACTCTACAAAACTAATGCAGATTGGCGACTGAAATTTAGGATGCCGTACAGTGTTTCGTTCCACTTCTCGGACTGATTAGCTTGCACTCGATGTAGAAAACATTTATACTGTGGACCCAGTTGCTGCCATTCCAGCATTGCCTGCACCGTCCGTGTCCTCACTTACGTGGTCGATGTAGTTCTTCATCTTTCCAAGAGCCATATAGCCACTGCGGCACGTTTCATTGACTCAGCACCAAAACGGCACTTTTGTTGCAAACTCCTGATAAGGCACACTGATTAGGAATAGCCAACAGGGGTTTTGGGTGGTCTGCTGTTGTGGGATGCTGACTCTTGATATGTTCCTCCACGTAAACATTTTCATTGAGATTAGGCATGTGATCACTAGCGCAGACAACTGACAGCAGCGTATTTGAAGTGAGTGTGGTTTCTCGGGCGATTAGCCACAGCAACTACTGCGAATGCCTACCAAGCTTCTATGTGCACATAGTGGTAGGAACACATGTGGACATTTTAAAGCCTAAAAGCTCCATATGAAATTTGTGGAGCACCACTTAAAATGGCAGCAGTCAAGGTGCATGTGCTTGTCACAACAACGTGCATCGGGAGGAGTGCACACAAATTGACAAGTGACAATGTGCACACGGTCAGTGCAGAGCACACACCGCTGCAGCCAAGCAAAGGCTTCCTCACAGCCTCGGCAACCCCTGCATTTTGCCATTTCTTTTTTTCCTCTTTCCATTCCTTCATCAGCTCTGCATCTTCACATCCCCCTCATTGCTCCCATCCGCTGGCGCCCCTCGCTGTGAAGCACACTTGCATGTGAGGTTTTCCCGCAGATGCCGCATTAAAATCAGTGTGTCGTCTTGCATAGCTGCACTATAAATAGTATGCATATATATAGAGTTTTACAGTAGGGTAAATGGCAGTAAGAAAAAGCTGCACTATAGCCGGTTCTGCACAACAAGTGGTCTAAGCTGTATCAAGCCCAGATGTAACTAAGGTCGTCAACTGTTTCAAATTTAGTGGGACAGTACTGACTCAACCCAGCTAGTAATGTCATTAGTTGAAGTCATGATTTGCACACGTCCTTCAGCATGAAAAGCTTCAGCGGCAAAATACTGTGGAAGTGAACATGCCGGAGAGCGGTAAGCAGGAAACACTGCTGCGCCATCTGTCACCTTGGTAAAGAACTAGCAGAGGCCACAAGGAGTACGGCAGCTCAGAGTAACAAGATGCCTTTAGTGAAAGAAAGATGGGGAGAGGGTGAGTACTCGGTAATGCGATCAAGCACATGCTAGAGGGAGAGCAATGCGTGCCCATCTGCCCTCCCGTCAGAGTGTGCGAGTCTCCTCCTCTACCCTGGCCGTGGCTGCGCATGGCTGTCCATGCAGCTTGGCAAGCAATTGTTTAGCACAATTTATAGTGCCTATATAACTATTAATTTACTTTGTGTTGTTGTCTTTTTGCTGTCGCCATTAATGCTTTGCTTTTTGGGCAAAACTGACATTTCTTTTTCTTAACCAAGACTTTTGTTCTTAATTTGTAGGCCCATCTGATGACAACAGGGGGCACTAAGCGCGGTCAGTGTCCAAGATTTACACAGCCAGACGACGCAACACACACAAATGTAATACCCCTGTCACTCGGGAAAATTTATTGTCATTCGAATTGAATGGCATTCGATGCATCGAATACCATTCGCTCTCTTGCGGTGCTACGCAGTAAAATATAATGGCATTCGCAAATGATAGCAGTGACGATCTGGAACAAAATTTGTGAAATTCAAATAAATTTTGTGCCTATTAAACGCGCTTAAGAACTTTTGCGAGTACTTTTAAAGCGGTTGAAAACATTCCGACGCCAATTATTCACAACTAAAAGCACTTCAATCATCACAAGCCAAGCCACAACTAAAGCCAAGCGCAAATCCGGTAAATGTAAGCAAGCAATTTGGCTGACATGGCGCTCTGCGGAGGAAGCGCAGCCAGCGCAAAAATTATTATTCCTTTTCATAGGACTTGAAAAATATCTTCTGACTTTGCTAATGCACGCATTATCTTTTCGCGTTATGTGTCGCTGGTGTCTATCTGGGGTCAAGAGTATACATTCAGTTCGAAATCGAATGCGAATAAGTTACCCTAACTCATTCGATGGCAAATGTCCTTCCATTCGAATGACATTAAATTGTCCCGTGTAAATCCCGATTAATGGGATTATATGCGAATGCCATTCGATTCGAATGACATTAAATCTACCCGTGTGACAGGGGTATAAGACAGCATGAGCCATGCCAACACCAGGGTGTCTACCAAGTTGAAATTTCCAAATTCCCTGCATTTTCGAGGTTTTCCTTGAGTGCCTTTGCGATATTCCCGAAGTGACACAACTTTGTTTTATGTCAAGACGGGCTGACACCATGTCGCCGATGTTGTCACTCTCTAGTAAGCATGCTAAAATTTTTTTTAAAAACGACTTAATTCAGTTTGAATAGTACGGAGTAATGTTTAGTTTATTTAAATAGAAAACAGAAGGGAGAGGCGAGTAAAATGCAAAGCAAATAAAATATCTTCGAAAAAAATGGTTAAGCCCATTGCAAATGGAGTCGAACACTTTCAAATACGAATAAAAAGAGGTGCCCACAAAAGCAAATATTTTCGAATATGAGCTATTTCTATCAACTGACAGTAAACTCATTAGTATGAGGCCCAAACTTCGTCTCAAGTGAGATTCTCTCTTAGCAGCTGGAAAGTCAACCTCAACTGTCCTGACACACACTCACCCATGCACAACGCCTCAGTTTTGCAGATCACTGCTTCAAAGAGTTTATTTTGGTTTGGATGATGGACACCTGCATTTCGGCGTCAGCCAACACTTTTTTTTTTTTTTAATCTCAAGGTCCTTCAAAGAAGAGGCAGCACACTTCCATTTCCATTCATTCCTCAATGCGTCGGTTCTTTTTCTCGTCCTCCTTCTGCCGTGCATTCATGACCCGGGATATTTGAAGCATCCTCTTGGTCAGTTGTACAGTCAACGTCCAATTTTTCTGACTCCCTAGGGGCCACAAAAATGTCAGAAAAATTGGGCAGTCCGAAAAAAATGAATGCATGTCTTTTACTGCCATTAAGGGCTAAAACCGCCACAGATATATCCGAAAAAGCTCTCAAGGCCTGACAGTACACTTATTGGGCATATCCATGCTCGTATTCCGACAGGAGATGGCGGGTGCATGCACGTATAATTAAGGAATACATGTCGTGTCCCGTGGCAATTGCTATGGGACACGCTAGTTAAGCTTCACTGCGTAACAATTCTGTATTGAGGCAAAGCCGACTTTCGGAAACCGGCATTATGCAACGCGGTGTGCTTTTCGTGCTTTGAAGCCAATCGCGAGGGTTACAAAGGTGGAGTCAGTGCCATTGCTGACAGCGGCGAATTCTTTCAACGAAAAAATACGGCACCGAACGTCGAAGCAGCTAGGCTTAGCGCTTGCCGCGGTGGTGGCTACGGCTGCCAGCGATCCGCGTGCGAGAGCGCCGTTTTAAGGCGACAAGGTAATCAAAATGGTGGTAGTTCCGGCTTTGATTAATGCTGTTTCAGACATGCGGTCCCACAAAAAAGTCCAGCAAATCTGACGGCGAAGGGTTCTTGTGTCCGAAATTTCGGACGTTTTTACACATTCACTCTATAGGGTATGTGGTGGTGCCGCGAAGCCGTCCGAATTATCGCGCATGTCCCAAAAATCGGCCGTTGACTGTACACTGGCACTCCTCCAGATGACGACACGGCGTCAAAGACGATTCGTTACGATTCCTCTGTTACTCGAGCCAGCATTAGCGCAGCTTCCGTTCCCTTTCAATAAAGTTAGGGCTAATTTGCCCTGATAGAAGCACAAATTCCCGAGCTTTCCCTCAGTATTTCCAAACTATTCAAAATCCCTGAGAATTCCCGGTTTTCCCGGTTGGTAGACACCGTCATAACATTGCAGCATCTTTCGTGTGCAGTGAAGGCTTTGTTTGGTCTGCTAGTCATCATCAGCCTAATCTACTAGAAGACTTTGGTTAATTTGACTTAGGTTAATTTGATTTTTCAGTCCTGGCAGGCCTTGTACATTTCTATGGGTCCAAACTTTCATAATTTCAATTCTAAAATTTGTATTCGCCGGATCATTCGAACTTGACCAGTCAACACATACGCCCCTTATGACAACCCCAATAGCGACCTCTAGTGGCAGCGTCTGTCTCAGAGGAGCTTAGGGGACACTGTATGCATTGGACACAGGCCACCTGCCCATCAAAAGCACCTATTTTCAGCCTGCCCTAAAACTATTTTCAAGCAATAATCGTAGCTCACAATGACTCATTGCTGTATGTATTCAGTTCTAATGCGCAACTTCGTTTAAAAAAAAATTGGGCCGTAAATTACCTGGGCGATGCCATCGGATACTAAACCAAAACCTCCTTTGCGGAGTTTGTATACTTTACCAAAAAACACAAACGTACTGCGGCGAAGCTGACTTTAGGAAACCGGCTGCCATTGTGCAACACTTGGACCCTTGCCCATTAATATCAGTGGCGCAATGGATTTCTTTGTTTAGGAGCATTGATGTCATTTCTACGTTAGATTTCTATGTTGAACTTGTAGAAAGTGTGCACGCGTGATTCGCGGCTGTGTTAGAATCAGGCAAATCCTGCCAAATGAATCAGCTGTGTGTTTTGACATCTTCTTCTGGGTCCTAATAGAGTCGCCAGATAATTAGATCAATTTCAGCAATCCCGTCACGGTCGAATTAACGAAAGTTTACCGTATTGTACTCTCTTCAATACACATCAACTCACTTTCAGAGATGTCGTGGTGCATTCCCATAACCTCCTCCTCTTTTAAATGCAGGGCACTCGTACATTTGCTCTTGAGACCACTCAATATGGCCCTACGTGTCATGGGAGATTGAATGGCGAATTGTGAGCGCTTCCCACCTTTTTCTTCTTGGCACAACATTCGGCACCAATTGCGCAATTTTTGACAAAATGTAGCATGATGTAGAAGCTTTCATTGCTTGGTACAGTCTGGCACAACTGGCATTGCAATCACATCTATGGAACTAGTATGGGAAGAGCAGCACGTACCTTTATCAACATCTCAGTCACTTCAAAATGGCCGTAGGAACACGCATTATGTAAAGGCACCAGACCACTGAAAAAAGATAGTGAGCAATGCACCAAGTTAGTCCCCAACAAATAGCAATATTCAATACTCAAGTAGATCTGAGCGAATAACTTTTGCAGCAACACAAACAGTGGAACTAATTGTAGTAAAATTCTAGGTGATAATGCCACAGCAAAACACACACACACACACACACAGTGAAAGCTCGTTAATTCGAATTTCAATAATTCGAATTTATGGATAATTCGAACTGTAAGATTTGGTCTGGCCAAGCTCCACAGAAGTCTATGTATAAAAAAGCCAGTTAATTCAAAAGCGAGAAGGTACCACCATGGATAATTCGAACTATGCACCACCGTGCCGGCGGCTTGGCGCCTGGCACACGGCCAGAGAAACGCACCTACTGCTTACACACAAGGCTGCGTCACCTCCGGAACGGAGAGAACGGCGAGAGAAGGCAAAATGGGGAAAAATCTGACCGGCGCGGAATCGGCCAGAAGGCCGCGGCAGCTGCCTCCTCTCCGTTCTACGTGACCTCCGAGACTTCTTGCTCATCGCGAATCTTGAAGGCTTTGCAAATCTTTTGTAGCTGCTAATGTTAGGTCTCCTCGATTTGGCTGCACTTTTTGCACTAGTTCAGAAAAGTGTCGTGCCAGTGCAGCGGCAGTTCTTGAAGTGTTAGTGTAGCACGACACTAGCACTTTCGGTGCAGCGGTCAAATCGAGGACAAAAGTGCAGAAACGTACAGGCCTTCGTCTGCTGCGACTGGGCGGCTGTGGCTTTTCTTTTGTTGGTGTGTCATTATTCAGAAAGCATGACCAAACGTGGTTTCCACACCTTTCTGAATCATATATGGCACAATGTTTCAAATGACTGACTGATGTGGTTTTCGAGCTGGAAATTCGAGCTGGAAACAGACAGCTAAGGTGTCACCGTGTGCATCTGTGACCCAGTCACCACACGTGATACCATAACATCATAGCAGTGGATATGTTTCGATTCAAATCAGCTCTTGGTACTTGCTCTCACCCTTGATAGCAATAACTCTCGATATAACAAGCTTCAATGTAACAAAATTCTAGATAGAATGAAGTACCATATACAGTAAAACCTCGTTAAACCACACCCGCTTAAACAGTAGTTTCGGTTTAAAAGTAGTAAAGTCAATTCCCCGACTCAGCGGCCATTGAACATAATGTATTTTGTATCCGCATAAACCGTACCAGCTTATTGCGTACGCATCGGTTAAAACGTAGTGTTTCCACTTTTCGTCGCGCGAACACGGCGGTGCGTCGTCTCCATCGGGCGGCCCGGCAGAACAACAAGCCTCAGAGATCGGTACAACGGCCTCCAAGCGCCCTGTGCGTTTGCACGTGAAGCCGCATCAACATCAACATCATTTCGACGCCGCATGGACGCCGTGCCGGAGAGCGTTGTGGCGTCGTGCAAGCGAGGACTCGGGTCATGCCGAAGCTAGGATAAAAAAAGACGCCGGGTGCTCAGCATAGAAGAAAAATTAGACATCGTCCGTGCTACCGAACGTGACACGAAGAAGTCGGCGCTGGCCCGCGATATGGATCTGCTGTTGACTATAGTGTGTGGCATTTGGAATGCGAAGTTGCTCGGCAGCGCTGCTGCGACCGCGAAGAGATGTCGGCTACGAGGTTCGACTTTTCACCATCGTTGCCGCTGTTGTTTCTGAAGTGTCAACTAGCGACAGTGATGAGGACGACACGGAAAGCGACAGCACGGGCTATTCAGGCCCGACAGTGGCAGAAGCTGCGCGTTACGTCAGCCTCATGAATGCGATCGTCGCAAGGAGAACAGGGGCGCGATAACGTAACTATTCCAAACGAAAAGTTTTCCGAACTCCGGCACCCGGCAATGAAAAAGGCACCCCGGGACTTATGCAGCACTACTGCGCGCGTGCACGGAGAATACGTAACGCCAACGAGGAATCTGCCGTACGAGTGTTTGCCGAGAGGAGGGGGGCTGGCTGAGAAGCTGGCACGCAGCTTCAGTAAGTTTGAGGCCGCTGTCGTCGTGCTAGGCCGCCGCGATATCAAACGAAAATAACATTTAAGTCCCGCGAAGTGAATAAATACTGCATGTTTTTCCCCTTTCATCGCACTCTCTCTGAGTTCCGTTTTCGACAGATAAGTGGGCGATCTCATGCTATTTCGCTTAAACAGTACTACCGTTTAGTACGTACTTTTTCTGAGCTCCAGCCGACTACGGTTTAACGAGGTTTCACTGTATATACTTGCCTAACAAACACACTTTTTTTCCCAAAAGACCGAAGCAAGGAGGGGGGGGGGGGGGGGTAGGTTTATTATGTGGGGTAAGCTTTATGGAAACTTTTTTGAAATGGCAAAAATTTTAAAGTAAGACGGTAATGATTTGAAAAATGCATTAGGTAACTTATCTTTGCAGTAAAAATACACGTATACTATTTGCAAAGTGGAACAGCATTTTTATTGGACTTCACTCCGCACTGGAACCACCAGACCTGTCATCCAGGTTGCTGGCTGCTTCATCCACATTGTGGTTCTACAACAGCCCGTCTTCACAGCTGCTTCCAGCCGTCTGCTGTTATCATAAACATCCCATTGAAGTGCTGCTTTTCGGCATCTGCTGTTTTGACAAGCACGTTGCATGCATTTCTTTCCTCAACCATCCTGCTCATCGGCAGGTCAAAGTTTATCGGTGTCCGATCAGGGTTTACATTTTGTGAGCAGATGAACTCTGTCCCGCAGCAAGCATATAACTCAACTTAGGGCCCATCGCACGCAGCGAAACCAAAGACCACCAAAACCGGCAGAAAAGCGACCAAGAGACACGCGCATTCGATGCTACACTTGACTATGGCCACTATGCCGACGAAGTGACGGCCTCCCCTTTTTCACTTGGACTCTCCCCTGTGCCGCGCCCAGCTGCCCGGCAGTGAATCATATGCACATGCTCTCCTATCACGTCACAGTAAGGTGCGTAAACTGCGTAAAGTTACTCTTGTGAAGAGCCAGTCGAGTCAGTCGAGTCGGACAAAGGCAGTCTGCAAGGCTGCCTTTGTCCCGGCACTGGTGGTAAGCATGCATTAAGCATTAAGGGGGGACGCAGGTTCTAGAAACAAGGTGTTGTGCCAAGATGACATTTCCAAATTCCCCGAGTTTTGCAGGTTTTCCCTGGGTGTCTGTGCAAAATTTCTAGAGTGACACAGAACTTTGTTTTACATCAAGTCGGGCTGACACCATGTCGCCCGATGCTATCACTCTCTAGTAAGCATGTTAAAAATAAAAAAAATTACTTAATCCAGCTCGATTAGCAAGGAGTAGTGTTTATTTTATTCAAGAATAAAGTGGAAGGGAAGGTTTAGTAAAATGCACAGTACATAAAAGATCTTCAAAAAATAAATGGTAGAGCCCATTGCAAATCGAGTCTAACATTTCCAAATACGAATAAAAACAAATTCACACATAAACAAATAGTTTCGAATATGATCTATTTCTATCAACTGATAGCAAGCTCATTAGTATGAGGCTCGAACTTTGTCTCAACTGAGATTTTCTCAGCAGCTGGAAAGTAAACCTCACCTGTCTTGACATACTCCCCCCATGCATTAAAGAGTTTATTTTGGTTTGGATGAGGGACACCTACATCTCGGCGTCAGCCAACACTTTGTTTTTTGAGCTCAAGCTCTTTCAAAGAAGAGGCAGCACACTTCCACTCCCGTTCATTTGCCCATGCGTCGGTCCTTTCTGTTCTCATCCTCCTTCCACCACGTGTTCACTTTATGAACCATTTGAAGCATCCTCTTGCTCAGTTGTAGAGTCAACATCCGATTTTTCGGACTCCCTAAGGTCAGCAATAACGTCCAAAAAATGAATACCAATATGCCTAATAAGCGTACTGGCAGGCCTTTATAGCTATTTCGGACGTGCCTGCGGCGCTTTGAGCCCTTGGGGGCAGTAAAAGTCATGCCTACATTTTTTGGACGTTGTTGCAGCCCCTAGGAAGTTCAAAAAATCGTACTTTGACTGTAAATAAAACGATCATGCAGCTCAGTTACTTTGGTTCCATGAAAGCTGCACATGCACTGTAGGCCTAACATATCATGGTAACATATCATGTATCGTGCAACGCTAGAATGATCTCAATGGTACATGAAGTTACCGCAGCCAGCAACACATCAGTTCTTGACATTTGGCTCAAATTTGTCTGAAAAGCAGTCTATGGGAGTGAGAAATTTTCTCCAAAATAACCGTTGCACCACGCATTTTTTTGAAGGTAGAATTGGTGAGTTCTTCCTTATTCAAATACGTAAGGTTCCGCCGGGACCAACCCAGCACTAAGTCATCTGTTAATCCACTCTATAACATGTGGCATTAATGTCACATTTCATTTTTCCAATATGTAATGGTCTAGTTCTTGGTCCCAAGGGCTGCGAAAAAAGTCCTTTTAGTAGACATGATTGAACGCAGCCTCACCCTTTATCTTTGGCATGAACATCAGCCCCATGCTGCAGGAGGAGCTGGACAATCCGCACTCTGTTGTAGCCTGCTGCGAGGTGGAGTGGTGTAGACTGCAAGTTAAGTAAGCAAATGTTAACCCACTCTCAGGCAGTGTAGTTCAACAACATAATGTCCAGAAATATCAAGCATCGGACTTCACCTGGACATGTTCAAATAAGAACTAAGGTGCTTCGTTGACTATTTTTCACTTGAGCTGAAATTTTTAGCTGAAATAGGGAAGTCCATGTCAAAAGTCTATGTATAAGGAGGAAATTAGCTCTACCAATTTGCTCGAGCAGCAGGCTTTCCTCAATCAGCATTGAAGTACGTGGCCCGTAATTTTGATAGACACGGATGACATAGCCATAACTTGATGAATACAGGGTTGCAAGTGCTACAGCTGCCCTCTTCTGTGCTATACAACCTTGAGCCCGTCTCCTGCTTTTTTGACAACCTCTCGCTACAGACACTGTGAGGTGTGTGAATCGGTCTCTTCTGATGACTTCGAAAACAACATTCAGGATTGGCGGTTCAACTTTGGATTTATCTGGTTGAGCATTAGAAGAGAAAATAGAGGTCAAACTTGGCAAGAATTTCACACTGAAACTCCACTGCTAGTACGTCACTGTGACGCCATGAATTTCAAAGTATTTTCTCGTATCTGGGCCGTTGTGGCCCATTCTTGGCAAGTGGCCTCCTTCAGGTCACAATGCAATCTATTTTGGCTGAAACTAGGCCCGTGTAGAAAGTAAAAAACCATGACATCAATGCAAGCTGGTCTGGGAAGGCCCATCCCTTTCCTTCCTGGCTTATACCAAGCCTTCGTGGATTCTTCTGGTAATGGAGAAGGGTCAATTCACTCATATTTCTCCCTTTAGTGCACAAGTGCAAATGTGGTGGAATGGAGCTTACAACCTTTTGCTCAGTAGTTTCTTTTTCCAAATTTGATCCTATATTCAATTTGAAAGCTACTACCCCTGCACAGAAAGGGTCATGCTCGATTACCTTAAAATAGTTTATGACGTTAGGTATTAATCGGACTAGTAATCGATACCACAGTGAAAACACACATGAAAAACTTTCTATAAAGAACTTTATCTGCAATCATGATTGCATTTATGTAGCCCTACAATGGAAACAGCGATAATTCAGTGCAATATCACTCATATGCCATTATAAGAGAGAAGCCAAAAACAAGTGGCTGCCTTAAAGGGACACTACGGCAAGTATTAAGTCAAGCTAAAGTGTTAGATTAGTGCTCAAGCATCTCTAAGGAGTGAATATTATCGCAAACAGAGCCTTAATAATTGAGAAATTGAGGTAAATGCAGGACATGATTAGGGACTCCCCCGCGACATTCAAGTATCTGCCTTATGACGAAAGCACTCCTCAATTAAATTCTGTCACTGGAACTCAAGCACTCGTTGCAAAAAACATCATTGTATTGTACTCCAAGCAAAATAAAATGCCACTTGTCCAGTTCTATTTCATTTTCAGAAAAAACTCATTGAAGTTATCCTAGACAACAATGTGGGTGGTCAAAAGGTTTCGTTTTCGCTCGGCTCTGCGCCACCCACGCTTTCGCATCTCAGTAGTTTCGTTGTCACAGTACTGCGCGCTGGTTTTGTTGGCTCACGAAACTCACACGAACTACAAATAGCAGAGAATTCAACTTCCATAAGATGTCGTGGCATGGCCAAATGGCCTACGCCACTTGATCGAAAAGCAGCTGAAGCAGCTAATCCACCGCTCTGTCTTGGCTCAGTAACGCCGTCTGTCGGGCGCCGTTTTATTCACCAACGGCAGCAAAGGGTGGCGATGGCATATGCAATGTTGCCATACCTCGGTTGGGTGGAGGGAGATTTGAATTTCAAAAAAGGTATTCAGACCCTCCAGATGCACTTTTCTCATAAAATAACAATTTTTTTGGCACAAAGCAAGCGTTGCAAGGTTTCTGGAATGGTATTTAAGCAGTCCACATTAACTTTCAGCAAGCTAGTCGCATTGTCACTAAAATCTGTGTGATCATTCTAAGCGCTAACCAATAGGATGCCGGACATGCAGTGTCATAAGAAAAGAAAAAGAAATAAAGGAAACAAGGAGCAGGGCAGAGTGCGCACCATCAGAACTGCACCAAATTTAAGGTTTGTTCTGATTATGGCAGTCGTGGGAAATATCATTTGTCAAGCGCTTTATGTCCGTGAGGTACTTCCATAAGCCAATAAACAAGTGCAGGAAAGAGCAACCATATGTGACCGCGGGGAGTCGTAATACATGCCGCGACATAACGACTGTGCAAAACTGAAATGCGAACAAGTTCGTGCTAACAAATACTTGTACTTGAGCTTTCATTCTCTTGTGTCGTCCTTAGTGATTGGGTACAAGTAATGGGATGGAAAATTGGGTGAGTTGGTATAACTGCGTTCTGTAGCAACAGTGCAAAAAAAGACAACACTAAGAAGTAGAATGCCACGGGACAAGCTTTGACTCGCAACTCATCATCATCATCAGCCTGGTTACGCCCACTGCACAGCAAAGGCCTCTCCCATACTTCTCCAACTACCCCGGCCATGTACTAATTTTGGCCATGTTGTCCCTGCAAACTTCTTAGTCTCATTCGCCCACCTAACTTTCTTCCGCCCTCTGCTATGCTTCCCTTCCCTTGGAATCCATTCCGTAACTCTTAATGACCATTGGTTATCTTCCCTCCTCATTACGTGTCCTGCCCATGCCCATTTCTTTTTCTTGACTTCAACTAAGATATCATTACCTCGCGTTTGTTCCCTCACCCAATCTGCTCTTTTTTTATCCCTTAACGTTACACCTATCATTCTTCTTTCCATAGCTCGTTGCGTCGTCCTCAATTTAAGCAGAACCCTTTTCATAAGCCTCCAGGTTTCTGCCCCGTTTGTGAGTACTGGTAAGACACAGCTGTTATACACTTTTCTCTTGAGGGATAATGGCAACCTGCTGTTCATGATCTGAGAATGCCTGACAAATGCACCCCAGCCCATTCTTATTCTTCTGATTATTTCAGTCTCATGATCCAGATCCGCAGTCACTATCTGTCCTACACAGATGTATTCCCTTACCACTTCCAGTGCCTCACTACCTATCATAAACTGCTGTTCTCTTCCCAGACTGTTAAACATTACTCTAGTTTTCTGCAGATTAATTTTTACACCCACCCTTCGGCTTTGCCTCTCCAGGTCTGTGAGCATGCATTGCAGTTGGTCCCCTGAGTTACTAAGCAAGGCAATATCACCAGCGAATCGCATGTTACTAAGGTATTACACTCCATTAACTCTTATCCCCAATTCTTCCCAATCCAGGTCTCTGAATACCTCCTGTAAACACACTGTGAATAGCATTGGAGAGATTGTCTCCCTGTTTGACGCCTTTCTTTATTAGGATTTTGTTGCTTTCTTTATGGAGGAATACGGTGGCTGTGGAGCCGCTATAGATATCTTTCAATATTTTTACATACGGCTCGTCTACACCCTGATTCCGCAAGGCCTCCATGACTGCTAAGGTTTCGACTGAATCAAACGCTTTCTCGTAATCAATGAAAGCTATATATAAAGGTTGGTTATACATATATAGGTTGGTTATACAACTAATTCTTATTTATACACAATGTGGTATTTATGTAAACACATCAAATGAATATAATTTATATGCACACAAGCAAAAGCACGCACCACCACCTAGCATCGTCCCCAAAACAAGCTATCAAGGCACGCAAGTTCTTTTTGCAAGAGTGGTACTACTGAAACCTGGCTAGTGCTGATGCACGATGTGAGCCTCTTCAACTACCATTCTCATGTCCTAATCCCTGTATTTGAACAGCATACATGTGCTGGCAAATAATGATGGGCCTTTACAAACACAGCAATGCGTGTACACAGGTGCACAATCATTTTTGTTAAGCGAAAAAGCATGCTCGCTTAGGTTAACATCGATGCATTGGCCCGTCTGGCCTATGAACACTCGGCCACAGGAAGACAAAAAAAGCCTACAAATCATTCGTTTCGTGGGAGACATTATTAACATGTTTGATCTCACAAAGTACCCCTGAACTTAGCAACCTTTGGTATGCCCACCTTTCAACAGCCAGGTAAATCGCACTTAGTCTGCCAGGTGTGATGAACTACTACTACTTCATACCGACCCACTACATTCTTAACCTTTAACTGACAAGAGTTGCCTATCACTAACGTGCCAGAAAACAAAACTTTTTATTTATGAGTTTCAGTATTGAGTCCAAGGTTTTTGGCTAAATGTCTTTAGCCAACACTAAATGACAGGCAGCAAGCATCATTTAATGGTTTAGAGCAGGAATATAAGCCGAGGAAGAAGTTTGGCACACGACTCAATTTCTTGTGAAAGCCCGGTCAGAGGAAACAGACCGATGCAAGATCTTCGGCTGCAGTGGTATCACACACGTGATATAAAGCAAATGAATTGTACACCTATGGTTCAGATATAACGAAAGCTGTCTGTAGAAATTTCAAACAAAGTCATAGGTGGGTTGGGGTGAAGCCCACTTTCAGTTTCGTGGTGTCCCCCCCCCCCCCATATTGCTGAAAAAGATTGCACAAAGTATTTTTAGTTTTCGTTGAATACACTTATTTAGGTGTTTTGCACATTTTGATAGAAAATAAAAACTTTTTTTTCAGGTATTTATATTTGCCATCATTAAAGTTTTTATGCCATGTGACAGATTATGTACCTAAGGCACGATCACGATGTTTCTCTTATCAAGTTTTTCAGCACCTTGACTCTCTTTTCCCAAAGTATTTCCACATTTCAGCAACTCCACAAGACAGCATGATCTGGGTACCCTGAATCATGAAGGCTATCCACATGATGCAAGAAGGCCTCAGAAATACCATATCGCTCTGTTGGTTTTGTCTAAGTCTTGTACATTTGCACACACACACAAAAGCATGAAATAAGGGCTGCCAACTGCTCAGCTCACCAATATGATGGCACTTTTCCACACAACTTCTGTTTCTTCATCATATGCATTGAAATGGAGTCAAAGGCTAGCAAAACACCACAAAAGTCTTTTTAAACAAGAAGCATTGCGCATTTATGGCAGTTACAATAAGCATACCAATTTGTGGTCACGTAGAGGGCCTTTGTACCAATTGTGCATCAATTAGAATTTGTAATCAAACCACTCCAATTCTATCAATAGCATTGGGACCTTTCAATTGCCACTGTATTCTTGTCAGTCCCTCCAAGCAGACTTGGTCCACAATGAATACCTTGCGGCCATCGCTGGCATGGCAATTGACATTTATAGATGTAAGCAGTGCCAGAAGCTTCTCCTCATTGCCACTGCGAGCAGACTCGAGCAGCTCATCCTTTCTGTAGTCCCCTGTGAGCACACTGCGGGTCGATGGGTCCGCCAGGTCCAGCGGAATTTTTCCATCTGTGTTGCGGATAGATGCGTCTGCCCCATGCTGCAGAAGCACTGCAAATGAAAGCACAAGAATATTTACACACATCACTGTCAAGTTGTCCCTTCTGTCTTGCATATGTGCATGGAAATTCTAGCATTGTAGTGAATACATAGTTATATACATTAAATGAAATTTTGTTATAGATTGTGCCTGGTATTCATGGGCATGCACTACTAAATATTTTCCAATAAAAGCTTTTTGAATGCACTGGGTAAAAGTGGAGTTACTGGCAACCAAATGCTTCCCACACACTTTTGGTCTCCCTCACCTACTGTCCCCAAAGCTACGTCCCTGTGCTGATTCAGGACAAAACCCTCTTGCTCTCGCACCTTGAGTTATAATCTGCAGTCTCCAAAATCAGTCTGTTGCAGTGCTTAATCTCAGGGGCAACAGTATCAATGCAGTAATGCTGTTCTGTCACCAGATGGTGCCTTGTCATACATGAGACGACTTCACTCATGGTCCTGCCAAAAGCACTGCCTAGTTGAAATGGCTTAAAAAACATCAACTATATGCCCTGTGTTCTTCCAAGCTTTGTTCTGGTAAAGATATCTGGTCAATAGCAACTGTTTCCACCACTGATTAGAAATAGACAAATGGCAAGGGTTTTTGGGAAGTCAAAGGAAAATGCAGCGGTCTTGAGTGAAATTGTTGGCTTGAAGCTGCATGTACAGGAAAATTACCAGGTTCAGATGTTTGTGATAGAACCGTATATTGACTAAGCAGATTTATATACTAAGTTGCAGGTCCCCTGTTACAACAGGGATGCCTAATCACTTCCTCCAACTCTAGGGGACCCTAAGTTAATTCCAATTTCAGATGTATGTTTAGAATACATAACAGACATCACTAAGCTCACATTTATTTACAAAACACAACAGATGGCTGGCGACACCATCAGCGTTGGCATGAACCGGTGCAAGCCACAAGTCAGTAACAGGCATGTGGTTGGTTGCTATGTCACACTTTTATTTAATGAACTGATATTCAATGCAACAGTGTTTTATTTTCACAGCACGCATACCTAAGCCCTATTTCCATATGTACGGCTTTAAAAAATTTATATATATAAGAATTAACAAGTCACCATCAACTACATTAACAGTCATTAATAAATTGGTATGTGCTAGCATGAAACAGTTTGCAAGTTGCCATCTTTCTTGCCATGCAGAAACTACACTTCACCTCCAACATCAAAGTCATTTCCAAAGTTATTTTTCTTCACGCAACAGAGAGTTAAAAAATACCAGTAAAGTCAAACCCACTTATAACGATACCGGTTTTAACAATATATCGGTTATAACAATAAGAAGCTATTGCACTGTCAACTTCTGTATGTTTTCCATGGTGAAATAACCCGCTTACTACAATGCCCCGATGCTGCATTATTGGTTGCAACGATGAAGCCTGGCTGCTGGGTGCCCAAGTCGAAAGGTAGTGAAATGCGAAATCCTTGGAAAAGAAAAAAATGAAACGAGAAATTCGAGCCGCTGCACGATAGGCTGCTTCTCCAACAGCTGCCTTGCGCTAATTTTTCAGCCATTCGCATGGCTCTTTCCCATCGCCCTTCCACCCCTCCGAACACAAATGGGCTGCGCCCATAGCTCTGCGCCGCCCCACCCTCCGAAACACGAATGGATCACGCCAACTGCACCACTCAGATTGCTCGTACGTTGCTCTGTTGCTCGCTCAGGGGTGGCACTCTCTCAAGTTCAACAAAAATCCATAGAGGGCGAAAAAATTGACCGCGCGCCGCTGTTAATAAAACAAGCATAATAGAAGCATTTAACGGATGCCCAGGTTTGCTTCAATATCTCGCTGAGGCGCCGTAATAAGTGAAATTTTATCTTACAAACGTTCTCCTACAGCTATCGAAGCATTTTTATTACATAAAAAAAGAGGACAAAATTAGCATTGCTAATTAGCTATTGTACTCTTTATTAGTAAGTTTATTGTTTCTTTGTCACTATATATGCAAATAGCGTTCAGCATCATTGATCTCCCACGTGACTTCTAGCCTGGATTTAAAATTTTGACCGGTATTTTCGAGTGCACGGCGGCACGGATTCATTCGTTCATACACTAGACTAGTTGCTTTTTTGTTGCTAAAACTAGTTTATTGCGCTTCGATGTCTCGCGTTATTTAACTTGGGGTGAAGTGACGTGTTTGCAAGCGGACATGTAAGCCCAAAAGCTAGGTTTTGGTGATGAGCCACGCGTCTGCATCGAAATGGGAACCGCATTCTGCGACTGAGGACAGCAGTACCGGTGAGTCATTTAATATTGCTGCCTGAATCCTTATGTAATATTGCTCTCGTTAACTTTCAGGCAGAGACAAGTTAATGAACTATATCCTGCATTACATATCTGCTGTCAGGACCTTCCGTTGCTGCTACCGAAATAAACCTTTAGTAGCAAGCTGTTGTGAGTCAGTGTTGACTTCTAATTCTTGTCTTCCTTTGTTGCGCTGTTTGGTCACATTAAGGAGACCTTGTACGACAGTGGATGTGAAAAACGCTGTACACTCGCAGCAGGCAGTTGTATATATACATAAAATCACAAAAAAGAGAGAGATATCGGAACCTGCGTCACATTTTTAATCTTGTAGCTGTGGGCAAGGTCGACTGAGTGGCGTATTTTCTACCCACCGGCAACATCTTTCTTTTGGTAAATTGAAGTGAAAGTACTGAATTTACTCTATTAAACAGTTGCAAGCATGATAATTCAACCATATTTTATTCTTGTTAGTTCCAAATTTTCTTTGTGTTCAGTTTGGTTTACCTTAGGGTATTTATTTATTTATTTATTTCTGCAGTAGTGAAGCGGTTCATGACGTTCATGGAGAAAAAAAATATACATCAGTCCTAATAGCTTCATGTCTTTTGATGCATTTGATTGTTGAACTAGTAGTGAGATCACTCCTAGTGTATAAATTAGCCCATAAATGTTCTCATTTGTGATCCTAATAATACTTAAGCTGTTGACACCCATTGTAGTTAGGCAGACGTCAATGTTATGAACAGTAGCAATATTTATTTAACCCCACAAAGCCCAACATACCACTTTTGATATGCTGGACTTGATGCCTGAAAAATCTCATTTTGTGCTGTAAACCCAATGTACAGCCAATATAGCCTTTTTGATATTCTGGAGGGAGTGTTCAGTAGTGAATAGTTCAGCAAATGAATTACTGATTAAGTAATTATCATACTAATTCATTTTTACTGAATTATAATTTTGCTATTTTCTTCGTACTAACATAATCTCTGTGACCAGAAATACGTGTGTGCTAGTTTTTTTTCGTTTTTTTTTTTTTTTGACGTAGAACAGTGTTCAAGCTTTGTGGGGTTAATTAACATGCTGCTTAAGCACCCATTTAAGCGCACGTTTGCATGTGTTCTGCAGTCACAAACCATTACAACGTCACAGTTTTTTGCAATTTCACATAGCAAAATTGTTCTTTGTTCAATTACTGATGGAGTCAAAATTTCTTTTCCAGACATACAGTAAAAAGGATGGTGCCTGTGCAAAGCAAGGCACTCCATGCATTGAAGACAAGCTACTGTCTGCTACAACAAGGCCATTGTGTGGACTTTGGCTGCTACTACAGGGTAAACAACACTGGGTTCAGAAATAAAATTTTCATTTCATTTCATTTATTTAACCTTAAAGGGACACTAAAGCGAAACAATAAATCAATTTAGATTAATGAAGCATTGTTTGAGAACCTTGCAGGCAGTCATTGCAAAAAAATAATAGATTATTAGATGAGAAAATGAAGGTCCCAGTATCAGTATTTGAATTTCGCGCCGAAGCCCCAGTGCCGGTACGTCAGCGTGACATCAGGGATTCTAAAGCATGTTTTCGCATTTGGGCCGCGTTGGCTGAATAAAGGTTCCCGAAACTTGCCATGTTTAATATTTGGTTCCTTTAGAACACAATGTAGTCAACATGTACTGCTGTATATAATTAGTAGGCCCTAGAAGATGCCATCAAAATCCATAACTTCACAGCCCCCAGGTGCGGGAACTTAAGTAGGCATCGCCACCCGTATTCCGTTCTTGCGCTTTTTCTGGCTTACCAAACGTCTTATCGTCGTAAGAGTGGTGTTTTTGGTGTTGTAGAACGGTAATTTACTGATGCAGAAGAAATCATTTTTCACTTTAGTGTCCCTTTAAGGGCCCGCAGGCATTACATAAGGGGGGCATACATCTTGCACAGCTTCATAAGATAGTAACATAAGAAAGCACACATTGATTGAAATAGGTACAAAATGTAGAGAAAATGACAAAAAAGAAGAAAAAGGAACATGTAAACAGTACTAACAAGGCGATAAATAAATATTAATAAGACAAGTGTGGTATTTAGGTGGTTACGTTGGCATTATCAAAATCGTTTAGTTTTTCGCGAAATGTTTTGCGGTCTCTGCATGGAACAATAATATCCGGGAGTGCATTCCAAAGTGTTACGGCATGGGGGAAGAATGAGCTGCTCATCGCCGTCCTCCGGCACTTTATCACGGGCGTATTAAGAAGGCGTGTCCCGACTGGATGAAGTAAAAGAAAGTGTGAAGCAGGCAAAGACGACAAGTTATGTGCCGTGAAGCAAGCAATGGAAGAGACAAAGTTTGTTTTAAGCTGGTCATGCTGATATGGTCTTGAATATTGTGACGTAATGAAGCGAGCAGTGTGGTTTTGTATGGCTTCTAAGTTATTGGTGAGATAAGCTTGTGAGGAATGCCAGATGGATGATGCATACTTAAGTTTGGGTCGCAAATACGTTAAATATGCTAGTTTTTGGTTGTTGTTTTTTTGGAAGATGCGGATTTTAAGTTACGTTGCAAATACTCTAGTGTGCGTGAAGCTTCACAGCGAATTGTTTGAATATGTTTCACCCATGAAAGTGATGGCGTCATATGAACTCCTAGATATTTGTAAGTACACGTGTGGTCAATAGGAAGAGAGTTAATGCGATAAGTGTGGTGTACGGTGGTGTGTTTGCACATGAAAGATATTACTTTGCATTTAGTGAGGTTTAGAGGCATATGCCATTTTTTGCACCAAGAAGCGATAATGCCAAGGTCGTGTTGTAGGGCGATTGTGGCGTTGGATGTATGAAGGGGGTTATAAAAAACGCAATTCTCTGCAAAAAGCTGCAGCTTTATTGATATGTTAGTGGCAAGGTCATTTAGGTAAATAAAAAAAAATAGAGGAGATAAACCAGCGCCTTGGGGAACACTAGAAATTACACTGGTAAGGGTTCACTGAAAATTGTTAGCATAGCATAAATGAACGCGTCCTGTTAAACTTTAAATCCATTTGATAATCTTGGGGCGGATACCAAGGGAAGATAATTTTGCAAGGAGATGGTTGTGGGACACACAATCAAAGGCCTTTGAGAAATCTAGAAATAGTGCATCTAGTTGAAGGTGATTGTCCATGTGTAGTAGTAGGTCATGCGAAAATTTGGCTAGTTGACTTTTGCAAAACAGAGATTTACGAAAACCGTGTTGTAAAGGGTAAAAAAAACTGATTGATTCTGGGTAATCCATTAGGTTAGGTGCTATAATGTGCTCAAGGAGCTTAGATGGGACACTGGTTAGAGAGATCGGACGCTAATTAGTAGGGTTATCGTGCCTTTCTGCTTTAAAAATGGAAACTACCTTCGCTTTTTTCTAATCGTCAGGCACGTTTCCTGTGTTTAAAGACCGATAAAATATAAGGTACAAAATTTTAGTAGTGAGATTTATAGTGCTTTTAAGTAATTTGGCGTTTGTCATCGCAGCCAGCCGAGAATATTTTAAGAGAACGAATTGGATTAGGTATGCCCTCCAGGTTTATTTGCACTTTAGGCATTGTTCTTGCCGAGAAGCTAGGTAAAGGTTCCACAGTGCAGGGATTAGGGACGTGAAACACCGACGTGAAGAATTCATTTAGGGCTACTGCGGAATTATTAGGGCTTATTAATTCATCATCTGAGTCAACAAGATTTATTTGGTTAGTTTGTGATTTCGTGGAGATGACATGCCAGAATTTGTTTGGGTTTGAGCATACCCCACAAAATCCTTGATAAATTCTGTATTGGCTTGCTAGTCTTGAGATATATGTCATGTGTTTATAGCAAATCATATGAATGTTTCTTCATATTTACAGTTCAGCATCATTAGTTCAAACATAAAAAGAAAAAAATACATGAGTTTGCCTAATCTCTTGTTTGTGTTATCGCTCTATAACTGTTTGTGTTACTGTATCACTCTATATCACTCGATCTTTAACTGAGTGTTATCACTCTAGCAACGTTATGCCTTTAAGAGTGTCGTGCCCCATTAGCAAGCGACAAATGATTGAGTGTCTTGAACATGCCAGCCTGTGCTTCGTTGATGCTCTACTATTCAATCTCTACGACGGCTGTCTGACGCTTTCCCAAATCTTACTGCTCCTATCGGGGGATGTAGAACTAAATCCAGGGCCCATTAATGCTGTTGAACGTGACCAAATGACAAACATTGAAAGGATTCTCTTAGAAATGAAAACAGGCCAGGAAACTGTGCTTGCGAAGTTAACGGAAATTACAACAAGACAATGTGAATTAGAATCCAAAATTACGGGCTTAATAGAGAAGACAAACAATGTAGAAAGTCGTATTGCTCGGGTGGAAAAAATGGAAGATAAATTTATGGCTAAACTAGACGACTTGGAAAATAGTAGCCGTAGACAGAATCTGGTCTTTTTCGGGCTGCCTGACAGGGAGCATAACGAGACGTGAAAGGGGTCTGAAAAACTAATCAGTGGAATATGCAAAGATGTGTTGAAACTTGATATTTCGGTTGAACGGGCTCATCGCGTAGACGTTTTCAGAGAAGGCAAAAACCGGCCCATAGTAGCATGCTTTTCAAGGTGGAAGGCTAGAGAAAATGTCTTTAAAACGCTTACAGACTAAAAGGCACTACGTACAGCATCTCTGAAGATTTCAGCCGAGCCGTACAAGAAAAAAGACGTCAGCTTTGGAATTATGCGAAAGAAAAAAGAGAGAACAAATAAAATCGTGTTCGCTTGAGTTATGATAAATTGATCATCAATGGGCAAACGTTTGTCTGGGATAGCGATATGCGGATGCCAGTTCCACTTCAGGCGCATGCGCGACTGGACAGAGGCAAATGACGCATTCCAAAATCCGTTTCTCCGAAAGATAACTCAGCACGTTGCTCGCAGCCTGAACGGCTCTCTGTCCTGCTTGTAAATTGTCGCAGCATAAAGAACAAAGTCGATAACTTTATGTCTTTAGTAGCCACTGTTAAACCTCAGATTGTGATGGGCACCGAATCATGGTTAGACAAGGATATACCTGATGTAGAAATCTTTCCGCCTGGTTTTACTGTCTATCGGAAAGATAGGCATGGACATGGCGGGGGAGTATTCATTTTGATATCAAATACATTGTCAAGTACACAAATCTTATTTGAAAACGATTCTGAGTCCGTCTGGTGCCTTGTGAAATTGCCTAACGGGAACAATGTAGTGTACGGGACATTCTACCGCCCACCCGGCAGCAGCGACTCATTCGGATTGCTGTCTGAGATGCTATATCTCCTGCCTAATAGCGTATTTCTAGGGGGGGATTTCAATTTGCCAGACTTCAACTGGAATGCCGGATCTGTGGCTGGCAATAGGTCGCGTATTTACACAGATTTCGAAGAACTGCTCGGATTAAATGGATTGCAGCAGTACGTACTGGAACCTACGCGAGAAAATGCAATTCTATACTTAGTACTTTGCAATGAGCCGAACATAATATCAAAAGTTACTGTTTGCCCAGGTATTAGTGACCACAGGGCAGTCGTCATAGAACTTAACATACAGCGAGTACGGATGGCGCAAATTCTGCAAAGAAAAGTGTACAGCTACGACAGAGGAGACTATGCTGCTATCAGGACTGAACTTGAAAATTTCCTTCCTACTTTCCAATAAATGTCAAACGCACGCTGTCCGTTAACTTTGTGGTCAGCATTTCGGGACAAAATACTTAAAACTAGTCGAAATTCATGTTCCATGCAGGTACCTGTGGCAACGAAAGAAACAAAAACCATGGTTTAACGTAGAAATACGTAAACTTATAAGGAAAGCAAGACAAACGTATAAAACATTTTCTGCCGACACCAGTCTGGCAAATCAGAAACGCTTGCAAGAGATAAATAAGCTATTGAAAGCAATAATTAAATCTGCCAAAGATACCTTTTTTGTTAAATTAAACAAGGACTTGAGAGAAAACCCAAAATCTTTTTGGAAATATGTAAAACAAAATCGAAGAGAAGACATATCAATACCATCTTTAACTGTTGACGGCAAAACCGTGACGTCGGACTATCAGAGGGCGGAATGCTTCAACAAGTACATCCAATCTGTGTTTTCGCTATTACCTGCTGGGCAGACTTCGCTTTAGAACAACGCCAATCAAGGCGATATGATGCCAGATATTGAATTTGATGTTAGTGGCGTCAACTCTTTATTACGGCATTTAGATGACACAAAAGCAACTGGACCTGATGGAATATCCCCAGTGGTCTTAAAGAGTGTCATGGCACCATTTCTCCGTATTTAACAATCATTTATAAGCTTTCCCTTGAAACAGGCCTTATTACCCAAGATTGGAAAACGGCAGGCGTGACACCCGTTTTTAAATCGGGCGATAGAAAACTCAGAAAACTATAGGCCGATTTCACTAACGTCAATATGTTGCAAAATATTCGAACACATTTTATATAGTAACATATCTGTAATCCTTGACTCAAACGCTTTTTTTACACCTTCCCAGCACGGATTCTGAAAAGGTTATTCCTGCAACACACAACTAATAGAATTCCAGCACTTCTTATTTAAAACCATTGATAACAACAGTCAGGTAGACGCGGTTTTTATCGATTTTCAAAAAACTTTCGATATTGTGTCCCATAAGCTCCTAGATGTAAAGCTCGCTGCATTAAATATAAACGAAAACGTTCAAAATTGGATACGAAACTACCTAAACAGAAGAACCCAGTCTGTTGTCCTAAACAACGTTGCATCTTCACCAATAACTGTTTCTTCGGGCGTTCCTCAGGGAAGCGTACTGGGCGCCTTGCTATTTTTAATCTACATAAATGACATTGTCGAACTAATTACATCACCCATAAAACTATTTGCTGATGACTGTGTGATTTACAGAGAAATTACAACTGAAGATGACATAGATACATTGCAAACAGATTTAGATAAGGTAGCGATCTGGTGTAAAAAATGGAACATGAATATAAATATAAAAAAGTGCAGTAGCGTAAGTTTTTCCAGAAAATTATCAAAATTTCAGCAGCGATATAACATCGATGGCACGCTTATCGACACACAGTCCGAATATGAGTATTTAGGAGTCTATTTTACCGAATCACTCACTTGGCATAAACAGATTGACACTGTCATAGCAAAAGCTAGTAGGATGTTACATTTTATTCGCAGAAATTTTAAACAGGCAACACGCGAAGTTAAAGAAACTTTATACTTCTTACATGTTAGAACAATACTTGATTATGCTTGTGTAATATGGGATCCCTATCAAGATTACCTCATTAATAGACTGGAAAAACTACAGAACCAAGCAGTAAGGTTTGTTTGCAATAATTACAGCCCGTACTCTAGTGTTTCCGAAATGAAGGCCACTTTAGGATGGGACCTACTACATATGCGTAGGCAGAAGTTAAGGCTTAAACTATTGCACCGAATATATAATAATCAGACAGGTATTAATCGCTATAACTATCTCCTGGAACCAGATTATATATCGACTCGCTGTGATAGCAAAAGATCTCAGCCTATAACTGCAGAACAAACACTTTTTACTACTCTTTTTTCCCCAAATCACTTAGACAATGGAACAGTTTATCAAATGATATAGTAAATGTGTCAAATAACGAACTATTCTATTCAATGCTGTGACGGCGCTCTTGTAAAACAAATGTATGTGTTATATATCTTGGAACCTGCTTTTTTCACGTTACTTGTATGCCTTTCTCTAACAGTTATTGTAGTGCTTCTGTTTGTGAGTATATCTGTCCAAAAGCTTCTCTGTATTACTGGTTATATTTTGTTCCCTCCTACGTAATGCCTTTATGGTGATGTAGGTACTCTGTAAATAAATAAAAAAAAAATCCATGTGTGACCAAAAAGGATCTTTCTTGAAGTGTAATGGCATACTGGTAAAGGAACTCGGGAAATATACAAATTAGTCATTTTGTTGCATGACAGCAGTTATTATTTAAGGCAAGGTTAGTTCTGGGGTTTTACATTTGCCAAGGCTGCACGTTAGCGAGAACTGGGATGCACACTAAGAAAAGAAAGTGCTGACGATTTGAGAATGAAGGAAAGAAATGTTTACAGTGCTAGTGTCACACATAAATAAGCAGCAGCAACAGTAAGTTCTGTAGCTGAGGCACAGGAACAACCAGACGTATTAGCCAGGCATGCTTGTAAATCATCATCATCATCATCATCATCAGTCTATTTTATGTCCACTGCAGGACAAAGGCCTTTCCCAGCGATCTCTAATTACCCCTGTCCTGCGCCAGCCGATTCAAACTAACACCTGCGAATTTCTTAATTTCATCAGCCCACCTTGTCTTCTGCGGTCCTCGACTGTGCTTCTCTTCTCTTGGCACCCATTCTGTTACCCTGATGGTCCACCGGTTTTGCATGCACCTATGCATTACATGACCTGCCCAGCTCCATTTCTTTCTCTTAATGTCAATTAGCATATCGGCTATCCCCGTTTGTTCTCTGATCCACACCGCTCTCTTACTGTCTCTTAACGATATGCCTAACATTTATCGTTCAATCGCTCTTTGCGTTGTACTTGTTTTCGAGCGTTTTTGTAAGTCTCTAAGTTTCTGCCCCATATGTTAGCACCAGTAGAAAGCATTGATTGTACACCTTTCTTTTCAGTGATAATGGTAAGTTTCCAGTCAGGAGCTGACAATGTCTGCTATTTTTTTTTTTAATTCTGTAAGTTTCCTTCTTATGATCAGGGTCCCCTGTGAGTAACTGACCTAGGTAAACATACTCCATCACAGACTTTAGAGGCTGACTGGCGCTCCTGAAATCTTGTTCCCTTGCCAGGCTACTGATTATTATGTTTGTCTTCTGCATATTAATCTTCAGCCCCCTCTTACACTCTTTCTGTTAAAGCCCTCAATCATTTGCTGTCTCTCATGCCTAGTGATGCTGAACAGGGTAACGTCATCTGCAAATCGAAGGTTGCTGATATTCGCCGTTGATCCTCACTCCCAAATGCTTCCCTCCAAAATGACTCATTTGATCAACCAATGGCCCTTGTAAATAACTACCATATTTCATTCACATAAATGTCATGCTACACTTGTGCAGATATGCACAAGTGTAGCATGACATGTAGCACAATGTAGCACAATGTAGCATAATGTAGCATAACGAAAGCCACAAGAAAAATGCAAGCTTATCTATTTGCTTGTGAGAACAAGAGATTGTTTTCATGACTCTATGTATGATGAGTGGCAGTCTCAATGCAGTGAACAGACCCTTTATTTTTCTTGAAATAGAAAAGTAAGTTTTTTTTTTTTTAAGAGCCAAAGGAAACAGGACAAGAAAGTGAGACACAGACATAAACACTGACTTGGAACTGGAGGTTTATACTGCTCAGAGCTCATGTACGGCTAATGGCTGACCTCCCTGCCTGTGTTCTTGCATCTGATGTGTTACTGTTCTGACCCAACAGAGCCTGTCCCAGGCACGTCTAAATCCAGTCAGTTGACCCAGCTTCACGACCCAGTCAGCACGACTCCACCAGTCATGGTTCAAGGTGCGTTCACAGCTAGTGTGCGGCTAACTGCCGACCTTCTTGCCTGTGCTGTATCTTATGTGTTACTGCTCTGCCCCAACAGAGTCTGCGCTAAGCACATCTTGGTCCTCATCGCAGGAGCTGCCATCTACGCCTACAGGAAGGGGCCAGAGCTGAATTCGCAAGGCTTTTACACCACGAACAAAAAAGCGGATGCAGAAATATTTGGATGACATAGCAAGCCTACGGAGGACTGTGTCAAGACTGAAAAGAGCCTCGGGCTCTTTTCAGTCTTTCCACCAGCACGGATATTGGCAGAGTCATCCAGGTACTTCAACAAAGACTTTTTAGAAATTCTTCGTGTTCAGATGCATCTGTAACCCCTGAATGAGCACAGACGATGCTGGCCAAAAGAGTTCCGCCAGTTTGCCCTTAATCTCTATTTCAGTAGCCCAAAAGCGTACAGGTACCTTGCAAAAACCCTTAGCCTTCTAATAGCAAAAACATTAAAAACCTGGCTATCTGCAATATCGCTCGAACCTGGATTGATGCCAGAGTTTCTGGACTTTGTAAATGAAAACACAAAAAATTGGGATTTGATGGACAGGGCACGTGTCCTCATCTTTGATGAAATTTCTCTGAAATGAAACTTGCAGTATGACTCTAAACATAATGTTGTTGTTGGTTATGTTGACAGCGGCACTGAAAGGTCTGGTCGTGTAGCAAACACAGCACTCTTGTTTCTGGTGTCTGGCATAGCAAAGCGATGGCTCCAACCTGCAGCTGTCATGATAGGTGGTGGCACAGTTTCTTCTGGACCCATTCTGAGTTTGCCGAGACAACTAAAAAGTAAGCTGAAGGCCTGTGGTCTCTATGTAAAAGCACTAATCTGTGACCAAGCTACCAACAATTGTGTACTTGGGACAGCACTCAGAACAACCCCACAAGATCCTTTTTTTGAAATGAATAGGTTGAAAATATACTTTATTTTTGATCTGCCACACTTACCGAAGTGTACTAGAAACAACTTGCGGAAGTGGGACCTCAAGACTGGCAAGGATGTTGTTTCATGGAAACACACTAAAAATATACAAGTCCACCCATCACCTAAAGCTGAAATACCTGCCAAAAATCACTGACAGGCATTTGTATGAGACTCCTTTCGGCAACATGAAAGTAAAGTTTGCCTCACAGGTCTTGAGCAACAGTGTGTATTTGGCGATTGAGGCCTTCATTGCTTTTAATGTTCTGCCTCCTACTGCCACACACACAGGCAACTTTGTAGAAAGGATGGACCAGCTATTTGATGCTTTGAACAGCTCCACAGTGCGCATAAAAGAACGGAAATGAGACATGTTATGACCTCGTCTACAGAGCACATTGAATTTTAAAGGCTTACGTGCTTTGGATCAAGTCCTGGAAGTTTGATTGCCCTTACAAACCTAGGACTATATATGGCAGGTGAAAATCAAAGCAATCTTGTTGCTGTGGCAAGACCTCCACCAATCGTTTAATTTTCAATTCTTGCTGACGCAGCGGCTGAACCAGGATGCACTTGAGAATATTTTCGGGCTCATTCAGTAGCAGCATGGTTGCAATGAAACTCCAAATGTCTACCAGTTTTCTGCCGGTCTAAAGCACATTGTTGTGTGAAAGCTTTTCAAGCTTTCTGACAACAGGAACTGCAAGGAGGACAAGGGTTTTCTTTTAACTCAACTTAAATCACTGCAACTGACCGACCTTAGCAGACCGACTGAAGGGACCCCTCCACAAGTGCTGCTTTTACAGAAAGGTTCTCTGAAAGTAGTGCAGAAAAGTGATGACATGCTTGAGTCAAACATAGTTTACTATGCGTGTGGATATTTTTTGTACACACATTCCTGAAGAAGAGTCAGTGCAGCTCGTGCCACAACCTCCTGAAGGAAAGTAGCCAGGACCTTGCAAAACCTAGTCAGTTATTTACAATGTTTAAAGCTGTTGAAATAAATGGCAAAGCCCTTGGCCATTTAACTGTGCCAACGGATGCAGCATATCAGTATGTCATGATTCTTGAGGGCAAATTTACACAAGCAATAGAGGCTATTGTACATCATCATGGTGTTACAAGTGAATTGTTCTCCATTGTGGCCGACGAGACCCACGATTCACCATTTTGTAGTTCAGACTGCAAGAAGCAATTTCTGCAGCTCTATGTCCACCTTAGACTTCTTTGGCATTTGCGGTTTAAAAACTGGGAGTTAAGCTTCTCAAAAGTCCCGAAATCTACTGCCAAAAGAAAACTAAAGAAGCTGCAGTAGGCCAGGGTGTCTTGCAAACCTAAGCGCAACACTTTTCTTTTTTTTTCTTTTCAATGACTCGTGGTTTTCGGTTTCCTTTTCTTAATTAGCTTCCTGGCCTTGTCAAAATATTCCATTAGTGTAAAGTATAACCTTATTTTTTCTACGAATGCAAGCTTTTTTATTCCCCATTCTTGTTCGAGATGATTCCTCCTCATCCAAACGTACAGGTGAAGCGATTCTTGCTACGCAGCATTTGACTTGTTTTTGGCCTTCATTGCTTACAGAGTGGAGGGGCTTCCTACTTGAACACAAGATTTCTCATCCCCATATTTAATTGCTAGTCTCATTCTCTCCTTGCTCGAAAGACTGGGTTTTTGCCAGGTAAACTGAAGCGATTGCAGAGTTCCGTTGCGATGCTATCCCTCTTGGTCATGGTTGCCGTGTTACGTTTCTCGGACATGGCGGCCTGGTCAGTTGCATTGGGCAGCAGTCTATCAGGGTAGGCAGCTGCTCCTACAGTCCGCACAGCGACATGGACTCCCAATTTACATGCACCATGGGCAAACAGTGCTTGTGGCCTTCCTCGGCGGCTGCAATCTGGCAGGAACAATGACCAGTATATGTGCTTACATGGTCTCAGGTGTATGAAGTTGATAGCCATGTGGGTGGAAAGGTCCGCAAAAGTGGCTGCCAAGCGATGCCCATGAAACGGTTGATGCAAATATTGAGACAAAGTGGGGCACGAAGTGCAAGCGACACTTTAGCGGCCCCTGAAAGAACAAAAAGAAACGTGTAGGTTGGAAAGGAGTTGGAACGCTAAAGTGGCGGGTAGTCAATGTTGCCCATCTTCAACGGCGACTGTCGGTTCAAACAGGTGGGACGCTGTCCAATCTGTTTGCACTGCTCGTTGTCGTTCATTACCAGACCGCCAGATGCGATGAAGGCAAGCACTATGCCTGTAATCCAACGGCTGAATGTGCCGCTATCCACCCGTGTACGCGAATGCTCGCTAATGCCATGTTGATCTTAGCCAATGCATAGAGCATATTCTGAACCTTATGTGAGTGGTATGCTAAAGTGATTGATTCCAGAGTTTCGTTGTGGTGCTGTCCTTCTTGGTCATGGCTGCCATGTTACGTTTCTTGGATGTGGCGGCCTGGTCAGTTGCATTGGGCAGCAGTCTCTCGAGGTAAGCAGCTGCTCCTGCAGTCCGCACAGCGACATAAAGTCCCAATTTACATGCACCGTGGGCAAATTGAGCTCGTGGCCTTCCTCAGCAGCTGCGATCTGGCATGAATGATGACCAGCATACGTGCTTACATAGTCTGAAGTGTACGAAGCTCACAGCAATGTGGGTGGAAAGGCCGACAAAAGTGGCTGCCAAAGGTAATGACCACAGAAGAAACGATGCACATACAGTGGAATCTCGATGATACGATCACGGCTGATACGAATTTCTGGATGATACGAATTTTTCTGTGGTCCCGGCCGAACCCCATTACTTTGCAACGTGTTAGAGAATGGTTGTTACGAATCAATTTTCGACCCGCGTCGGTTGATACGAAAATTACCGAAGACATTGGAAATTTGAAAGTGTGCTTGGCGAAAGCCAGACGCTGCTGCCGTCTGCGCTCCAATTCATTCGCTTTGGTGTTCGGCGATATCGCCTGTCGCTGCTGCCGCTTTCGTTCTGCTTCCCTGCCTTTGGTACCCGGCAATCTAATCAGTCGCTGTTGGCGTTTCTTTTCTGCCTCTCTTGCTTTCGCATCTGGTGACATGTTCATTCGTGGCATGCGCATTCGCTCCTTGTTCTTCTGGCGTTTGGTGTTGGGGGAATCCGGCGTCCGCTGGCGCTTCCCCGAACCGCATGGCGCGCAACACGGGCCTCTCACTCGACTGCAACGAAACGGCTGGCGAAGGAGCGGCGGTGCCACCGCCGACGCGCGCGCGCCCGTTCTACCGCTACTGTGTGACGTCACGGTTGCTGTGCGCAGCTGCGCCCCTCACCGGCGCGCCGGTTGCTAAGGGGGGGAGGAGGTTGCGCCGCTGAGCGGAGGAGAGACCACAGTTGGCACCGGTTGGCACGATTCCAGCGCACGGATGGACGCGACCGCGAGCATGAGCCCCACCGATGGCAGTGAAAGAGAACAGCGCGCAGTTACGCGATTTCTCCCTCTCTCTTTTGGTGCGGAGGCGCGGACGCGGCGCCGGACAGCGCGGAGGCCTCGACTGGGCGCGAAGAGTTTGAAGCGGTGGCACTTGTGTTGCTTTTGTGCTTTTCTTCATTTTCCGCCTGCCATTGGACGGAGTGGCTGCTGTGCTTCGGGCCGCGTTCTTTGTGTTAGACGTGGGCGACGGCGAAGGACCCACCACCGGCGGCTGAAACGCTGCATGCGCACTAAGTTCTGAGGCGTGCGCGAACGAAATCAGCGACAAGTGCACGCGTTTTTATGGATTTGAACAATGTCTGCTAATTGACCTGACAAAGAAAAAGAGGCAGAGGACATTAGAGAATTTTCTACAAGAAATAAATCCTTTTTACGTACGTGTGTCTGAGCGAGTTCGCCTCTGACTCTTTTATTTAGCTAGTTTTAATTGTTTCGATGATACGAATTTCGGCTAATACGAATATTTTTCGTGACCCCGTGAGATTCGTATCATCGAGATTCCACTGTATTGAGATAAAGTGGAGCACGAAGTGCGAGCGACACTTTAGCGGCCCCCGAAAAAACAAAAATAAAGGTGCAGGTTGGAAAGGAGTTGAACGCTAAAGTATCAGGTAGTCCATGTAGCTGTGTTGGCTGCAGCAGCAGATGCCTGCATCACCTGATTGCTTCGCAATGCAAGTTGCTAATTTCAACGGCAACTATTGGTTCAAACAGGTGGGACGCTCTGTCCAATCTGTTTGCACAGCTGGTTGTCGCTGGTTACCAGACCACCATGCGTGACGATGAAGAGCCATTTAGGAGGTCGCGTTAATGATTCCAGCGTATCTCGACATGCAAATTTTATTTCTCTTCTTGCACAGGAATGTCCATGGAGACTGCTTGTCTTCTGCCAATAAGGTAGCACATTCTGTTCACTCACTTGTGGCCTGTTTGTTTGGCGTCAGTAGAGGCTCTTTGGTCTCCTGGCAATTCGAACGCACCAGCTACGCGGCAGCCAAGGCATCGAGGCATGCCACATAGCCGGCAGGGCGAGCACAGCGCGTAGCAGTGTACGCGACCGGTGTAAAACAGCCATATTGGATTTTGCTCAAAAAAAAAAAAAACTATTTCCATGGATGGATGGATGGATGTTATGAGCGTCCCCTTTGGAACGGGGCGGTGGATTGTGCCACCAAGCTCTTGCTATTATACTGCCTAATGTCCTACCTAGGTTAAACAATGAAAGAGAAAAAAAAACACTATGAACTACCACGGCCCAATTTTTTGATCCCCTATTGTGATCTGTGCTTTTGTACGTCTCTGTCTTTTGTAGTTTTCCTACTTTTCTTCCACCAATCCTCCAATCGCCTCTTACCAATGCCTATTACGGACATGTTTGCTTTACTACTGCTCCCTCTGAACCCAAGGGCTTCAAGGAGGCCAGTGGTGCCTAAATCGAGCGCTGGTAGACGTCTTCACATTTTAATATAACATGCTCCGTCGTTTCGCTAGCTTTACCGCAGCAAGCACCATGCTTCTGCTTCCTTCTTATATCTCGCTTTATAGGTGCGTGTTCTAAGGCATCCCGATCTCGCTTCGAAAAGTAATGAGCTTCCCTTTGAGTTATCATAAATGGTTGCCGATTTCATTTTTTCCTCTTAAATAGTTACTCATGGCAGGTTTCTTTTTCATTGCCACCACCCATGAGATTATTTCAGCCTCTGTGACTTTCCGCTTGACCTTCTTTGTTGCTGTATTGCCCACCATACAGGCCGCATACTTCCTGGTAAGATTCCTAGTTCTTTTTCTCCACTGTGAATCAATGTTTTTCCTGTACCTGAACACTCTCCCAGCCCATTTACTTTCTTCCATATTCCTCAGTCGTTCTGCAAAGTCAATTTTGCTGCAAGCTTCCCTCACTTCAAAACTAGTCCAGCCCATATCACCCTGCACAGCTTCATTTTTAGTCTTCCCTTGAGCGCCCAATGCGAGGCGACCCACTTACCTTTGGTTCCCGTTGAGTCCTGATTGTACCCCTGATTTAAAGCAAACTGCATTTCCAAAAATAAGTCCTGGAACCATTACACCTTTCCACATACCTCGGAGGACCTCATACCTATTGTATCCCTATAGCGCTCTGTGCTATGGGGATACAACTTCCTGGTTGAGCAGCGCCATCTGGCGTCCACCTGCGTAAGTTGCATGCGCTGCCGCTGCTTATTTTCATATTACTGCGGAAGGTACACTTTCCCTTCTCTAAAGTTGGTTCTTTATTGTATGGCTCGCTGGTCAGCGCAGTTCTGCAAACAGCTTCATCACTCATGTTCGTCTTTGTTGGTTACGTCGAAAACGTCTCTGGCCACAAGTTTCTCAGCCTCACTTGGCTCGCCGCCGAAACGGAAGATGGCTGATCCGCCCGCTGATCATCGGCAATGCACGACGTTGCCAGTGAATACAAAGGACACGGCTAAGACTTAGAAATTAAGTGCTTCTAATTGATGATGCAATCGTTGCGAACGTGCTTGCATCAGATAGCGACGGCAATGGCAGCGATGACACGGTAGGGCAGGCTGCCTCAACTTGTCTTTACAGGAGGCCTGGCAGGTGATTGAGTCCCCCTCCAGGGCTTCGTTTTCGTGAGGAATGTTCCGCTGCACTATGTCGAGCACCTGGATGCATTGGAGAAGGATGTCGGCAAGCTTCGCATAAAGCCTGCAAAGCTGATGGACTTAGGCTTTTCTTGTGCAAGCCAGTGAGAAGTACGTGGCGAGATGCTTGTGGCTATCTCTCCTCAGCGTTTCTTCTGAATTTCTCAAGCTGACAGGCTGCCACGGCAGCCTTCTTGCAATGTTTAAAAGGCCCCTTTTGGGGCCACCAATGCGGTGCCTCGGCGGTGTTCGCATATCGCTTGCCACCCTTTACACCCCTTTGCAGTTGTTATAGCAGTGCCACTCTTTAATGCGGACAGCCGCGGCTTGTTTCACACGATCGGAGTGCCCAGGAAGCAGTTAAACGAGTGAACACAATTGGAAGCCAGATGGAGGAAAGTGGTGGGGAGGGGCACTGGCCTCCCCGCATATTTTCTCACATCAGCTCTGCCATCCCCTTACTTTGATTTTTTCATGCAACCCGGTTATAACAATTATCAGTTATAACAATAGAATTTTCGTGGCACCTGAATATTGTTATAAGTGGGTTCGGCTGTAGTGCAAACCATTAGCCGAAACCTAACTAAATCAACTGAAGCACCACACGTACCTATGCACACATCAACCTTTCCTTTGATTGCTGCTTCGTGAAGTGGTGTGTAGTTCCAGTTATCCCTTGCATTAGGGTCAGCGCCATGCTTCAAAAGGAGCTGCACTACTTCTGCATGGCCAAAGGAGCAGGCATTGTGCAGGGGAATCAGGCCACCATCATCCTTGGCGTGAACATTGGCCCCATTTTGTAGAAGATGTTCGACCACATCTCGCCGCCCAAACCCTGCACACAATCAGCACAGTTGCAACTGTTATGCATTGCTAAATAAACTTGTGATATACATTTGTATCGTCGGGTATACAAGGGACCACTGACCACTGTGACATCATTCCGACTTGCTAACAGCTCCACAAAAGGAAGCACAAACAAGCTTGGAGAAAGGCAAGATGTCATTACATCATCAACCACTTCCTCTGCACTAGTATTTACTCTTGGGTCCTAGTAAAGAAAACATACCTCATTATTATATTTCTTTTTATAGTCCCATTTACCATTATGCACTGAATTCAAAATAAGAATTGGAGAGATTGGTGCATGTAAGTGAAAGTTATTCAACTTACAAACTCCAAACCAGAAACAGAATAAACTCATCTTCAGTATAACCATAGCCTTCAAGAACAGCTGGCATGAAGATGGGCAGCTTGGAGGCTGAACATACCAATAGCATGGTACTGCTGCACACCACGACATGGCACCAGAGCGAAATCAGCGAAAATAGTTAAACGTCAATATAACAAAATTCTCAACAAAGTAATTACTTTTTATAACTTCTTGTCCATAGAACATTATGTACTCCCCAACATAACGAAGCAACAAATAATTAACGAATAGAAACTGCTCAAGTGCAGATGGTCAAATGGTTGAATCACATGCGCTTTCAATTGTGAAGGCACCTCTCTAATCGCACATTGCACAGCAGAGAGCAGCCGCAGAAGCAGAGCAGCGGTACTAGCACTGAACACAAGACCCCGTCACCATCATGTTCCATATGAGTGGCAACCATATGCACATGATACTCAAGCAACAACTACAAGCAATGCGACAGGCAGACTCTGTCATGTCGCAGTGTAGAGCAACCACATGGAGGACATTGCAAGAAAAAGTAGCAATAAGTTTACAATGTTGTCTAAATAAATACAATTATGCACCCTTAGAATCGCAAGGCTACCATGAGGCCAATGTTTTGACCAAGGTGCATTAAACGTAGCTTTATAATGCTATCACCACCAGTGAAAATTTGTTCCATGCCTCCAGCATGAAATGCTGTGGCGTCGTCTGGTGAGCAAAGCTGCAAACACTTTTGCAGCTCTCGGCGGCGTCCCATACCTAACAGGATCAAAACAAACAACTGATCTCAATAATGACACGACAACACCAAAAATTTGTCCTCACCTGATACGAGACGAAGCTCAATGGCTGATTTTACTATTTATTTATTGCTGTCATGGAAGAGAGTAAGCTGCAAGAGTGAATTCAGATCAAAGCAGGCGGATGGGTTGCTGCCACGTGGTGGCACAATCACACTGTTTCTGGCGAAAGTCGCCTCATGGACTTCCAAGTGACAAGCAAAATTTTCTAGCTAGCCAAAAACTGGTGACGCGACCAGAGGCAAATCTCCCTCTCTTCGCAATGACAATACCTGTCGCTTGTCACTTGTAGTCGTCGCTCCAAAATTGCGTGCATCCGTCGCTGTCACTTGCTGCATCGCTGGTTTTTGACCAGCCAGAAAATTTCACTTGTCACCTATCTCTGTCATCTTTCTGTCCCTTTTCCTCCTTCCCCACACTGCTGAGTGATGTTCAGGTGTCAGCCGAGCGCCAGAGCTAGACAGTTACGGTGCAGTCAGCAGGCTTTCCTTTTCTCTTGTCATGAAATCGGATATTTTCCCTGGGTTGGAAGTGAGATTTCTGTAGCTCAGAATGGACCTTTATCAAGCATTTCTAGATGTTAGACGAGCCTATGACAATGTAGACAGGGAACTGTTATGGGATATTCTCAAGCCTGAATGCACAGATGATTTCGTGGAGCTGCTGAGGGAGATATATAGACAGCCAAGTGCAAATTGTATGGGAAGGCTGAAAAAATAATGAAGCGGTAGAAATTCAACAAGGACTGAAGCAAGGATGTCCTCTGTCTCCGTTGTTGATCACACTTTATGTTAAGGGCATAGAAAGACGACTAGAAAACAGTGAATTAGGGTTTTATTTATCCAACATGCGTAGTGGTCAAATGGTGCAACAGAAGCTCCCCAGACTAATGTATGTGGACGACATAGTGCTACTAGCGAACCAATGCAAGGTATTTACAGACACTTTCAAATATCTGTGGCAATGCAGCGACAAATCTAGGCCTTAAGTTTACCACACAGAAATCACGAATCATGATCTTTAATGAAAATACAAGCAATTACGTGCTGTCAATTCAACAGCAAGTCATACCCATATTCAAGCAATATAAGTAGGTTGGTGTATACATTAACGAAGGAAAGACTTACTCAGGCACCCACCAAGATAATCTGAAAATAAAGGGGAAGCGGAATGGAGCAATAATGAAACATACACAATTTGTGGCCATAATAAATATGAGGTGGTGCAAGGAATCTGGAAAGGAGTAATGGTGCCTGCACTGACATTCACAAATGCCATTCTGCACTTAAAATCGGATATCTTGTCTGGGTTTGAAGTTAACCAAAGATTAGTAGGCCAGTTGGCTTTGGGAGCCGATGGTAAAACCACAAATGAGGCAGTGCAGGGTGACGTTGGTTGGGCCTCTTTTGAAGTCGGAGAAGCAGAGAGCAAAATTAGTTTTGAAGAAAGGCTCTGAAACATGGATAAAAATACATGGAAGGACAAAGTGCACAATTATCTGTAGCTGAAAAGGGTGGACACAGAATGCAGGAAGAGGTCAAGAAAGTTGACAAACAAGTGCAGGGTAATTGAAAGCGTGAATAGACAACCAGGAGTCATCAGAAAGAGAGAGACAGTGAAATGGATGCAAAGAACAGAAACAAAAATTACCATGGAGATTTACAAGAATGGTAAGAAATAAATTAGAAGAGAAAATCTGTACAATAACACAAAGGGCAGTGCCTTGCTATTTGAAACGCGAGCTGGTTGCCTAAGAACAAAAACATACCAGAGCAAATATTCGCAACAAGATGAGGCATGTGTATGCTACAGCAAAAATCCGGACTCCACTCAGCACATCCTAATGTAATCTGAAGGGATTCACCCAGTGAGACCCGTAGGTAACGTACATAGACCTTCCAGAAGCACTTGGATGTGGACAGAAGCATCAACCAGTGTGAAATCAAAATAAGCAAGAGACATTTAGAGTATTGGTGGGGAAAAAAAGCTTTAAATAGATCCATAGGACCAGATCTGCTACAAGCATAGGTAGTGGTAAAAGGTAGATAAAGAAGTTTTGAGGAAGGAAAAAAAAGATTAGGAAGACCCATACAAAAATGCTAGAATGAAAAACATGTACAGTGCTCAGCGATAGAAATGCGATACTCAGACAGCATGGCAGTCAACATTTTTTGGGGCTACCGTTGGATGCTAGGGACATTGAGCTGATACAGTCTTGTGTCACATGAAAAAGAGTCATTTTGATGCACCGTGACACAATTGGGCCCCCTCAGCGGTCACCCAGCGCTCACCGGTGGCACAAGTATCACACTGGCTGCCATACGAGTGTATCGCTTCTCAATCGCCGAGCACTGTACAGCATACCCAATTAAATCAAGCAGGCTAGGTGACTATTTGTCACAGCCCTGTTGCAAAGGGGATGCCAAAAAATTAACTGGAAATAACACAAATAATCTAAAATTGAAAAGGAAGGGGAATGCAGCAATAACGAAACATGGAGCCACTTTGGCACTACAAAAATACAAGGTGGTGCGAAGAATTTAGAAAAGTGTAATGGTGCCAGTGCTAGCGTTCATGAATGCAATTCTGTGTTATAAATCTGAAATCTTGTCGGGAATGAATTAACCAGAGGGCGGCAAGGCAACTGGCTTTGGGGGCCCACAGTAAAGCCGTAAATGAGGCAAAGCAAGGTGACAAGGGTTGGGCTACTTTTGAAATCAGAGAAGCACAGAGCAAGATTAGTCTTGACAAAAGACAAAGGAATTTGACGAAACAGTTCTGCGGGAATCCGCAAGGTGGAGGGAAGTAATTAATAAAGGGAAAATGAGACATCCACCCAATCGTGGCAATTGCTACAAAGGAAACCCATACGGGTTCCTCGAAAGAAAAGCCTCGCAGTTGACGAAAAATTCGTCCTGGTTTGGGACTCGAACCCAGGACCACCGCCTTTTTGAGGGAGCCGCTCTACCATCTGAGCTAACCAGGCGGCTAGCAGATGGCAGGGCAAAGTCGAATTTACCGACAACTAGAAGCTAGAAGCAAAGGCAGGAGTTTGACGAAACAGTTCTGCGGAAACCTGCAAGGTGAAGAGCAGTAATAATAAAGGAAAAATGAGACATCCACGCAGTTTTAGCAATTGCTACAAAGCAAACCCATACTGCAGTTCTGCAGAAACCCACAAGGTGGAGGGAAGTAATTATTAAAGGGAAAATGAGTCATCAACCCAATTGTAGCAATTGCTATGACTGAGGGGGTTTGGGTGGATTGGGTGGATTGAGTGGGTTGCCACGAGTGCATGTTTCTGCAGAACTGTTATGTCAAACTCTTGCCTTTGCTTCGAGTTGTCGATAAATTTGACTTCGCCCTACCAACTGCTAGCCGCCTGGTTAGCTCAGATGGTAGAGCGGCTGCCCCGGAAAGGCGGAGGTCCCAGTTCGAGTACCGGACCAGGACGAATTTTCCTTCAAACTGCGAGGCTTTTCTTTTGAGGAACCTGTATGGGTTTCCTTTGCAGCAATTGCTACAATTGGGTGGATGCCTCATTTTCACTTTATTAAAGACGAAGGAACATGGATGAAAAGAAATGGTCAGTCAAAGCGCACAAATATCTGCTCCTCTAAAGCGCATAACGGAATTGAGGAAGAGGTAAAAAAAGTTGGCAACCGAGAATGTTGGCGAGGTGGGCAAATGTGGCAGTTTGAGCACGGCCCCACGTAAACGGCACGTCGTTCTTCAGACGATCAGTAAGAGGTCGGTCAATCGCTGCGAAGTCTTTAACGAAGCGTCAGAAGTAGGAGCAGAGTCCTACAAAACTTCGGACCTCTTTGACGTGACAGCATGAATTTTCTCCGGGTCTGGTTGAATACTGGAAGCATCGAAGAGGTGGCCCAGCACTGTATTTTGCCAACAATCGAAGTGACACTTCGAGGAATTTAGTTGGAGCCCAGCCTCACAGAGCTGATAAGCGCTCAAGGTGTGTCTCAAATGTAGGCAAAAGTACGAGAATGTCGTGCAGGTAGCAGAGGCATGTTGACCATTTGAACCCTTGAAGCAAAGAGTCCATCATACGTTCGATAGTTGCTGGGGCGTTGCATAGACCGAATGGCATAACTTCGAATTGATATAGACCATCAGGAGTGACAAACTCTCTTGGTCTTTTTCATCCACAGAAATTTGCCAATAACCAGACTGCAGGTCTATTGATGAAGAGTAGTTGACACCGTGGAGACAATCGAGGGCGTCGTCAATGTGAGGCAAAGGGTAGACGTCTTTCTTGGTAATGCGGTTTAGATGATGATAATCTACGTAGAAATGCCATGTGCCATCTTTCTTTTTAACAGGCACCACGGGCGATGCCCAAGGGCTCGACGAAGGTTCAACAATGCCTTTGGCAAGCATCTTGTTCACTCATCTTGAATAACCTTACACTCCGAAGCAGAAACTCGATATGGCCGGCGATGAATGGGACTGGCATCACCAGTATTTATGTGATGCTTAACAATTGAAGACTGGCCCAGTTGGCTGTTGCTGAGGTCGAAGATGTCGTGGTAGGAAACCAAAACGCTACACAGAGCTGCTGCTTGTTCAGGCAATAGGTCCGCAGCAATCATGAGCCAAAATGTTGCTTCAGGGCAAATAGCATCCTGTGGACATGGTGAAGAATCGAAGCAGACGTCTACAGAAAACATTGTGACGTGGTCATCTCTAATAGCACGGAGCGTTGCAACCGATATGTCTTTGGGTAGAACTTCCTTTGTCAGGCCAAAATTGACAACGGGGAGGCATGTCCGGTTATCGGCGACGGTGACGATGGAGTGGGGCGCAGTGATATTGCGCATCAAAAGGACATCAGGAACAGGTGTGGTGAAGTAATCATCATCGGGCACAGGAAAAGATGATACCAAATCGACGAAAGTCAAGGCTTTAGGCAACAGGTAGACGAAGGAGGTCGTACTAAAGTTGTTCGGCAGTTCGGCACGAATATGCGCGAGTAGAGGAAGTTCGAGGCAAAGGGTACCAGCAGAACAGTCGATCAAAGCTGAATGCGCCGTAAGAAATTCAAGTCCAAAATTAGGTCACGGGGACAATTGGTCAGCACTGTAAAAAGAACAGGAACGTGGCGGTTGGCGATAGTTATACAGGAAGTACACATTCCAGTGACGTCAACAGTGCTGCCATCAGCCACGCATACGGCTCGAATAGTACGAGGCGTGAGAACCTTCCCGAGTTGACGATGGAGGTTACAACTCATTATGGACACCTGGGCTCCAGTATCTATTAACGCTGTGAATGTGAGCATCAAGTAAGTTCTGGTTCATTGGGAGGGTCAATGGAGGACTTCGACACGACAAAGATAATGCAGCACTACCTCCAGGAGCTGCATGGTCTAGTTTTCCATCCAGGAGGGTCTATAATTGGTCGGCAACGAATAGCGGCGTAACTGGGGCAACGGGGACCGACGGCGCTGAGGTGACGGTGAGCGAGCAAGACTGGCATCCACGGACACATCAGAGGTAGGAGGCATACGGCAAGGCGAGTAAAGGCGCAAGTCGGCATATGGGCGAGGAGACGGGGAAAAGGAGCTCGAATACAGCAACGTCCAGGAGGTGCAGCAGTGGCGAGCGATGTGGCCAATGCAGAGGCAACGGAAGCAAATGGACTTGTCACCCAGAGTTCTCCACTCGGTAGGGTTACGGTACCTGGGAGGGGAATACAGATTGGCATGAGGCGTAGCAGTCAGCATCTGTCGGGCATCAGGTCCGGATACGGAGCAGGCAGCAGGAAAACCTAGGTTTGCAAATTCTTGCCGCACAGCTGCCTGAATGAGAGAGATCGCTGGGGCTGGTTGGTCAATGCTGGAGTCAAGTAGGCATTGATGGAACGACGCAAGACTTGTGACGTGCTCATTTAAGGGTGGTGAAGCGGTAAAGTCCACACAAGATGACGTCGCAGCCGCGTTATGGATTCGGGAGAACTGTGGAATGACGCGGCGGCTTTTGGCAAGCTCAAAATGGCGGCATTCCTTGACAATAACGTCGACCTTTACTGAAAGTAGCCCACTAGAAATATTTCGGCTTAACATTAACGAGTGACTTATCATGGGACTTGCACATAAATACCATCTGCTCTGACGCTTTCCGGAAACTATGCCTTCTGCACCACAAGCTCAAGACTGCTCCACCTAGTGTTAAACTACTCTCTTACTTTTCCTTAATTTGGCCAAAACTTGAGTATGCTTCCATAGTTTGGGACCCTTACATAAAAATTTACGTTAAGAACCTAGAAAGAATTCAAAGAAAAGCAGTACAATTTATTTGCAGTAAATTTAAGGCTACTGACTCCCCTACTGCATTGCTAACCATAAACGGCATTGAACTATTACAAATTCGAAGAAACAAAAGTCGACTAGAGTTTCTTTCAAACTTAATTAATCATAGGATAGCCTTAGACACCGCAAAATACGTATCCCCCTTGATAAGCAGACCCACTCAACACCATTACCCTCATTTTCCAACACCAATTTTCGCAAAGACTGACACTTTTCGGTACTCTTTCTTTCCACAAACAATAGATGACTGGAATAAACTAACTGAAGCATACCCTCAGCACCCGTGAGCTGTATACCATTTGTGTAAATAATCTTGTTATTTCGTGGATTAATTATAGTTGCATTGTAATCAAGTTTACATTTTTCTTAATCGTCTACCTTATGACCGAACAATTTGTGTGAAAAACGTTTTACACACTTGTTTCATATTGTTCTTCTGTGTATATAATCTTCTGTATTTTGTTCACCCTGCTTGGCTTTCTTGTCTGCAGTATTGTGTAAATAAATAAATATAAGTTAACATGGCAAAAAGCATCTTGTGAAATTTCAATCTTGTCTCGTGTCCATGCAGGAGTGGAATAAACTGCGAATTTACCAGCAGGGTGTAGAGGACTTTCACTTTACTAATGCAGTTAAAGAACAGCGCATGATGACAACAGAGAACCTGCATTTGAATTTAGATTTTAAGACTATAAGTCCAGCGTGGTTCAATAAACACAAGCCACCTGATATTCCTAGCACAAAACGACACTCGGTCTACATTATGCCTGCAAATTTTCTAGTTTATAGCACCAAGTTAGAGAACCAAGTTATGCAACAAAATCTTTTTTCATGTTGCTAGCACAAAAATGACTATTTTGTGACATTTATACAGGTCAAATATTACGCTGCCACCCTTTGGACCACCCGAAAGCTCTGTACAGGATGATTTGTCCAAAAGGCACACTGAGGCGGGGCATTCACATGAACAAGCCCATGATGTGTACGCTAAAATAAGAACAATGCGAGAGCAACAAAAGACACACACACAGTGCTGTACGTCTTTCTTCATATGTCTCCCGCACTGTTGTTATTTTAACATGAACTACCAACATGCCCCAAGTAGATCTCTACCCTTGATATGTACGCCTTTCTACAGTGAAACTGTCCTATTACTCACCTGCTTTATATCTCACCATAAAATTTATTGCATTAAGTTTCAGTAATTTAATTTACTTCTACGGTTGCAAACATTCACCAATCGAAAGTACTTGGTGAAACTGCAGCACTACTAGCGCTAAGACCCATTCTAATGGGTTATATAATGAATTAAAGAAAAACAAACAAAAACAGGCATTTCAAGAACACAATGTGAAACCCATTTCCCTCAGCACACCTTAACATAGCGCATGGCCTCCATGAGGGCAAACCTCTGTTGAATCATTCTATGGTCAGATCCCACACACTGTCGGCCACTTTTCTGTAGCTTTTAAATAATCACATTCCGGAAAGTCACTTTTGAAGCAATTTTCTGAACTTGGAAGTTGCAAAAATAATGCCAATTGTTCTGTTACTGCCTAAAAAGTCACCAGTCACTAAAAGACCAAAAATTCACTAAATCTAGCGACAATATCACAAAACAGGCGATACTGGTCATTAAGTCCACAATCCCTGCATATATTTGCACTGCATTTGTTTCAATAAAAAAAAATCACACTTTCAACACCCAATTTATGTGGCTGCCAATGCCCTGTATTTGGTCTGCACATATAAAATTTCCTAGCTGTGGAAGTCCAAGCAGCTGCTGTGAATGTCACTTATGACATTTTCCGTAATAAAAAACTGTTTTTCAAATAGAATAATCCTTTCAAGTGCTTTCTGTGGCACTTGGCAATCAATTCCAAATTAAGCTTGGTTTCCACCGTGTATCGTACCAAATCAATGAAGGGAAATGCACCAGCAGGGCTGTGCTTTTCGAGCAATACCTTTTCCTGGTGATCTGGTCTTACCCACTGGGCAAAAGTTTTTTTTTTTACTTTCGTTTTTCTTCTGCTCTTTGTATTTTTTTCTTTGTCTTATGATTCCGACCATTGACCCGCACTCATGCTTAGGCCACTGAGCCATCCTTTTCATTAAAGTTCATTCTCTCTCTCGATGCTAATGCGTTTCAGCGTTTTCCACGGTCGTGAGTGGCCATGTTCGACGCTCCGGCCAGTGCCAAGGGTCTCTTGACCAGCTCAAGAACGCAAAAAGTGCAAACGGCATTAGCATCGGGAAAAGGTAATGCTACAAAATTGTGGCCCTGAAGTGGCAAAATTTGCGTCGCACACGAGCCAGAACACTCAAAGCTGGCTGGTGGCCATGGCAGCAACAGTAGTACCACGCCAACATTTCAGAGCTTGTAGTGTGTGAGGACCACAAGACGGAATATTTGGATCCAGGGTTTCTCCAGCACAAGTTTAATGCAAGGGATATTTAAAACACAATTATTTCCAAATTGTACTTTTCACTACCTTCACTACAAAGCATGTTGGTCATAAGCTAACTGTAGATGGGACACCTGTATTCTGACCCACTAAACTACCTTGGACTACTTTTTATGCGATTAGTATTGTTAGCACCTACGTCCAGATCTAACCGCTTTCCTTTCACACCAACTTGAGTCACTGGGTGTGTATCGCTCTTCATAATAGATGTCATAACATATAAAGCATATTACCAGTTACACACCCATCATAAGACTGATTGCTAAGTGGGTGAACGTCGCCAATCATCTCGAAAGGATGGATATTTCTAAAATTATCTATTTATTCTTCGCTTATTGAATGAACAAATGCTTTTCATTTCGGGCATCACGCATTGTGGAACATCAATAGGTGGCCCCGCTATCGGCTCTAATACCTTCGCCGCTGAAGTCTCTGAGCAGACTTCACAAGCGGCGCCGCCACCGTCCTCGCGAATATCAGAGCTGCTGGATTACGAGCACGTAACGGCAGCGCCCACCTTTGACATGCTGCTGAACAGCACTGAAAAGACCTGTCGATACAAATCATAAATGGTGGTGGTATGAGTGCTGTAAATATTCACTAATGAAATCACGGCACGAATGTCACGAACAACAAAAAGGTGACACACAATACGCTGACCTCGTACTTAATTAATCATTTGGTTCAATCAAATCCCAGCACACAGAACGTTCACTTCTTTTTTTCTGAAAAGTGCACAAGGAAGCGACTAGTGTCGGTCGCTTTCTTGAGCTTTGTTTACTGTAAACGATGATAAACATGTCTGGCACTTTCCATGGCACGCGTAAAATTTATCGCGTATAGCACAAGCGGGAGGTCGAGGTGTGCACGAAGATTTTAGGTGCAAAGTCACATTTGCGACGGCACAGAACGTTGACAACGATGAGCACACGCTCAAGTGGCAAGAAGCCACAAGATAGGCAGAGGCTACAGGGCGCACCGTAACTGTGATGAATATATATTGCAGAAAGTTTGATTTGTCTTCCCTGTCACGCGGGAAGATTCGATCAACAAGTACGAAGTACTACAATCGCAAACAACAGAACGAAATGAAAGTCAAATGTGCTTAAAGATAACCATGTAGCAGTGCACGCGCAGGCGTTCGATCTGCAGTGTTCAAAATTGCCCGTGTGGCAGAGGTGCGCTAACGTGAGGAAATACCAGTGAGAGCAGAACGTTAGGCCTACCAGCAGCAAAATGAAGAGGAGTAGACTTTCTTCCTGTAGTATCCCGCGAGTTCACATTGTGAGGCGTAACCAGCTTCTTAACACGGGTCACATCACCGTTTCTGCAGCCTTCAAATAGCTCACGACCAGTGTCGGACCCCGCCGGAGGTGCATCAAGAGATATTGGTAGATGGGCCCGTCGGGTTGCCATCATCCATTACGTATTACGTGATCACGTCCAGGGTCCAGGTCACTGGGAGGACAGCAAGCTCTAGTTTCGTTTTCGAAATTACCGACTTCGCTTTGCACTTACCGTTGTTTCGTTATTATTTCGTAGCAAGACCGCATTTATTCTTCAATATGCAACACTGGCGCAGTTACCCCTATCACATCACAAATCTAATTTAATTTCTAACGAACGACATTTGTAGAGGTTAATGTCATTATCACCACGCGCTACTACACAGCGAAAACTAACGTCAGTTGAAAATGATGACAATGACAACAGTACATAAAAGAGAGGCAAAAATAGCGTCAAATACACTTTTGGCCAAAATTTTTTTTCCGTTGACCATTCGTTTCACAACGTGTTTTTGGATCAATAACCTTGTCGACACTGCCAACCAGGTCGAGTCAAGCCAAGCCAAAGATTAAGGAACATTATAGTGCCTAGTATAGTGCCTAGAATATACTGGCTAGTGTGCCGTTCGTGGCCTCCCGGGTGGCACCAAATGCAATGAATGCCGGCGGCTGCCGCTAGGGGCGCTGCAGTGCAGGTGAGTGCCGCGGCACAATCCGGTCTTCGTAGCCCGCCGTGTTTCCGCAGCATCGGCAAGCGGGCTGCTGCGCTTTTTGTTTTTATTAAGCTGTAGCAGCAGCACAGTTCAAATGTGGGCAGCTGATTTATAAATCAGGGTTTGTTTTGATTACAACAGGCTTCTCTAGCGCTTGTCGCTTGCGTGAAAAGCGTGTGCTAGCTCAGCTGGGCTTCGAGCGGGGAACCTGATGTGTTTCTATGCTGGCGAAGAGAAAACGTAATTTCTAAGGCAAATGCCTTGGTCTCCATGTTCCAAGGCCGTGTTGCGAGGTACAGAACATATCACACGATCCAAGGAAGGCCAGAAACGAACCAAAGCATGTCCAGCCGTGTATAGGAGATGCTAAATGATTAGCAAATTTAATTATTCATTATAGTTATTGGATTAAGGGGATAAGGCTGAATTAGAGGGATTAAGGTGTATTAATTAAGTATTAGAGTGAATTAGAGTAGGCTTTACAAGGCTTTCGCCTTCGTACGTGTATATCTTCGGCGATAGCTAAGGACACTTGTTTTTTTATTCTAGCGATGATGGCAGCGTAATAGGGTACATTTCAGGTTACATTTTTCATTCTAATAAAGTAAAGGAATTCTAAGGTTACGTTACTGTTCTATTGATGTTATATTAATGCATAACCATTCAAAACCGCTGTAACCGATCATCTTTTGAAATGACTTGAATTTGTCTGTTCTTTCTTTTTATTTTATTTGCTGCTATTTCTGCCTATTATTGTTGTCCCCATAGGTTTGAATGTTTTTTGATTGTTTGTAAACCATGTACCCATCTCCTCATAATTCCCATTGGACCCTGAGGATAGGATAACAAGCAAAAAAAAAATGCCTGTAAAATGGACTGCACGTGGTGTTCTGTGTACTATACATTTTTTAATACCTGGTAAATACGTGCAGATTTATTTTTATGTTTGATATACGTGAACAAAAATAGGAAACAGATCTTTCATTTAAGCGTAACAAAGATTTTAGTCATGCGTAAGAACAGTCAAACGGAGGCATATAAGACAGCCCTAGATGAAATAATGTACACATACATGAAGATAATAGATCGCGCAGTGACGTAGTTTAAGGAGCTTCTGCCGTTGCCTTTGCGCTTCCCTCTCTTTGTTGATGCCTTTTACAAAAAAAAACCAAAACCTCAAGAAAATAAAGAACTTTGCAAGTGCTTTCAAAGCTGGTTTTTCACGCTCTGGTCACCCTAGTTGGGAAAATGCCAGCTGTCTGCAGCTGACCTGAAAAATCAGCTAGACTCGCTACTGGTACCTTGTTTCTGCTGAAGAACACAGTAAAAGCATCTTCCACGGCCTTCACAGCGGTTGACAACGTCTGGCTAATATAGACAAGCAAGGCCTCCATTGTCAAAATGGGAAGTACAATAATGAAGCAGCGTCGTTACTAGCTTCAGCTTTACTTACGTAAAAGAAGCCTGCACGATGTGGTCAAGAATTTTGGGCAGTGATCTTTCGTGCAACATAACCTGCAGTATAGTAGATCAAAGCACTACTGCTCATTTTTTCTTGTTTTTTCCCCTGGTACTCAGGAAAAGTAAGCTGAATGCTTAGCATAATGCTTAGCATACGATGGAAGAATACTTTCACCGTGGGCGTGTGTTATCGCGGGGAATCTCGTGGACAACATCATTCACGGTGATAGAGAACGCGCGCTCGGCTATGCTGTTTTCGAAATGTTTTTCACAAACCGCAGCAGTTGGTGCCGGCCTTCTGTCCGTTCTCCTGATCATTCTTGCCCATTCTGCTGCCGCTTCGTATCAGATGGTAGAGTGAACAAGGATACACGCCCTTTGTTCGAGCGGTAACTGCTTCTACACAACTGCACAAAGCAGGTCCTCTCCTCGCACTGTTTCTATAGCTTCGGCATTTTTTCACCACCGCCGCATAGATCTCGCAATGACAGGCACACGAACATAACAGCCACGCACTCACTCTTTGACAACACCAAGGACAAACACGCAACGCTGCTATAACACTGAAAACGCAAACACGGAAACCGACGCAACAGCTGCGAAACTGATATGCGAAGCAGACGACACACGCAGTCCGCACGGATGGATGGATGGATGTTATGAGCGTCCCCTTTGGAACGGGGCGGTGGCTTGCGCCACCAAGCTCTTGCTACTATGCTGCCTAATATCCTACCTAGGTTAACCCATGAGAAAAAAAAAAACACACTATGAACTACCACGTCCAAATTTTCTGATACCCTATTGCGAACTGTGCTTTTGTACGTCTCCGTCCTTTGTCGTTTCCCTACTTTTCTTCCACCAATCCTCCAATCGCCTCTTACTGATGTCTATTGCGGACCTGTTTGCTTTACCACTGCTCCCGCTGAACCCAAGGGCTTCAAGGAGGCCAGTGGTGCCTAAATCGACCGCTGGATAGATGTCTTCACATTCTAATAAAATATGCTCCGTCGTTTCCCTAGCTTTACCGCAGCAAGCACATGCTTCTTCTTCCTTCTTATATCTCGCTTTATACGTGCGTGTTCTAAGGCATCCCGATCTCGCTTCGAAAAGTAATGAGCTTCCCTTTGAGTTATCATAAATGGTTTCTTTCCTAATTTCGTTTTTTTCCCCTTAAGTAGTTACTCATGGCAGGTTTCTTTTCCATTGCCGCCACCCATGAGATTAATTCAGCCTCTCTGACTTTCCGCTTGACCTTCTTTGTTGCTGTGTTGCCCACCCCACAGGCCGCATACTTGCTGGTAAGCTTCCTAGTTCTTTTCCTCCACTGTGAATCAATGTTTTGCCTGTACAGATACCTGAACACTCTCCCCGCCCACTTACTTTCCTCCATATTCCTCAGCCGTTCTTCATACTCAATTTTACTGCGAGCTTCCCTCACTTCAAAACTAGTCCAGCCCATATCCCCTTGCACAGCTTCATTTGTAGTCTTCCCGTGAGCGCCCAATGCGAGGCGACCCACTGACCTTTGGTTCCCGTCGAGTCCTGATTGTACCCCTGATTTAAAGCAAACAACCGCATTTGCAAAAGTAAGTCCTGGAACCATTACCCCTTTCCACATACCTCGGAGGACCTCGTACCTATTGTATCCCCATAGCGCTCTGTGCTTCATTATGGCTGCATTTCTCTTCCCCTTGACTGTTATGGTTTTTTCCTGTGTTTCCATATATCCGTTGCCTTCGTTTATCCATATACCAAGGTATTTATATTCTGTTACCCGAGGTATTTCTTGGCCCTGTATCTCCACTGTCTGTTCACTGTTTTCATTGAATACAATAACACCTGATTTTCTAACACTAAATTTCAAACCTAAATTGTTGCCTTCCTGTCCACAAATATTAGCCAGACGTTGCAAATCACTTTGGTTGTTTGCGAGCAACACAATGTCGTCTGCATAAAATAAACCTGGGAGTTGCTGCTCTATTACTGTACCTGCCTGTTTGTATGAGAGATTAAACCCGATATTACTTCCTTCTAGCGCCCTCTCCATCCTCACCATGTACATCATAAACAGCAGCGGGGATAAAGGGCACCCCTGCCTCAGTCCCTTGTTGATATGAACTTTCTCCGCGCTCCTCATCCCTTCCCATTCAACGCAAACAGTATTTTCTAGGTAAATCTCTCTCAAAAGCTGTATACAATCGTTACCTAAGCCTTCCCCTTCCAGAATATCCCACAAAATGCTGCGGTCTACGTTGTCGTATGCTCCTGTAATGTCCAAAAAGGCCACATACAACGGTCTGCTTTCTGCTTTTGATATTTCAATACACTGAGTAAGAACAAACAAGTTATCATCCAAACGCCTACCTATTCTAAAGCCATTCTGAAGCTCTCCCAAAATGTCATTATTTTCTGCCCATGCTTGAAGCTTTAATTTGATTGCCTGCATTGCTAGCCTGTATATTACCGATGTAATGGTCAACGGTCTATACGAGTGAATTCTGTCTTTCTCCCCCTTACCTTTATAAATTAAATTCATTCTACTTTGTCGCCAACTGTCTGGTATTCGTCTATCTTTTAAAGTTTTTTCAACTGCTTTCACGAGAGCTTCCTTACTTTTTGGTCCCAGTTCATTTATCAGCCTAACGGGAACCTCGTCTAGCCCTGTGGCTGTGCGCTTAGGAATTTTCTCTTCCGCTTTCTTCCAGTTTAAATTTGTAAGCACTAGCTCCTTGTCCCCTTGGGTCTCTTTCATGCTCTTTTTCTCTTCAAAAACAACCTCGTCCTTGCCTTGGAAAGATTCGGCTGTTACTTTTTGGATGTAATTTATTGCTGCTTCTCCTTCCAGTCTGTTTTCATCTTCGTCTAGGATATGTTGTTGTATTGTTGTTGATTTCCTGCCTAATAATTTTATGTGATTCCAAAATATTCTAGGTGCGGCCTTCTTTTTCTCACGTATTTCTGACAACCAACTTTCACTTTCACCTTTTAATTTTGCTTGCACCAGTATTTGAACCATAGACTTTTTCTCCCGGTATATTTCCCATTTACCGGTTACTTCATCCTGTGGCAACTGCGCCTTCTTTGCCTGCCTGTGCTCTCGAGATGCTTTCTGTCTTTCGGCGATCGCTTCTCGTATCTCCTTGTTCCACCAGCTTTTCGGTTTCTTTTTTCCTTTCCAATGAACGTGTTGTTTCTCTTTCCGTATTTCTGTCGTTACTACACTTAGAAGCTCACCATACTCCCACCCCTTACTTGGCGACTTGCCAATTTCTTCCTCCACTCTAGTGACTATATTTGCTATTTGTTCAGCGTTCAAATTTGGGCTGGCCATTTTGCTTTCGTTGCTCTCTTTCCCAACTACATATCCCATTTTCAAAATGATGCGTTTATGGTCACTCCCTATGCTGCTAAACCCTTCCTCATCGATGACCATTTCTCTCAACTTATCCTGAATTCCTTCTGTCATGAGACAGTAATCAATGGTCGATTGCCGGTTTCCCACTTCCCATGTGATCTGTCCTTCACACTTAGGCCCTGTATTCACGATCACGAGGTTATGTTGCTCGCAAAGGTCTAGCATTAACTTCCCGTTATTGTCGGTATAGCCGTCTAAATCCTCTATGTGGGCATTCATGTCACCTAATAGGACTATCTCAGCACCATTCCCGAAACCCCTAATATCAGCGCTTATGCATTCCACTAACTCTTTATTCTTCTCTGTGCAATTTATTCCGGTCCACAAATACGTAACTCCAAGCCAAGTTTCTTTCCCACTCATTGTACCTGATAACCAAAGATGCTCTTGACATTGTGAATTTACTCTTTTCCATTTGGCTCCCTGATGGATGAGCATTCCGACTCCCCCTCCCTTTCTTTCCGACTTAGTTCTGTTGCACCCTTCCCATACATAATTCTCAATAACTGGCGGCTCTTCTGAGTCTCTAAGGTGCGTTTCTGTAACCGCATATACCCCTATTTGTTCTCTATGTAACTGCTCCTCAATCTCTGCCCACTTTTCCTTTCTTCTGCCGCCCTGCATGTTTATGTAGCCTATTGCATGGCGAGCTCTTGTTCTTGCTTTCCTCCTTTTCCTCTTATCGACGGCGATGCTCTTCTGCTGTTCCCCTAGGGGACCTTCTTTATTACTACCTACTCTGACCTCCCGAGCGCCCGCGGGCCCCCTAAAAAAGCAACAGCGCGACCCCCAAGTCGCCAGCCCACTTCTCGTGCTAGCCTGTAATTGAAGTGGATCCCATCTCGTTTAAAACCACCACAACTTCTCACTTCCCTGTTTACTTCGACAACCTCAAAGCCTTTCTCTCGGCTCATTTTCCATATTGCCTCATTGGCAGCCATTACGGCTCTTTGAACGTGACTGTCACGCACAGGCACCTCCGGCACCGTGCACACCACGATCTGCACCTGAGGGGATAGCTCGCGCAAGTCGTCCACCCCCTTCGCCAAGCGCTGGGCTAGTCCTGGCCCTTTCCTGTTCAGGACGTCATTTAGCCCACCTGCTACTACGACAAGGTTGCGCACGTGGGCATTTTCCGTGAGCTTTTCTTTTGCTCGCTCCATGACAGAACCCAGTGTCTGCCCTGGAAATGTCCCTACCGCCACTCTTTTGTCGCCTTTCACCCTCTCCACAATTGCTTTTGAGCACCCAGCCATGTTTGAGTCGCCAGCGATGATCACCCTTTCACTCTCTCCTACCTCTCCCTGCTTCCCGGCTTCCTGTGGCTGCAGCGTCGCCTCCCGCGGGGCGTGTTGCGCTGCTTCGCTATAACTACGCCGATTCACCGGCGGCGAGCTGACTACCGCTTGCCCTGCCACCCTGCCCCCGACTTCGCATGTAGGGTCTACCCTACTTTCTGTGCTTTTTCCTCCGGCTTGGTGTCCCGACCCATCATTCTCCGCTGCGCGCGTCTCAAGCGCATCGAGACGCCTAAGCAGTTCTGCTCTCCTTTCCTTCTCTTCTCCAAGCTCGGCCACGGTTCTTACTAATTGCGCGGCCTGCACCGCTTCCACCTTGACCAACTCGGCGACTTTCGCCTGCAAAGCTAACCGCCTCTCCCGCTCCTCCTTCAGGTCCGCTTTCAGCTCCTCGAACTTGGCTGTCCAATTTCCTTCCAGTTTTTGGACTGCTTCCCTGACCTTTTCGCACAGCCTGCACGCAAAGCTAGACTCTTCCGCGTCTGCTAAGCTCTGGAAACTGGTCTCGTCGAGGGAGCACCAGCGCAGGCACTCGTCGCACTGCACTTGCTCCGCATCCCCCGCGGCCTTCCCTTTGTTTGGTTTCATCGCTAGGCCTACTTCCTCAGGCTCAACGAGCACGTCCGCCAAATCACTTCGAAGAGCTAGCTGAGATAGTTACATAGGCCTATCAAACAGGTCCCGCCTAGCACCCAGGCCCAACGAGGGAAACCGCCAGACCCAGACAAAGCCGGCACGTTTACCACGCTTACCACGAATTCAAAATTTGCGCCCCCGCTCCATGCAAAACAAAAATCTTCAAAAACATCAGCCAACAAGAAGAAAAAAAGACCACCTAGCCACGAACGAAGTCGCTAAAGCCTCGACACAGGAGCGTCCGCACGCCCAATTACTATTTAAATACAAAAAACAGCTAATAAAAACAGAAGCAAGCTCAAAGCATGCACAAAAACTTATGATTTCGTCGTCGCCACGGAGCTCCGAAACGCACGTCCATCCGCCACAAAACGAACAGGTTATAGACCCCACCCGCACCCACCCGTGTGGCAGCGACCTCTGCCGGCCATCGTGGGCATTCATTGCAGGCGGCGCCACGCTCGCCCATTGAAAAGAGCTGGTGGACGGCACACTAGCCAGTATATTCTAGGCACTATATGCCTAGAATATACTGGCTAGTGTGCCGTCCACCAGCTCTTTTCAATGGGCGAGCGTGGCGCCGCCTGCAATGAACGCCCACGATGGCCGGCAGAGGTCGCTGCCACACGGGTGGGTGCAGACTGCGTGTGTCGTCTGCTTCGCATATCAGTTTCGCAGCTGTTACGTCGGTTTCTGTGTTTCTGTTTTCAGTGTTGTAGCAGCGTTGCGTGTTTGTCCTTGGTGTTGTCAAAGAGTGAGTGCGTGGTTGTTATGTTCGTGTGCCTGTCATTGCGAGATCTATGCGGCGGTGGTGAAAAAATGCCGAAGCTATAGAAACAGTGCAAGGAGAGGACCTGCTTTGTGCAGTTGTGTAGAAGCGGTTACCTCTCGAACAAAGGGCGTGTATCCTTGTTCACTCTACCATCTGATACGAAACGGCAGCAGAATGGGCAAGAATGATCAGGAGAACGGACAGAAGGCCGGCACCAACTGCTGCGGTTTGTGAAAAACATTTCGAAAACAGCTTAGCCGAGCGCGCGATCACCGTGAATGACGTTGTCCACGAGATTCCCCGCGATAACACACGCCCAGGGTGGAAAAATTCTTCCATCGTATGCTAAGCATTATGCTAAGCATTCAGCTTACTTTTCCTGAGTACCAGGGATAAAAAACAAGAAAAAATGAGCAGTAGTGCTTTGATCTACTATACTGCAGGCTATATGTTGCACGAAAGATCCCTGCCCAAAATTCTTGACCACATCGTGCAAGCTTCCTTTGCGTAAGTAAAGCTGAAGCTAGTAACGACGCTGCTTCATTATTGTACTTCCCATTTTGACAATGGAGGCCTTGCTTGTCTATCTTAGCCAGACGTTACGAAGGTTACAAACCCTGTCATTTAATAATCCAGTGAAGCTGCATGCTATTGAGCTACAATCTTTTTCAGCCGAATGTAAATTCTGCGGGCAAAAAGCAGATCTCTACCATATGGTATGGGCCTGCCAGGCTAATAGTGCCTTAGAAACTATAAAACAGCCAACGTGGGAAGGATGGGAGGCAGCCCTGTCCAGCTCAACCCTCAAGGACCAGCGAGCCCTCGTGGAAAGAGCTAGGGTGGCGGCCTTAGCCAACGGAATTCCGGAATAGGAATCCGACCACCCTTCTCCTAACTCCCCTCTCCCTTTTTTTCCCTTTAAATAAAACGTTTTCATCATCATCAACCGCTGTGAAGGCCGTGGAAGATGCTTTTACTGTGTTCTTCAGCAGAAACAAGTTACCAGTAGCGAGTCTAGCTGATTTTTCAGGTCAGCTGCAGACAGCTGGCCTTTTCCCAACTAGGGTGACCAGAGCGTGAAAAACCAGCTTTGACAGCACTTGCAAAGTTCTTTATTTTCTTGAGGTTTTGGTTTTTTTGTAAAAGGCATCAACAAAGAGAGGGAAGCGCAAAGGCAACGGCAGAAGCTCCTTAAACTACGTCACTGCGCGATCTATTATCTTCATGTATGTGTGCATTATCTCATCTAGGGCTGTCGTACATGCCTCCGTTTGACTGTTCTTACGCATGAATAAAATCTTTGTTACGCTTAAATGAAAGATCTGTTTCCTATTTTTGTTCACGTATATCGGACATAAAAATAAATCTGCACGTATTTACCAGGTAATAAAAAAATGTATAGTACACGGAACACCAAGTGCAGTCCATTTTACAGGCAATTTTTTTTTTTGCTTATTATCCTATCCTCATGGTCCAATGGGAATTATGAGCAGATGGGTACATGGTTTACAAACAATAAAAAACAAACATTCAAACCTATGAGGACAACAATAACAGGCAGAAATACCAGCAAATAAAATAAAAAGAAAGAACAGACAAATTCAAGTCATTTCAAAAGATGATCGGTTACAGCGGTTTTGAATGGTTATGCATTATTATAACATCAATAAACAGTAACGTAACCTTAGAATTCCTTTACCTTATTAGAATGAAAAATGTAACCTAAAACTTACCCTTAAAAATTACGCTGCCGTCATCGCTAGAATAAAAAAAAACAAGTGTCCTTAGCTATCGCCGAAGAGACACGTACGAAGGCGATCGCTTTGTAAAGCCTACTCTCACCCTAATCCTCCTTCATCCACCCTAATCCTCCTTAATTAATACAGCTTAATCCCTCTAATTCAGCCTAATCCCTCTTAATCCAATCACTATAATGAATAATTAAATTTGCTAATCATTTAGCATCTCATATACACGGCTGGACATGCTTTGGTTCGTTTCTGGCCTTTCTTGGATCGTGTGATATGTTCTGTACCTCGCAACATGGCCTTGGAAAATGGAGATCAAGGCATTTGCCTTGAAAATTACGTTTTCCAGCATAGAAACACATCAGTTTCCCACCTCGAAGCCCAGCTGAGCACACGCTTTTCATGCAAGCGACAAGCGCTAGAGAAGCCTGTTGTAATCGAAACAAACCCTGATTTATAAATCAGCTGCCCACATTTGAACTGTGCTGCTGCTACAGCTTAATAAAAACAAAAAGCGCAGCAGCCCGCTTGCCGATGCTGTGGAAACACGGCGGGCTACGAAGACCGGATGGTGCCGCGGCAGCCACCGGCATTCATTGCATTTGGTGCCACCCGGGAGGCCGTGGACGGCACACTAGCCAGTATATTCTAGGCACTATTGGCCTCGAGCTCCACCACTGGAAAAGCTGGCGCCACCGTCGGCGTGACGTGCTAGGAGGGATCACGTGGACATAGCGGCCGCGTCGGCTGCTTCGGGCGGGCCGAAGTGAGCTGAAAACGAGTTTAAATTCCCTCGTACGCTGCGGTCCTCATTAGGTGCCGAAATTTTCCCGCTTCGAGTGTCTCCTTTACAACGCTTGAAAGCACTACAATAGGTAGTGGCTGCCTTTGAAGGCGCGCAACATAGTAGGCTACTGCTCGGTGCAGCAGGGCCGGACGCACGTAACAGAGGCCGGTGTCAGGCTTATTCACACGTAGCCGCAGGACAAGAAGTTGCGTGAAGCTTGGCTCGTGAAACATAAAACCGGCAAACAGTCATCGGCTACAACTCGGGTATGCAGCAAGCATAGGCGCCCGGTCTGCGATGTTCCGAAAACGCGCACTGAGACGCTCGCCCGAGTCCGCTGCCCGACTAATGTCATGACGGTTTGGTCTATGAACTTGTCGATGCTATAGATACTGGCAAATCCAGTGGAGTGGAAAGGCAGCGGTAAGAAGCACATTTAAAAAAAGCATAGCATATGGTCATGTTTGTGTTATGAATTAATGCACTGGATTACAAAAAAGGAGCAGCGGGAAATAGCATGCTGAAAACACCGATAAACATACAGTGCGACGTAACTCGAGAAATAGTATTGAAAGGTCGAAGAATTTAGAAGAAAAGAAAGATTTAATCGTCGCGACGGCACATCACAGTCCTCGTAGGCGTTGAAGTCTCTACAATGAAATTATTTTTGAACAGCTCTGATAGCGCCCACGCAACAATGGTTGCTTGTATACTGTCAAATGCTCATATTCTGCGGCCTAAAGCTCATGGCACGGTGCGAAAACGCGCGCGCGGCGAAAGCGAAACAGTGCGCGGACAAGCATGCAGACGTGCAGGCAGTCGCTGCGAATCTGCGCGATCGCTGCATTGAGGCTTCGTTCTATTACACTCCAATTAGTTATGCAAACACTATAAGAACATATTTCACATAGTTTGCTCTCAGCGTTTACCTACCTTTCACGCAAGAAGCCGGTTCGGGAGACCCCATCGCGGCGACCGCGCGCAGTGGCGTTCGCTGTACGTATTCGGTAAAGAGATAGCGTGTGTAAACGATTGTGTGCTTTCAGTTTGCCCAAGATTATTATTTAGACAGTAAGAAACTTCTCTCGTTTCGAAAGTGCTTACAGAAATGTCCGGGAGAGCTCGCGCGTGGTGTTTTCAGTGAGCGCTGACAGCAAAATCTATGAGGAGCGCGCCACGTGATCCCTCATACGACGCCAGCGAGGCGCTTCCGATAGATGGCGACTCCGTAACTCCTCGCCGCCAATAGCAACATGGTCAGGCCATAGACATAGAGAAGGAAATTCCATAGAGTTTCCTACAATTTTGTAGGAAACTCTATGGGTCAGGCTACAGTGTAGTGACATGGCGTAGTAAAGAGAAGGATAAGAAAACTTTATTGGAATTCCTGTCCTGAAACATGGTAGTATGGTCCCTGGAATATTGATCATAATGGCGGAGAGGTGCGAGCTCTTTCTTATGTTGGTTACGTGGCGAAGAAAGCATTTATCGACAACGGCGTCCGCGCGGTTCTGGATGATTATCACGAC